>NC_031502.1:31591868-31597312 GCF_000237925.1 Schistosoma mansoni | reverse complement strand
GAGACAACTCACATCTTGGTTTTGATTGTTAATCGATACAAGAGGCACGCTTAATTTTTATCGTGTCTGCAATTTGTACGCAAGGTACAGGAATTAGTCCGTTCTGGTTTACATGGTTACGATATAGTCACGAGACGTTTGTTAATAACTACATATCTAGGCTCAATCCATCTCTGCTTACCATGCTTGTGAATTAAGGCTATATTGAGGCAATACGCACAGTATGCACATATGCCGATTAGAGACTGACCAGTTGCAGTCCTAACAAATCGATGGGAAGATTCAAACAAACAATACTGAATGAATTTGTTTTTATTGTTACTTAAACTTTAGGATAGTTATTTCCTACATTTCAGGATATCTTTAATTCGAAAAGTTATTCAAAATCTGTTTTTTTTCGAATGAGGAATAAAATGGAATTTTTAAAAGCATTATGATAGCTACTTCATGGCATGATATATTCGGTTTTCGTTGTATATTCTTTCACATATATGATCAACCAGAGATTGGAATATCTGCGACAAGTTGTGACCAGTGTTAAGTAATATTCCAGATTAAGATCATGTTCGATGTCTATGTTATCTACTTTGTCGGAAATATAATGATGTTTATTCGTTAGAATAAATCTTAAGTAGGTAAGGTGTCTTTTGGGCAAAGCTAGTATTTAGTTCCACACAACGTAGAACCTGATAAATATGTGCACCGGTCGAAAGTCTTACACCCTGATTGCCACAGGGAAGTGAAATCGTCAAGATAAAAGCCAGAGTAGTAGAGATTTCAGTGGTTGATCAAAAAAAGTACGGGTTTGAATGAGCATATGGATCGAGGAAACGAAGAGAAAAGCACATAATACAAGTCCAAACAATCTCAGCCAATGATTTGCCTGATCAATAGATTTTCCATCATTAACTAACGCCCTGCGTTTAATATTAGGACCACTGACTCAATGGTCCTGAAACACGTAAACAATTCTTTGAAGGCACCCGTGATCAAGTACTAGAAACTTACGATTATCCTCTCTTTTAAAAGCGAAGTTTTGAAATACACAAAATAGAGCATAAAGAACTGTTACGCGATATACTCTTCCTCTGCTTAGCAGACGGACGGCTCCCGTAGGCCACAACGGACGCTGGTTGGCAAAGCTAAACTAGCGTTTGTGTGAAGATTTCGTTAGACACCAACCCACCAGAGCTGACGAGACATACAAGACAAGTAAGGTGGTCGACGAGCTTAACAACTTCATTGCCTATCACTAGCTTGGGCGTTGAAACAGTCCAGTTTTCAACCGACATTTTTCACCTGGAGGGATAAAATCGCATTCCAGACAAGCTTTGATTGTTGTTCAAGTCAATCACAAAACTTGCATTTTGCTAGTGTCTTCACCGAACAAGACTATGTCACCTGTATATTTTAAGTCAATAAGTGGATCTACCAGTACGAGTTCGATTACCGAAAAGTAGGACAACGAGAGCTTTAGCTCTAAAAAGAATGACCATGATAAAGTTAGATAAAAATATCGATAATGTACGACTCTGACAAGCGCGACATAAAGTTCTCAGTCCCAGTAGAAGTTCACCATAACCTCTGAGTCGGCTGGCAATCTTCGAGTAGTTTTTATGCAATTGACGCACTTCTTTTAATAAAAATAACCTATTAGTATACGGAATCGGACGAGAACTTTAGGCCAAGAAACACAATCGTGGTTAGGAGTTAGTAAGTATAGAGCTCCTGGAACCTGAAGAATGAATATTTAATCTAAACATCCACGTACAACAATAACAATAGACGGAATACACCGATTGAAACATATAAACAAGAAAATTGGTTCAGCGAATAAATACAAACTGACAGTTCTTCTTTACTTTCACGAAGAAAGAAATAACAAGCAGTGCCTCAGAATATCCCCATACGATTTATTCAATAATTTTACTGGGTTATCCGGTCTTTTCTGAATTCACGGTGAAGAAAAACAGTTTCCGAGATTATGCTTTGTATTCCGCTGAGTTAAATCGAAATTTCAGGCCTAATATAACTAGTGTTGTAAGCGGTTCTGCATAATCTTTTCAACTATTGTGAAGTTGTTTACACTTAAACAGAGTGCTTGCACTCTTGGTGGTTGCCTACAATGCTCTGGATTCGATATAGGCCATCGTAGAAACTTCCAGGTAGATCGCTTCAGAAACGCAGTTATCAGATATCATGTCATAACATTTATCCTATCAATGTTGTGGATGCAATTAATTTATAGTTCTGGATATTGTCAGTAAATTCTATTTCACTAAAAGACAGTTTGACCATCCCCATCAATTTCAACCGCATTTTATTTTATGTATATAAAAACAATGATATAAATTCTCAGCATAGATTAGTCTATGTACAAGTCCTAGCAGTAACAAAAAGCAAAATGTCTAGCTTCTCATCAAGGTGTTCCAAGCGTTTTCCCAAGTAAAAATTAGTAAGACTATAGTTTCTGTACAAATTAATTATTGTTTTTTATATACTTAATCGCACAATTCCAATTTCAGTACAATACATATAAACGAGTTTGCTTATACCAATGAATATATCACACTTTATTGTCGAAAGTATAGAGGGATTGTGTTTCATCACTGTTGTTAATGAGTATACCTATAAAACAAATTTCTGTCGATATTTTATTCTTACATTATCCCTGGTGAATTTAATCAGTTTTAATAGAATTTATCTAAATCAGTACGTCACAAAATAGTAAGGTACATATATGACAACATACTTATAAAGGTAATTTTTCTGTTGAAACTGTACTTCATTACTGATGTGAACAGCGAAACAAGAAGCCTTAACAAGCTACGGAAGCTATTTTTGGGGACGTTATTTCATTTAATTCAAAGCTTGTATAACAGTAACATTTACTTTTGCCCCTAGTCTATTCTACAGATCATAAGCTTTCGTTTGATGTATGATTCACTGTCATAGCATTTTTTTGTCCCAAAGCCATTGTAATTTAGACATAACCTTTTGTACTCTATTTTCTACTCTAATCCCCTAGTTTTGGACATAATTGTATTTTCCTAATTATTGTACGTTGTAGTCAGGTTAGTCATCTATTTATTCATGTATCTTTTTACACTAATCGGAGTTCCGAATTCGGGCATCAGATCGGGATTGCAATAAAGCGATTAGTGTTCCAGTTGTTTTGTCTTCTCTCTCTCTCGCGTGCTTGCCAGCCAATCAGGGATAGAATAGTTTTCGTCTCTCTACCCCCGCTTCGAACTCATGCATACTAGACTCAAGGTTAAGCTAGTCAGCCTATCGCGTCAAGGTCTTAATCTACATTCGACAAGTCATACTCGGCGCGAAAGTGGGTAGACAGATTCAAGGACGTAACAATTACATTTTTCATCCTTACACACGATATCCCGATCATTTGACCGAGAAAATACTAGTTTTCAACTACCACTCTACATCATTATAAACTCCGTGACAAATATTCATTCAAAACACTTTATGAACCACACCGTTTCAAAGAATCCACTCTTATATATCTATCTTTTACATTTTAAATACCTTCATTTGTCCAACTTAATCATGAATGTAAATCAGAATGTCTTCTATAATTATTTTCTAAATAAAAATTTATTTATTATATTACAAAGCCAAATTTTAATGAAACCTTAAATTCTTTATTTTAAAAAAAAAGGTAAAAATAAGTCAACTTGAGATTCGTTTTGAAAAAGAGAAATAACTGTAAAAATCAATAACAAAAGAGAAACAATTATTTACATAAAGGAACAGAGAGAGAGAGAGAGATATTCCATAGATAACCAATAATCATAATAATATTCATAGTTCAATGAATAAAATGGAATGTTTCTTTTTGTTTCTAACTATTAACAGGATCAACTATTTCGATAATATTCGATTGATTGAAATCAGTATTCTTTATTTCTTTTTTAGTATAACGTGAAATGTATCTGAATGAACGAAAGAAAAAAAACCAGTATAAAAGGAGGCCAGTAGAGATAATTAATAGAAGTTTAACTATAACATAGATATATTCAATAAAATTAATTACATTACCTTGGTGAGAATTTATTACAGTAAGTACACTGTTTACTATACATATGGTATCCTGGAGTGCAATGAAATGTTTGCTAAACATACATATTTGTTGATATATATGTATATGTGAAGGATAGATCAATTCGATCAATTATTTTGTTAGATTGTAAATTACATAAGAATATGTAAAAGGAATAAAAATGTTAGTGCACTTTATAGATCTCTTGAAAAGTGAATTAATTGTTAGTCGGATTTAAAGTATTAATATAGATGGGACGAAAACGTTGCGCTTAAATCAAACTACTGACCATTATCATTATTATTATGTGCATAAACAAATAAAGAATATTTTCACAGTTGAAATCATGAGTCAATTGAAGCTAGACCACCATGGAAAACCTGGAAGCACTGGACAGCCGTTTCGTCCTATTATGGGACTCCTCGGCAGTTTGTATCTACCACCTCGCCTCGTGAGATTCGAACCCAGGACCTACCAGTCTCGAGCCAGAGCCCTTAAATGATAGACCACTGAGCCGGCATCCGACGGTGTTAATGTCTAACTTCAACCAATCCACGACTTTGAGCGACCGTTCACCAATTGTCTTCAGTGAGTTGATATCTCTACAACAGACTTGGTAGAACTCCACTGGCCACTGCTTCCCACTAGAGAGAATAGAACAACATATATAAGCGAACAATATTGTTTTCGATCAGATCCTCACCAGGCTTTTAAAATTATTTATCGTATTCCTACTAGTTTTCCTTATGGGGTTCGATCTCGTCTCTTACACATAGCAGAAGCTATAGGAATTCGATCCAACAATCTAAGCCTTTGTGTTCATAAGAAATTTGTAACACCCTAATCTCTCCCTTGGCCTTAATAAATAATTTTATTTTCCATACTCTTTCTTCGTTTATTTTTCTTTACCCCCTCCTACCAATTATTTATTGTTTCGCTTCACGGTCCAATTATCTGAACACTTCTTATTACGTAATCTTATAATTTTTATGAATGTTATTTCAGTGTCTATATTTTTTCTAATCATTGACCTATTTCCCATTATGTAACATTGATTCCAGCCTTTATTATTCTTATCACAACTAGTACACCTATCATAACGCTACCAATTTGTACTTTTCACTTATTATTTTTTAGTTATGTAAACTATTCCACTGTTATCATTGACTCATAAACTGTCTTGATTGGTTTAATAATTTCGTATATGCATATAAATATTACTGTATATTAGAGTAAAGCCTGATGAGGATCTAATCGAAAACAATATTGTTTGAATCTTCCCATTGATGTTTAGGGCTGCAACTGGTCAGTCTCTTATTGGCATACGTGCATACTGTGCGTATTGCCACGATATCGCTTATAATGTTTGTGAATTAATGCTATA
>NC_031502.1:31550737-31591668 GCF_000237925.1 Schistosoma mansoni | reverse complement strand
TTCAATACGCCTTCACCAACTTCACCATATTCCGCCTCCATCTCACCGACACGCTCAACCAATCCTTCCCGTTCCGGTTGTGCTGCAGTCTCTGCAAGCGCCTCAGACTCCAATTCGACTGGAGCGAACACAGACACACGTTCCGATTCAACCTGTTCTACCACTTCACTTTCTGCGTCCGCTTCAACTTGCCCCAATGTCTCACCGAACACTTCGACTGCCGACTCGGCTTCCGTCTCACCTTCAAATACGCCTTCACCAACTTCACCATATTCCGCCTCCATCTCACCGACACGCTCAACCAATCGTTCCCGTTCCGGTTGTGCTGCAGTCTCTGCAAGCGCCTCAGACTCCAATTCGACTGGAGCGAACACAGACACACGTTCCGATTCAACCTGTTCTACCACTTCACTTTCTGCGTCCGCTTCAACTTGCCCCAATGTCTCACCGAACACTTCGACTGCCGACTCGGCTTCCGTCTCACCTTCAAATACGCCTTCACCAACTTCACCATATTCCGCCTCCATCTCACCGACACGCTCAACCAATCGTTCCCGTTCCGGTTGTGCTGCAGTCTCTGCAAGCGCCTCAGACTCCAATTCGACTGGAGCGAACACAGACACACGTTCCGATTCAACCTGTTCTACCACTTCACTTTCTGCGTCCGCTTCAACTTGCCCCAATGTCTCACCGAACACTTCGACTGCCGACTCGGCTTCCGTCTCACCTTCAAATACGCCTTCACCAACTTCACCATATTCCGGCTCCATCTCACCGACACGCTCAACCAATCGTTCCCGTTCCGGTTGTGCTGCAGTCTCTGCAAGCGCCTCAGACTCCAATTAGACTGGAGCGAACACCAGACAACACGTTCCGATTCAACCTGTTCTACCACTTCACTTTCTGCGTCCGCTTATAATGTTTGTGACTTAATGGTATATTGAGGCAATACGCACAGTATGCAGATATGCCAATAAGAGACTGACCAGTTGCAGTCCTAAACATCAATGGGAAGATTCAACCAAACAATATCTAATGAATTTAAACTACACCCCATCGTACAAGCAAGTGGCTATCAGGACTCAGTAACTAAGTGGATAACATGATAGCGTTTGAAGCGAAAGGTACTGGGTTCGATTCCCAGAGTGAACATCAAATCTGAGATGCAGGTACATTCAGCTGACGAGTCCCAAACAGGACGGAACGCGTGTCCTGGATTCCACTGCTGGTCACTATCCAACTTTGCTCAATATGTAATCATTTTAAGGAAACTTAAAAGAATTAATTTACTTTCACTCTATTAACAACAGTTAAATGAAATCTGATCTTCTAGTGAATAGTGCTTTTAACACTCTTTCATATTACATAAGTTATCACACTGAACTGGACAGTTAAGAAACATCATTTTTGGAGTAATAATAAAGAGGAAAAAGGAAGAAAAAATAGAAACAGCTCAGTGGTCCAGAGGTTAAGTGCTCGCACGCAAGACCGAGAGTCCCGCAAGCGGGATCGTGGATGAGCACGGCTGCGGATTCATATTCTAGAACGAAACGGCAGTCCAGTGCTTTCAGTTTTCCCATGGTGGTCTAGCTTTAATTAACTCATGAACTCAACCATCAAACAATAAATTTATTTGATTTTAATTAAATTAGTTCATTGTTAAATGAAAAGAAAGTAATACTATTTTTTCGGTAATAACATTTTGCAAACTTACAAAAGTAGAATAAAAGCAATGAAAGATAATCCTGATGAGACAAAAAACACTGCACCAGAACAAAATGTTACCGTCGCTGCATAAATATACGGTAAACTACCAATACCAATAAGAAGACTCAAGTATTCACATAGTGCAATCACAGAAAATAAACTACCTAAAAGAGAGAAAATATATAAACCACAACAACAATAAGACATATGATATCTCTATCAAATCAGAAAATAAACAATAATAATTTTCCAGTCACGTATATATGGGAATTGATATTATACTGCTCATTGGAGAAATAAAATAGCTGCACTGTGACGAACCATTATCCTAAACATTATTGCACATCTCTTCCTCAACACAAATTCAAATCCATTGGTTAAGTAGCTGAAACGATATTCTTTACGGCAAATTGAATCACTTTAAACGTATATCATTAACTTAGAAGAAAATCTTACATAGAGGTATATGGTATTGAGAACCTTCCTTAAAATCTAAACAACCCATTTATGAAATATACTTTAGGAGTATAACGAATAAGTGCAAACGAGAAAAGAATCAAGGGGCTAAACCGCCAAAATATATGAATCTAAATTTCCTGAAAATCGATACGGATTTTAATTTCCTTTTGATATTCTAGATAGGACTTGAATAGAAGTCTTACAACTAGGTCAGAAGTTTTGTGATAGGCGCGGATATGTGGGTCAATTGAAGACAGATGTACAGTTTGAGATAGTATTAATCCGCATATAAGACTAGGTAGATGCAAAAACGGTCGAACTATAAATATTTGAGATGAAACCGACCAACTGCTCTAGCCATATATATATATATATATATATATATATATATATATATATATATCAAGGTTATCAAGGTTACAAAACATCGGAAGGTAAATTAACATAAATATTCAGTGCCAATGAAGTAGAAAGAAATGAATAAATGTGAACTGAACAATATTAGATTGTATAAATTAATAAACGAATGAGTGGACGAAATATATATATATACATATATATTTAAAAACGAAGAGAATATTAATTAATCAATGGTTGTTCAGATCAATTCATCCTCCACGTACTTGGATACGGGCTACACTTCAAGTGTGATGATTCATGATACTACCCGGCTGCTAAACCCGAAGTAGGTGGGACAGGGCTTGAACGTAAAACTTATTAGCTTATACTTGAACGCCTTAAACAGTACGCCACTATTTCATCCCTTCGTTTTCCTAATTGTAACATTCTACTGTAAAACATTATTGTTGTTAATATTTCCTGGTTTTTATCTTACTACGCCACATGTATATGAGATTTTGTTGGAGAAAAATTTGATCCATAGTATAGTAGATTAATGGTGATAACTAAATCATCATGCACCAATTTTTCTGTGAAGATCCTAATGGTACCCGTTATTCAAAACTAGTATACATATTAAAATCTGAGTCTCGTTTGTTAAAACAACAGTAATTCACCGCTCAAATTAAAATCACGAGAATAAAAGTTGAAAGATCACTGAGACAGTAAACAATTTTAATGTACTGTTATAATTTTTTTTAAATTAGTAATTAAACAACCAAACGTAAAATGGCCAAAACACTACAATCATTCGGTACTTCAGTGTAAATGATTTAAGCAAAAAAGAAACACTTACTTTGAAGTTTAGAAGTATACAGAGATGATATGAATGATTTGAGAACCGGTACAACAGCTGATCGAAAGACACATACGAATAGACCTGTAGAACAAAAATATAGCTTTATAGACTTACAGCTATAAATTAAAAAAAATAATTAAATTAGTGCATGGTAAACTACTTGTTTTAATGCTATTTAGAAGATTAGTTTATATTTAGCTTTGTTATGTTACATTAACCTGGAGGACTAAGATATTCATAATTCCAGATTGATTGTTAGGATTCAATAAGCACTGAAGGACTAGACAAATATGACATCGGTAACTACTCACTGACGAATCAATTGTAAATATCTTAGTTATTATAAGATCAGTTACGACCCGAATAACTTAGTGGTAACAACACAGATTTTGGACCTAGGTGACACGGATTAAAGTTTCACAGGGATTATTACTTCCCTAAAGTTTGCAGGTATGCCTTGCTGACGAATGTCAATTAGCACGAAGCTGAAATCTAGGATTTTCTGTCAATACCTACAACCAATTAACATATCAACATAGTGTACACGATGATGTCGCGTTACTTAAATTAATTGTTATATTAAAACTTGACCGACAAAATTCAGTCAGCTGTACAGGACTAGACGAATATGACACTCATCACTACTCAGTGATCAGTCATTTGACTATATTAGTTTGAGCAAAGAATGGCTAACCACTGTGTCATAGGTTCTAAGTTCATAATTCGTATTTCAGCTAGAGCAAGTCTTACTATTCTTAATTCCAATATAATAATCGTGACTAACAATATAAACTGAAATATGGTCATTTGGTGTTTGAAACACAAATGAAACAAAACACTTCGCTACAATTAATGAATACATGAAATTAATCTGTAATGTAATTCTTGGATAGAATAAATATCTTCAATATGTTCAATACTACTGCTAAGTAATGAAAAAAACATAAAGTATTATCATATAGAACAATAAATTAAACTATCTATCCGACATATACATTCAAAAACAAACCCTGAAATATTTATCAAATCGCTATAAGTTGATAAAAAAAATAATAAATTTCAGGTAAATATACTTTTGAAATACCGAGGAAATTATTACGATGTTATCAATCACAAAAAACTGCGTCTACAAATTAGGCTGTGTCGATTGTGATGCCTTCTATACTGGAGAGTCATCTCGCGAAATCTTGACTCACGCCAAAGAACATATTAGGTATACAAAGAAACCTCCTAATAATCCTGTGGAACTAAATAGACAATAGTAGTTCAAGCCATTTTCAACAATCACCAAATTGATTTCAAAAATATCAAAATACTACAAAAAGGCTTTTCCAATTACAAAGAAAGGAGAGTAGCTGAAGTGTTCCATATAATGCTTAATCCTACTGCTCTCAATAGAAAGGAAGGTCTTACCATACACCCTACTTGGACTATCTATCCTAGTCACCTAGTCTGATATTATTTACAATTCATACATTACATTACAAATTAAACTCTATCCTTCGTCATTATAAAGGTCACACATTTTTCATCATTATTAGTGCACACATACACACACACACAAATTACATACATGTCGCTTATGAATCACCTTGACCGAAATGATTTATTCAGACCTGTTTTTTGATTGATCGCACCTAATATTCGTGTTGTTTCGTTGTACTATTAAAACTTGGATTATTGTTAATTTGGTTATTTATTATCTGAAGAAGTGGCTTACACTGAGTCACGAAACGTCAGAAAATCTAATTTTTCTACTCATTGGGATATTACAAATATCACAAATTATTTATTTATAACACAAAATATTCATATGATATAAATGAGTCTTTCACAATTCACTATACAGAGTAGATTAAACAATTAATTACTCCATTAACATAGAATTATGGATACTAATAAATGAGCACAAACACTAAAGAATTATTGGACACTATAAACAACCCTAACAAAAGAAATACATTCAATCTGTCAAACCAAACAACTAGTAATCAATAAAGATGGTTTTCTCATTTTGACAATTACGTGAATAAATTGATGCCTTTTATTGCCTGCTTCTGAGAAGAATCAACCAACCGCAAGTAGTTTCTATCATAGACTGACTTCATTAGGGATTCCACTAAAAAACAAGGAATACTTGACAGCTATTTTATCTTAGTATAGGATTTCTCAGTAGTCCATACCCATTACCCTACTGGGATATGTAGGTCCTAACCCAAGGTCCAATAATACAGTTTCCATTTCAACCAATTTATGACTATTTACTGTCAAACCAACCAAATAACCATCATTTAATGTATTTTACACTAAACAACTACTCATTGCTATATAAAAAAACTTTGCAGATAATTTGAGCTAGTTTCAAAACTTAGAAATTTTACATTTCAGTCCACTGTACTACACAATTATATTATTTGAAGCCTACACAACACAACTATGGTGTAGACAAAATATTCATAAATTATCTTATGATTGGGTAAATTCAAAAATTCACTTATTTCAAGGTAATAAAACTTTTAACATTTTAGTTGTTAAGACATAATTCGTTTCTGTGAACTTCGCGTTATCCTTCAGGTACTCATTGAGTGCCCTCAACGCAATGGGTTGATCACAAGATTTTAATCGCTGAAAAATTCCCATCATATTAAAACACAATTCGTTTCTAAATAAATTAAGTTACGTAATATGGCAAATATTACAAAACAATACAATAATTTTAAACAGAAATCACAGACATAAAAGAAAACAACTTACTAACAAATACGAAAATATTATGACCAGGTGAAGGAAACAAAAATGCTAATCCCATAAGTAATTTACTAATTACAATTGCTAACATTCCACATATTACATACTTTATCATACGTCGACGTGCTCGTAATACTTCATTTTGAATAATTAAATTCGATGGACTACTAATATTACTGTTATTATTATAATCAATTGAATCAACTTCATGAATAGAATTGTAGCTCGAAACTGATTGATTAGTGAGTAAAGGTTCTGATGCTTCAGACATCCGACGACGTTTAACAACTTTCATCCAACGAGTAGTAACCCAAGTTAATCCAAATGAAAATAAACCCAGAAGAGTAGAATTTAACCCACTAATAAAAGAAATAAATACTTTGTATGTTATTTTATATATTACAATTAGACATATAAATATTGTTTATGTAAACTATTATAATGTAACTTACCTATAATAGCCATATTGATCAACAGACCAATTGAATGGAGGTCCCATTAAATATAAAAATGTATACTGACCTTCATTGTATGTAGTCAATGTTGTCAAGAACAAAACTGTTAAGACTAAAACTGTGATAATATTGGCACTTCGAACTAGCTAAAATAAATAAGAATGATACTGCGATATTTGAGTAGTTTGAAAATTTTAAAGTAAAATTTTAATCAGAATTAAATTTTATCACTATGATTACAAAACCTTTATTTACTCTGAAGAAGTGACGCACATTAAGTCACGAAATATGAGAAATACAATTTTTCTACTCATCGGGATACAACGAAAAGTATGTTTATTATTAATGCGTTTATTGTACGTTTATTTGTATTATTATTATTAATGGCTTTATTCAATATATGTTTGGTACAATATAGAATTTTTAGCACAAAGTCATTGGCTAGGCGAACTCTAACGACCTGTTTATCACATAATAAATTTGCTAGATAAGGTATTGTAGAGCTTTTACGTCTTTGTTTGGGTGCGTGGATTGTAATGTATTGGCGCCTCGTCTTACTAGATGATATACAAGGAGAAAGATATGAATAAAGTGGATGGTTAGTATCTGATAAAACTTGTTAGAGGTTTCCAAGATTTTAAATATCTATCCACGAATCACCACACACAATGCTAACTGCCTTCAGCACTATCCGCAATACAGCGAAATCTTATCGCAAAAATGTGTAATGGGGTGCAGTAAAGAAATATTATGCAAGAATAAACAAATTGTAAAGATAAATGTAGTCTTTTTATATAGTAAGTCAGACGGAAAACTTTCTTCGATAACACTAAAACATAAGAAGGCCAAAAGTGTTTTCTGTGGAAGATGGCAGGTCATGCGGAAAAACAGAAAGGAAGAGGGTAAAGAAATGCTCCTCGTTGCACACCTTCATGAGCACTTTTCTCCAAATACAGTGCACTGTTCCCTTCCAAAGAGATAGGAACACAGACAGTTGGTTATCCAGCTCTCAGTGTTGACGCTGATGAACTTGTTAAGTAGTAGTTATCTTGGAATAAAGTCAAGGGCAGAAGTATGGTTTAGAAATGCTCATCGGGTATACTTGTTACTCTTTCCCAAGCTGAACACATTATTGTTACACAGAAAACAACAGTATCTTTCGTGCTTCTTTTGTATTTGTAAGCAAACTGTTTAGTTTCAGAACAGATTATTTGGTAGGTAAAGTTAGGGGATTAATTAAATAACGGGAGGATGTAAGGGCGTTTATGATTTTGTTACGCAACCATAACAGTCAAATAGTGAATGAAAAAATAAAAAAAATGTTGGAAATGATTTGAACTTTAAAGTTTTAACTGGTTCTAACCTATTATTTTTCATCCAGAGAAAATCCTTAAAGCTTACGATGAGCAACCTTCAGCTTTTTACCATCAGCTTAACTTTAACATTATTTTCGCTTTGAGAAAGTTGTGACTTACAAGTGATAATTAGCGCAACATTGAAAATTAGAGGTTTACTGAAAATGATAATACTGGTTACTAAAAAATGGGTCATAGACCAATATATATGTAATTTAACCGAGTTTTTCATGTTGCATTCATGCTAAGTAATACATCAGGCAAAAAATGTAGATCATGCAAACCGAAGTGCATAAATGTATCTTCAGGGAATAGGAATAACCAATAAAGTTTAATTGGTAATTTAATATCTTTTCAACTAATCAAAATACGAAATAGTTCACTATTCTCAGTTTATTTACTGGTTGGCAACATGAATATAACAAAGAATGAAAATATTAGGTTTGTAGTGAATTCTAATATGTTTAGATTGTTTTGTTTCATGACGAAATATTTTATTATCTATTAAGAAATTAGCGGAAATTAACCCATGATACTGTTCATTTTTTTCGTTGAAACGTTCAATAAACAAAACTCCTACCGAACCATAATGAATAACTCAACGTGAATATAACGAGATTGAACTACAAAAGTATTCATCTTTTGTTTAGCATTCACAAAAGATAACAGTATAATGAAGTTAAAACGTTATCTGTTATGTTTCTGTCATTTTTAAATTTGGCGATTTCAGTTTGTACTTTAATTTATCAACATTAAATAACTACCTGGATTTGTGTACGATCTTAAGGCTAGAATTTTGACAAAATACTACTACCAAAATGAAACCTGAGTAGCATATGACTAAAACATATGGTGAAAAAACATGACCGAGAAAAAAAATCGATTTATATTTAATCAATTTGTGTATGCATATAAATGTACATTATCAATAGAATACGTCATAATAATTATGTGAAAGTGTCGAGGAAGAAACTATTATCAAAAATTAAGCATTACATTGATAAATATGAGTTTGGTTTTTGAATCAGTAAACTTAACAAACAGTAGTCTTTCCAAACTGACGGATTGGATGATAATACGGTAATCTGAACTGATTTATACTGATGATGATACAATCAATCAATAACAAATAAGATTATTATCCTTTTTTCTCAATCAGAACCTCATATTTCATGGTGAAACTGAATAAAAGAAAAAATAGCTTAGTCCACGAATGGAAAGAATTAATATTCAGGAAAAATACCACTCTTTACATAGATTATGATGAAAACAAAACCACAACAAAGAAATTGACTCGATAATTGGTCTTGACTGATTCAACAATAAAATAGTTTGTGTAATAGGATGTTGGTGACTATTATATAGCAGCATAAAACGAAATGGACAATACAAAAATTTTAACATCATTGACTAATCACCCTACTTCATCGACTTCCTACAGAATTTAGAAATATAATCCTTAATCAAATGATACATTACATAAGTGAAAACTCTTAAAAACTTCGTATATAATCGATAGTTATTTTAAAAAGAAGGTTTGACTCTTTTGAAGATAAAATGTGATACTAAACAGAAAATCTGGATCATTTCATGTTAACACATTTAGAGATAATAAAACAGAAGGAAATAAACTATATAAGCAACAAAAAGTTTACAAAAAATATTACATTTCTGTAACTTTTGAACAAAGCAGGAATATCTTTAAGCCAATGGATATTGAAGAGAAGATATAATACTAGATAATTCTCATTTCAAACATCCACCCACAAGAAATAGACAATAAGAATATTTAAACGTTATTGTAGGCTAAATGCCACTGAATCCCTTGGTTAGAATTATATGGTATACGTCCCATAATTTTAAAAAAATTGCAATAAACTGTGATCTTTAGTCAGTGTTATGGTTTTTCATAACAAACCAACATAATTTCTTGACCAGTGAAAATTAACTGGAATTAAAAATGTACTTCCCCATAGAAATGTAACCTTATGATTCGAAAGTATTGTGCAAATTACAAAACCTGGAGGTTCATGGACTTCAGTCTCGTGTAAAGTCTTGAGTGCTTGCTAGTGATAACTTCGTAACCAGAAAATACATTTATGATAACTTACATTAATCATCTCAGTTGACTTCAAAAGCCAGTTCTTCTTATGTGGTTCTGACTGATTAGACGAATAAAATCCCATGTTACACGCACTGACACCATTACTGAAATTATTATCAAAAGATGAGATATCAGCTGTTTGTACATTGAAAGATTGTGTTTCTGGTAAACACCATAACATTCCCACCGATATTAAACAAAGAAACAACATTATCAAACAAGTTGTGATGAAACCATAGTGATCAATAAGAACACCTAAAAAACAATACATACAATTATAGGTTAAAAACAATTTTCATTTACAATTACTGAGTAAGATCATAAAGATTGGTTTAAAAAATAAATATTTGAAAATAAACATTCTCTAAATAATGTTAAACTCCCCCTGTAGTTCTTCTAGAGTTACTGCCGCTCCCAAGCCCGGGTAAAGAAGGAGGGTTGGACATGGGGTTAGCGACCCCATCCCGTAGAAAAATAAGTCGCTAAAAAGAAAAAATAGTTCAAACAATTTAAACTCTGTCCTGGAAATTGAAGGAAGGATTATAACGCCTCAAGATCAAAGCCGAGATTATTCGGAAGTCACGAGGCTGATACCCCTTCTAACAACCAGAGCGACACTCTCTATAGGTAAATGGAGCGTCCGAACAATGTGAGAGACCGGGAAGACCAGTTGAATAACAACACAAATGAGGAGATATAATTTGACAGTACTTGAAGTCAGCGTAACCCATTGGACACAAGTTGGACAACAAAGGTTAGGTACGGGAGAAATGCTGCTATACTTCGGTCACGAAGGGGAAAGTGCTCCACACACTCAGGGAGTTGCTCTAATGCTGTCCAGAGAAGCACGAAATGCAATTGTTGGGTGAGAACCTAACGGATCCAGAATCATCAAAGCATCCTTCAACACAAAGAAGGAGGGGATCACAATTAATGTTATTCAACGTTATGCACCCACCAATGATAGCAACGACGACGATAAAGATCAGTTCTATGAAAGGCTGCAATCAATCATAGCGAAGAGCACAATAAATGAACTCACCATCCTGATGGGAGATCTAGACGCTAAAGTCGGAATGGACAACACAGGATGAAGATATAATGGGACGACATGGACTGGGAGAGAGAAAAGAAGATGAGGAGAGATTTGCAAATCTATATGCATTCAACAAATTGGTTATAGGTGGCACAATATTTCCACACAAACGTATACATAAAGCTACATGGATCTCACCAGACACCAACACAGAGAACCAGATAGATCATGTTTGTATCAACAGAAAATTCCGAAGATCAATGGAAGATGTGAGAACCAGGTGAGTAGCTGACATAGCTTCTCATCACCGCCTACTTGTGGCCAAGATGAAACTGAAGCTAAAGAAACACTGGACAACTGGGGGAACAGCATTACAAAGGTTCAATACAGCCTTCCTTCGAGATACTAACAAACTCAACCAATTCAAGATAACTCTCAACAAACAGGTTACAAGCTTTACAGGATCTACTGAAAGAAGAAACTGTGATGGAGGACAACTGGAATGGGATCAAAGAACCACTAACTTCAACGTGTCAGGAGGTTCTGGGTCACAAGAAGCATCATTATAAGGTATGGATCTCTATGGGAACCCTGGACAAGATTCAAGAAAGGAAGAACAAGAAAATAGCAATTAACAACAGTCAAACAAGAGCAGAGATGGTCAAGGTACAAGCAGAGTATGCAGAAGCAAAGAAGGAAGTAAAGAAAAGCATTAAAGCCGACAAGCAGAAATACATGGGAGAACTAGCAACGACGGTGGAAAAAGCTGCAAGAGAAGGGAATGTTAAACAACTATATGATACAACGAAGAAATTGGCAGGAAGATATAGCAAACCAGAGAGACCAGTCAAGGACAAAGAAGGAAAGACAATCACTGAGATTCAAGAACAGAGGAAAAGATGGGCAGAATACTTCGAGGAACTGCTGAATAGACCAGCCCCATTGAATCCACCGAACATTGAAGCAGCCCACACTGACCTTCCAATAGATGTCACTCCACCAACGATCGAAGAAGTCAAGATGGCCATCAGACAAATCAAAAGTGGGAAGGCGGTAGGACCTGACAATATACCAGCAGAAGCACCGAAGTCAGACATTGAAATAACTGCAAATATGCTTCACCTTCTATTCAAGAAGATTTGGGAAGAGAAACAAGTGCCAAATGGACTGGAAAGAAGGATAACTCATCAAGATACCAAAGAAAGGAGATCTGAGCAAATGTGAGAACTACAGAGGCATCAGTTTGCTGTCAGTGCATGGAAAAGTTTGCTGAACCGGATGAAAGACGCAGTTGACGCCCGAACTCGAGATCAACAGGCTGGATTCCGAAAGGATCGGTCGTGCACAGACCAAATTGCGTTATGACGGATCACTGTGGAACAATCAGTTGAGTAGAATTCGTCACTATACATCAAATTCATTGATTATGAGAAGGCGTTTGACAATGTGGACCGGAGAACACTATGGAAATTTCTTCGACACTATGGAGTTCCTGAGAAGATTGTCAACATTATCCAGAACTCATACGACGGACTACAGTGCAGAATCGTGCATGGAGGACAGCTGACAGATAAATTTCCAGTAAGGACCGGAGTCAGACAAGGCTATCTACTCTCCCCCTCCCTCTTTCTTCTGGTGGTTGACTGGATTATGGAGACTTCGACATCAGACGGGAAGCACAGAATACAATGCACATCTCACAATCAATTAGCGATTTGGACTTCGCAGATCACCTAGCCCTCCTATTCCATACACACGAACAAATACAGACGAAGACAACAAATGTAGCAGTAGCCTCTGCATCAATAGGCCTCAACATACATAAAGGAAAGAGCAAGATTCTCAAATACGACACGGAGAACACCAACCCAATCACACTTGATGGCGAAACTCTGGAAGAGGTGGAAACAATCACGTACCTGGGGAGCATCATTGATGAACAAGGAGAATCGGATGCAGATGTAAAGACGAGGATTAGCAAAGCAAGGACCGCATTCCTAGAATTGAAGAACACTGGAGCTCAAAACAACTGTCAGCTAATTTCAAAGTGAGAATCTTCAATACGAACTTCAAGACAGTTAGTTCTGTTGTACGGAGCTGAAACGTGCAGAACTACTAAAACCATCGTCAAGAAGGTACAAGTATTTATAAATAGTTGTCTACGCAAAATACTCAACATTCAATGGCCGGTTACCATCAGCAACAGCCTTCTGTGGGAGAGAACAAACCAGCTTTCAGATGAAGAGGAAATTAGAAAAAGACGTTGGAAGTGGATCGGAAAAACATTAAGGAAATCACCAAACTGCATCACGAGGCAAGCCCTAACTTGGAATCTTGAAGAGATGCGGAAAAGAAAAAGACCAAAGAACACATTACGTCGGGAAATAGAAGTAGATATGAAAAGGATGAATGTTCACTGGAAAGAACTTGAAAGGAATGCTTGGGACAGAGTTGGATGGAGAATGCTGGTTTGCGGCCTACGCTCCTCCAGGAGGGGTAACAGGCGTAAGTAAATCATATTAAATTGATATTTGTACGGAATGTGTTTGAGAAATTATTCTAATAAAAACCAACAGATGATATAAAAATATCCTGGGTGAACAATTTAACACTAAAACCAAAATGGAGATTCATCTACCCAACTCAGTCATATTATTTCATGCAAAGATGAGTGTTACTAAAAACATTTTGAAGTACGACTAAATCAAGCAGTTCAAACTCACAAAATAATAATTCGGAATTGAGTTTTAGTGGTCCTTTATTTTGACGCCAATTACGTCGGACGGTGCTATCGACAGGATCATCACTTTAGTGGCCCTATATCTGACTCCAGTTAGATCGTATAAATGGTTGTTATCGAAATATACACATGTCGCCAATCCTGGCATGTAATTACCGACTTAACTCGCGTTAGAGAATAACGGAATCAAATAACTCAAATGTGAGAATGAATTGTGAATACGTATATTCTGTACACTCGTTGATCTGGACAGATAATCAGAAGGACGAAGAGAAGGAAGAGAAGAGAAGAGAGTGAAGCGGAACGACGCGTGGTGGATAAGGCATGTGAGCCAACTCAATTTATTCAAGCATTAATCGATATTTATAGTCGGATAAAAATAGGTTACAGACATGTGAGAGTAAAAGAAGAAATGTACACACATATGCTTACATAAAAAATCAAGGTTAATAAGCGGATAAGTAACAACGTCAAAACGTGACTCAAGAAGAATGAAAAGACTGGCTTGTCCGGAATCTAGAATAAGCTATGTGAGCTTAACACAACACTACAGTGTCTTCTAATTAGTTAGGTTATTCGACATAACTGAACGCCCAATATTACTCAGGTTTCTTGTCTTAGTTAAATCGAAGTAAGTCCAACCAATATAAGTTAAACGCAACTTCATACAGTACAGTTCACTTGACAACTGCGATCAAAGTAAGGAAAAAAAGATTTGCAGCAAAACAAAAAATCCATATAGTTTTAAGGTTCCACATTAGCTGCAAACATTAAAATCACAGTACACAATAATCAAGTTTTAAATGATTGTTTGATATACTTTATTTAATGAGCTCGTGATAGATGTTCGAAACGAAACAGAATATTAGGAAAGTGAAGCAAAAGACGACATTGAAAACTGTACGTAAGATGATCAATTTTACACGTGATGAATTCAGTCAGATGAAGGAGAAGAGGTGAAAGTTACAAATGATAATCGGTAGTTGTATAATTATGGGTCATATTTAGACTATAAATTAACTGAGTGAGTAAAAGTCAGATTACACAACAGGTGGAATGGTTTGACATTTATTTTTGCCAGGGTAAAGTAAATTTCACCACTCTTCCTTTCTATATTCATAAATCAGGTTTTTCCCTACACAGCGAAGTAAACGCGATATTCGTTGCTTGTTAAATATTTTGAAATGCCTAAAAGTATCAAGTTAGTATCCATTACCCCTTTGGTGTCCGAGACTCGCATTTGTAATAATAAAAATGTTCAGAAAATATGCAGACATATTTAACTCAGTCCTTTTTATTAAAGTGCTTCCACGAGAGTATTTACAATTAGAGGTGACCTCAGAAGAGTATTTTTTTTCTTTTTGTATTGGTGTTATATGTTGAAACCAGATGAGCTGCAGAAAAGTATAATTTCAGCCTTATTCCAATTCATTTCTTCAAATATTCAAAGGAACTAACAAGGAAATCATCAATTTCATTTAAAATTTCCGACCATATCCAAAATTCAAAGTATGATCATATACAATCTATTATCAATAAATGAAAGTTTACCAACTAAGAATAAACGATTACTAGTCAAAATTATTTTTAAAATGATGTCATTATATTCTGAAATTATGAGCATTAGACTCCATCACAGTGTATGCTAAATTTTAGTAAAATGGAACACAAAATATTACAATTGTTATAGGTGAACCTGTTTAATTTAAGAGATTAGCTAGACTCTAGTGATATTACCATTATTCATACTGTTTTATTGGTAATATAGATAGATGTCGATGAGGTTTTACAATTTCCAAAGAACGTAGGATACAACACATAAATACTTCTGTTATATATTATCAAATAAGTTATATTATTAGCTTCCTCAAAAGCCTACTGGAATTTCGAATTATATATAAGTTAGATAATAATATATAAATAACTGCAAACAACAAGTTTCATGGATCACAAAACGGTAACTCCAATCAAACAATAAAAAAAATAATATTAAGGCAAAACTAAATTAATAGAACTGATCTGCAGTGAGGATTTACTTTGTTTAATAACTAAATGGTAAACAGTTGCTTATTTCGCTAGTGACAAACAGAACTTTTGAGTCTCAGTTAAAAATGGTTGATACACATCAATAAAAATATTATTAACGTTTTTTTGATGAGATACAAAAAAGTAAGCAACTGAAAAGTGATCGTATGAATAGATAAGTTACTGATAATTTTCACTCTTTTGGATAAACTGAAATGGGCAAGGACATATGTTACGGAAATTTTACTAACCAAAATAATGACTAAATCACATAATTGAAGTGTAAAGCGAATAGTGTCTATAAAAAGTTTCTATATTGATCTCCGTTACGTTTTTTACTTATGGATTTCGAAAGTGATTGTAAGTGTTTAATAGATTTAGGCTTACGTCTATTCAGCGATAGGTATCAAAGTATTTGAGAAACAGTTGTAAACTTCATGTACCAGTCAGAAATGCATGACTCTAATCAAAATGATTACGAATTACTGATAGCAGGAATAAGTACATTTAGAAAAATTAGATGGAAATTTAGATTCAACATCTTACGTTCATAACCAAACAATCTGGCCAATCAGGTAGTTTTTATAAACAATGATCGCCTTGACCTTATAACCGTAATTCAAAATATTCATTATCGATCTATAGGACATCGTTGTTTACCTATAAATATTTAGTTTAGAAGGTTGATCTATTCGAAATTCATAACTAACTGAAGTTTTAAGACAATATAACTTACTTATTAATAAATCTCATGAGTCACAATTAAAGCATAGAAAAGATCAACATTTCAAAAATGATTCCAACCACATAAGGTTATATTTCAATTATTACCTGTAACTGATGCCACTGCGGCACTTGCTAAAACACATACGCCATCATAAATCCCCATATATGAAAGACGCCGACGTTCCAGTGAAGCTTGTTGACATTTAGAGTTATCCAATAATGGCGCTTGTTCATCAGGAATCTTAGTAATATCAGCGAAGCAAACTGAAATTTGACCTGAAAATGTAAGCAGTCCTCCACCAAGAAAACCACACGTTAAATTTCCCAGAATTAATAAGTATAAATTCAGTTCAAGCAAAATCACAAGCGCTGAAAAACATTACAACAAAGGAATTATAGTATTATTATTAAGAAAACAAAATTCATTTATTTAAATATATAAATATTGGTACAAAGGGGCATCAGATACATATGCGCCACACTAATCTCATTCGATTTGTGTAAGGGCTGTGATACTGCCCGGATGCCCAAACTGAAGCAGGTAGTTCTCTTAAGGGGCCACACCCGGAGCCTTTGACCTAAAGATCTGATCTACAAGGCAGTGGAGCATCGTAAGGAGATGCAGTCCCATGGTAGCCGGTGACCAACGATTGATTCATATGCCATTTGTTCTCACAGGATACTGGAGCCCATGTGCACTATTGGTTTGGAATCAGGGTTCTCCAACTACTCTAGGTGGACTTTCCGTGTCCATCAACCCACTCAAAGCGCCGGACATTCGCTTCTCGCCCTCTCAATTTCGTAAACAACACCCCCGTCACGAGAAGGCGGTGAGTAGGACTTCCCTGGCAGAGGCTATATATGCGTGACCATGTGAGAGAATTTCGAGAGGGAGAGCGGACTCTCCCCACTCTCGGCCTCTAAATAAACTTGTGTCGGTTAGGCTACTTATAATGCTATTACAGGCAAAGAAACTCTGCAGTATCAGACAAACTATGCTCTCACTAATTTTCTCAGGTTCTAAAATTATAGATCTATAAATAACCAGCAAATGGAATGGATAAAACCTTTAATTGAATCCATCGGTGCTATAAGTTGATAAAGCTATGGGAATTTTAAAGAAGGGCAACAGTGTATATCGTGTTGATCATGACCTAAATACTTGAAAAATAAGTTCATGTAAGTAAGTGATATTACTGCGTGTACATCTGCGTTAGCTAAACATGAAGCGAAACCATGGGTAGAATCGCTAGAATACAATTCATGTGAATATATTACAAAATGTGTAAAATATTAAATAATGTAAATTTTACCAATGATAATAATAAATAAGGGGATAGTTAGAAAAGCTAGTAAATATAACTGAGGTTTTATAATTTGTAGTTAAAATAATCGATCAGACTAACATTTAAATAACCCTATCGCAAGTTAGGACAATTAGTCGCTAAATACTTCTAAATTATGTTCTGTTCAGTTAAGAATTATGACTTTTACCGGGGATAAGAGATGGAATCTTATAGATTAGTTCATTCCGGACCTGATTAAGAGCTGATAATATTCCCTTGCATCGTAATATGATGTTCATTAATGACCAGAATATAAAGGATGATGCTATTCATAGATCATCCCATTTATAAACAATGCAGGGACATGTTCATAAACACTCAGTGACAAGGTTTTATGAGTGAGACTTGTGTAATTGAATTCACATGAGTAATTGAACTGAAGAGCACATACGGATGACGATATATACAAACTTCCAGTCCTAAGTTTCTTTAATGTATATATAGTCCTACAACTTCACCATCTTTATAGTTTACTAATCAGGAGACAAGTGTTTAGGTCCTTTAATGGAGCGACTTATGGATACATTCATAGAATATAATAAGAAACACAAATTATTACAAAGTAATACATTTAAACAATGAATACCTCTGCATGAACTGAACAACCGATAAGAAATAACAGACTGTTACACAATAATATGCAATACTATATGTTGAAATAATTTAGAACAAACGATAACTTTACATGAAACGATTATGTTTGAAGTTAAACCACCAAATAAAACTCCCATCGCTACACGTCGACCATAATGATCAGAAAGTGAACTGATCGTAAACGATGACAAAAGTCCAGGAATTAATAACGCAGCACTCAATAAGGGGAGTAAATGTGCAGTTCTCTTTTGAACTTCGTCTTTCGATTCTTTATCCTGATCAGGAATGGATCTATTAGTGAAAAAAGTTACCCCAATTGTCACTCAATATTTTGTTTGTAAGCAAAATTTAAAAAAAAATATAGTCCTGTTAACAGCTGTTTCCCTTCAGAGCACACAATTTTTGTCCAGTCTTAGACTTTGCATGAAATATTTCCCAAACTATAGCCTACTATACAGCAAACATATACGTGATGTAAGGTGACACATTGATCGCTCAAAAGGGCATCCGTTCTCCCTTACAGAATTACCAACACAATTCTACGTTTTTACGCAGTACTTATGAATCTTTATTCTTAGTTTGAAACAGCAAGACTAAATTTGTAAAATATTGTATCATTAAGCTTCCAGACTTCTATACCGATTAACTTGGCTATATTTACGTACTTTAAAGTAGAATACATAGGCAATAACTATGTAGAGATCTTAAACACAGAACTCAATAGCTGTGGAGCAAAAAACTAAAAAAATGCCAAGAATAACCAAACACTCGTTATGAAACACCTTAACAGTTCCAGGTTATGAGTGATGCTGGGTGCAGTAGGTGTAAACAGCTTGATCAAAATTATTATTACCATCCTATTATTATTACTGCATTCCCTTTATTTATGTCTTATATTCTCATCAATTTATTCATGAATATTCATCATATCACCTTATTTATTTCTACACCTCTATGACCTTTAATTATTGTAACAAAAATATTTCATTTTAATCATCTTATTATAATTACTAAATCTATTGTTATTACTCGTATTACGTAATCTAGTATTATAATCTTTCTACTACGTCCTCTTTGTTATTCGTGTTCACATTTCCTCGCGGAATTAGTACTTTAACAAAATATTTTCATATAGATACGATTGTACAACCTAATGTAAATTCGTTGAAAAGAGATCCCTTCGCTGAACTTTATGTTTTCAAAATGGTAAAGACATATTAGATGAGGTTGGTGAACGAAAAACTTAACATCATCAAACTGGAGAAATAACATTCTGTTTGTAGGAAAAATATTTATTGGATCACTTGAACATAAAAATATGGAAAACAAGAAATAAATACTTGTTATCGATTTCAGAGTAAACTGAAAATGTTTTTATATAGTTGAAATCATGAGTCAATTGAAGCTAGACCATGGAGAACCTGGAAGCACTGGACGGCCGTTTCGTTCTATTATGGGACTCCTTAGCAGTGCGCATCCACGATCCCGCCTCGCGAGATTCGAACCCAGGACCTACCAGTCTCGCGCGCGAGCGCTTAACCATTGGACCATTGAGCCGGCATCCAACTGTGTTAATGTCTAACTTCGAGGTTTTCCATGGTAGTCTAGCTTCAATTGACTCATGATTTTAACTATATAAAATTACTAAATCTTCTAATAAACTGAAAATGATCAGTAATTGCAGTAGGTCTTTCTTAATAAGTTGAACTGATATGTTCCTATCCATTCGATACCATGATTGACTTCGTAAATCGCTAACTTGTTGCTGGGTCATGGAAATTAATCAATTCAAAATGTAAAATATAGCCCATCAGTCAATTTTCATATCGCCTTATCACTAACAGATATCACATTGGCTTTCGAAAACTGATGCTTTTTAGACACTTACCTAATAAAAACAGTATATTTTTAATGACTACTTAATTAGATATTAAGTCAACTTCCAACTTGAAATCAAAGTTCAAAAGAAAATTCTTCACAAAAAAGAATAATATAACAAAGCTTCACTGATACTTGACTGACTGATTCATGTATAGTCATGAAAAAAATGGTGTTAATAATAGGATATGTTGGTGAAGACATGTTAATTATATTCTGACCTACAGCTAACACGAGTCAATGACGAATTGAAGTACCTCACCGGACACTGACTGTTGTGGACAAAAACGGAATAATTTCCTTCTACTTTGAATAAGCTCTAAATTATCAACAGAAAAATAAGCCTTGATTGAAATAATAACACCCCATAGTGACCAAACAATCTAATCACTTATAATAACCTTCAACATACTTGTTTTGTGGAGAAGGTTCGTAGGGTAAACCTGCGTCCTTTAGAAACCTAGAACCGTACGAAAACAAGACAATGAGGAGATAAGTAAAGAAGAATTTTACTAAAAAGTCTGAAAATATCCAATACGTCTTATTAGTTAGTTTATATAAGTAAAATCCGTTATAAAAGTCGAATATGTGATTCTATTAAATCATTTTCTTACTGTTCAGAAGAGCAACTAAATTTCATGTTGGATTCTTTCAGGATACTCAAGCCTATCCATCTAAAAGCAGAAGTGTCAAGAAGGGGTAAACTATATACAATTAATTAGAGCAGTCCAGTTTTGCAATATTGTAAATTATGTCCCTACACTAACTTACTGACCAATTGGAATCGATTCGTTCAGATCAGACTTGTTTATTGTATATGAAACAAAAATCAGCATATTCAGATATGGTTTTCATATATGTTCAGTTTAATAAATCTTCTGTAGTCTTTCTCCTCTTTGCTACATTACGGCTCAGCAATTTTTGTCCAGTTCTGACACTTGGCAGGAATTTCTATGCGAACAATATTTTAAGAACAACCCTACAGAGTTATTATGTATATCAAACATAGTCATTTTATCGAGTCTCGTGAATTCTTAACAATTTTTTAGAACTATTTCGGATATCTCAGAGCATTCCAGATCCCACACTACGATTCGACTTCGGAATAGGAGTTTTTAATGATTAGTTACTAAATTCATCAGTCTTAAATGTTAACATAAGCACTTTTACTCAGAAGTGCTGAAACAGGAATTAAAACAACAGTTGGCTTAAAGTAAGCAGAAAAATATATAATAAAAAGTAGTCCTAATGTTCAATAAGTTTACTTGCTAATAAAGAATTTACGTATCGAAATTACGGACGATAGTTATAAAAGCAGAAAGCCGACACTAACTTCTTCAGTTCTATATTGAGATTAATTCCAAGAACCAACATACATATTTCAAATAATTGAAGACATAAATAATAGGTGTTCATCGTAATGATGTATAATACATGGTTTACTTAAAGATATTATCTGCTTACTTCCTCTTTTCCTTTTAGGTGAGAAATGGAATAAAACAGATGCCTTAAGCAAACCTGTTTCTTTTGTTGACTAAATCAGAAAAATTTAGACAAGATTAAAAAGCCTAAAATGTTTAAGCACTGATTATATTTGAATGTAAAAACTACCAAAAAACATGAGTTTGAATTATTATGAGTAAAACGTAACCTATAATATATAAACTGGTTCGTGAGAAATTGAAATCCAGACCAAAATGATTGGGTAAACATGGTAAGAATAACCAGCTTGATAGCAATTTTTCTTTCAGAACTCCACATAGTTGAGTTGTACAACTTCAGATATGGTTTTATTCAACTAAGCCTATGGTAATATTGACAAACACATTAGATATCTTAAATTTTGTACGATTGCAAAGTTTCAGAATGTAATTGGTTGACAACATACTAAAAAAAACTAGTGTTATCCAACGTAAAACAGGCCTTTCAAGTGAGAATATAAATTAAAATCATTCGTACAAAATCTTCTATTCATATAGAGTACTACATGAACGAAAATTCCAAAAGACTTTTTAACTGAAAAAAGCAAAGTAAGTCTCGGAGCAACATTGAGCAAAAGGTAGTTTAGTATAAAGACGATATTTTGAAACGGGGAATTCATATAGTTTTATAAGGATAGGAAATGCAACTAATTGCAGGTACTCGGAAATATAACTTAGTATGACAAGTAGACAGATGATTGAATTTTTGAGTGTCAATTTTAGATTATCAACATGTCTCATAATTCGCGACAAATTGATGAAGACATGATCCAAAAATATAAGCAGTTTATGAAAAACCACAGAACTAGTTTTCCGTATACTGTTCTCGATTTATTATCCATATTTTTAATGCTGACAACTGACGATTTTAGCCCCTGGATGCTTACACATATGGCAGAAATGTGGTTTAGACAGAGACATGTTGAGAAGAGCATTGACATGTCACTGAGCTAAAGTAACAATTGTAGACAAAGAACTGATGAGACCTTGTTAAAAACAAATATGACTGAAATTCTAAATCTTATATATTTAAAGTGTAACCAGACGCTACTATAAAAAATTAAATGGGACATGTGAACCGAAACGTTCAGAATAATTCGCTGAGAAGGTAACGTAGCAGCCTACTTTAAGACTTTGCTGTCAACGGCATCAGGATTTGTGCATGTAGACATAAGTATAGTCCCCATTCCGAATACTGTTACGGATAAATTACGTCAAATACTTTACAAATAACTCAAGAGAAACGGTTTTTAATCAAACACGTTCTAATCGCTTCATTTTAGTTAGTCTGGCGATATCACTCACCAGCAAGAAGTATACTACACAGCCGGACAGGAAAAGTTACAATTACTTATTAAGACTCAACTAATTACGTTTAATTATAAAAACACCAGATCTATTACTATTACGTTTACTTAGTGAAGTCAAACAATAATCCATCACCACAATGCACATAAATTAGTTGTAGTATGCCGCGCTTGGGTAACAGCTGGCAATACTGAGACGGACTATATCACTGAGAAATATATCAATACTTAACGGAGCGAATTTTCCCGAGGGCAAGCACCTAAATTTGGCAGAGATAAGGTTATAACCTATGTTTGAAAGTTGAAATAACTAAATGTTGAGTCCAGCCTATATTCAGCAGCAAAAATTATTGCTGATATTTTCACTCTTTGGATGTATACCAAACCATATAACCAAATGTTCTCCGTAGACATACAGAGATCACTTCCATTGTTGGTGAATTTCGAATGCTCTTGGAAGAGAATAACAGATGGAAAAGAAATCTACTCACTCATTCGAGAAATCGTGCAGTCTTAAACTTTTATAGCTTGAGTTCACATTAATTGATCATATTTCATCACACACTATTTTACTATCATTTAATGTCGCGATATTCCTTGAAACCAGATAAGTTAGCGAGACCATTATATGTGAAAGAACCACTGAAATTAAGGACAGCATGTCTTGGGTTTCAGCGCGAAATTCATTCATACGTTTAGTTAAATAGCATTTTGACATTATAACTGGTGTGAGTTGTCCCACAGCACCTCAATATCACAGAAATGTCGTCCATAAATAATAGTCTCACCAAAAAGCTTTTAGCTGGTTCTTCGAGAAACATAGGTATAGCTAACTCCATAAATTTTCATCCGCATTATGAATGAGGATGTAAAATATACGAAAATTGTGAGTTTTAGAATTATATCGACCACTGATTATGCTGATTTTATCAGAAGCATGTTAAGACAGTAAAATAAAACTATTACAACCGCAACGCACCATTTAAAATTGTGACCCAACAATCAAATGGTACAAATGATTTTGGACGCAGTAGAAGAAGCTTTCTCTTAACTGCCTTTCGTATCTAGTAGCACTGAATCGCCGATACCTCCACGCAGGAACCTAGGTATATTATTGATAGAAGTAAAAAAGGCAAATCATGGTAAGATACTATCCTTAGTCCTTAAGGACATGTTAAGTTTTCTCCTAAAGGACCACTGGGAAGTCTCTTGGGCTAGCCCAGCCGACAGCAAATTCCGGAATTTCACTACTCTTAAGGAGTAGAAGGTATGTCTACAGTCCGTTCCGCTGTGTTGTCTCCAGTTTCTGGGTGTTATCCCTAAGATTTGTGTTGCGGCTAAGCTTAGATAGTGTTTATGGGGATGTTCAGAAGTATTAAGGATGCTGTAGGCCATAAGAAGGTCATCTCTAAGACATTTGTACTGCAGTGGGTAAAGACTCAGTGATTGGAAGTGCTCTTCATAAGGCTTGAATTTGAGTCCATGAACTTATTTCATGGCTCGCCAATGGATACGTTCCAGAGTGTCCTAATCCTTTTGGAGTGGGGAGGGAAATACTATGTCTCTGTACTCTAAATGGAGAAGAATAAAACCGTTGAAGATTATTCAGAACGTTCTGTCGAATTGGCCAAATATGCACTTCAATGTCACCAGTGCAAGTTTTGCTCGAAAGGCATTTTTCTCGCAATTAGAGTAAGACTTCAAATACTAGCGTACCAACACTCCTAGATCTTTTTCAACTTGGGAGACCTCTGGAGGGTAGTTGCCTAAGTTGTAGCTGTAGTCTGCAACATGTCTCAGATGGACTATTTTACACTTTGAAGTGTCAAAGGTAAGTCCGTCGCCATCTGGCCAACTTTCAAGTCGACTCCGATCCTTGTGAAGTGACAGTATATCCTCATGGTTGCGTATCTCTCTCCGAAGTTTCACATCATCAGCGAAAAGTACTAAGTCACACAATATCTGTTGTGAAAGATCGTTTATATAAGTCAAGAAAAGAAGAGGTCCTAGTAATGAACCCACCGGGGACCTACTAGGACATTCCATAGCCTGAGAGAAAGCGAAGTTAACCCTGACCTTAAAATGTCGATATTTTAGATATGAAGTGAGCTAATGAATTAAAAGTGATTCGATATTTAATTTTTTGATCTTAGTGATAAGACATATGTAGCTGGCCTTATCGAAAGCTTTTGGGAAGTCAAGGTAAATGACATCAACCTTCCTCTTGAGACCAAGGATGATTGTCCATCTGTCCACCAGAGTTAGCACGTTGATGACACAAGAGTGACGTTTTCTAAAACCATGCTGTCGGGGTCAAAAGAAGGTCATGGATACGAAATAGTCGTGTAAACCATCGCATATCAGGGACTCCATAATTTTTGAGGGTGTGGAGAGAAGTACTACCGGTTGGTAGCTTGAAGGTTCGCTGTGTCGACATCTTTTGAAAATTAGTGTGATGTGAGCCAGCTTCCAAAGTTCCGGTACTGTGCCCGGGCTTGGTGAGTGTGAGAACATCACGATAAGTGGTGTTGCCATTATTGGAGCTGCTTCCCTCAGTATAGCAGAATGCGCCATACCCGAACTAGGAGAAGTATCTCTTTTAAGTGCCGCAGTTTCCTGTAAATCAAGTTAGAGCTCAAATTCACTTCAGAAAGTCCTGTGCAGTTGCAGATGATTTCATCAGTATAGTTAGTGTGAGTTCATTGAAATGTTTGAGAGTACTGTTCAGTCAGAAAGTTAGAGCGTCACCGTCGTTGTTGGTCGAGCCATAAGGCTTAGCAGTTGAGAACCTCCAGTTTTGCCGTGTCGAAGAGAGGCTGTATGACGTAATAAACCTTACGGACTGGAAACAAATTTATCGTTAAGCTTTGTATGGTACTGAAGCCTATCATCTCTTATTGCCTTTATGCACATGTTCCTTGTTTGTTTGTATTGTCTGTATGTGACGTTGATTCGGTTTGATGATTTCTCTGATGAATATCCTATCAACCTCTAACATCGTTTCCTCTGCACATGGAAGTCGGTTTGTATGCTCCCATAGTGGGCTGTTATTTAAGGTATCCGGTCAACAAACATTCAGGATGTTGCGTAGACAACTGTTTATAAATACTTGTACGTTTTTGATGATGGTTATGGTAATTTCCGTGCTTTAGTTCTGTATATTAGGACTGCCTTGATGGTCATATTGAAGATTATCACCTTGATATTGGTTGACAGATAGTTGTGTAGGGTCACTGAATATCGAACAGATCATTGATCCCTGTCAAGGTCAAGGATAGTCAACGCGCATCAATCAATCGTATGCCATGGACTGGCCCACGCGGCAGTGGTTGTTCTTTCACTTCTGTATTTTCGTGGTTGTACCTTAACTAATATATTCTTGTAATAACGTCCTTTGTGTTGTACAGTCTCCATAGCGTCCATGATCCTTTGATGCGTCGATGGTTCAATCCACGTAAGGGCTGGTCGCGAGGTGTGACTTCAGCGTTAGTTGGTTCGTCACCATTCTCGTCTAACTATGGTAGGCCCCCAATCATTTCGACATAGACCACCAACGTAGATGTTCTACACTGGTGAGCCCGACGTGATACGAACACGCAGCCTTCTGAGTTCCATGTTCTTCAATTGTGAAAACAAGGCCCTTGCTTTGTAGATCCTCGCCTTTACGTCTGCATCAGATCCCCTTTGTTAACCGATAATGTGTGAGGGTGTGAAACTTTCCACCTCTTTCAGAGTTTCTCCATCAAGTGTGATTAGGTTGGTGTTCTTTAAGTTATATTTGGGGATCCTGCACTTTCCCTTGCATATGTTGAGGTCCACTGATGAAGAGGCTTCCGCTACACTGGCTGTCTTGATCTCCATATGTTGATGTGTATGGGATAGAAGGGTTCAAATCGTCTTGTTGCATCCAAACTGTTAGTTGTATTCTGTTCGTCCCGCCGGATGTGGAGGTCTTTATAATCCCGTCAACCACAAGAAGAAAGAGAAGAGGAGAGAGTAAACAGCCTTGTCTGACTGCAGTCGTTACTTGCATAGTAGTCCATTGTATAAATTCCGCATGACGTTGAATATCTTCTCAGGCGCACCACAGTGTTAAAGAAGGTTCTGTCGTATCCTCTCATCCACACCGTCAAATGCTTTTTCATAGTCAAGAAAGTTTAGGTACATTGACTATTTATATTCAATTGATCCGTGGTGTCGCGATTCAGTCTGTGCATGACTGATCCTTATGGAATTCGACCTATTGACTTCGAAGCTGGACGTCAACTGAATCTTTCATCCGGCTCAGCAACACTTTGTTAAGATCCTTTTCTGATACTGACAGTCATGGAATTCCTCTGTAATTCTCACACTCACTCTGATCTCCTTTCTTTTTATCTTAATGAGATATCCTTGTTCTTCCTCCCAAATCTTCCGGAATAGAAAGTGGAGCATGTTTACAAATACTTCCATATGTGACTACAGTACTTCGGCTGGTATGTTGTTTGGTGATGTTACGTTCCCACTTTTGATTTGTCCGATGGCAATCTTGATTTCTTTGGTCGTTGGTGGAGTGACATTTACAGGAAGATCTATGTGTATTACTTTGATGTCCTTGGGTTCACTGAGACTGGTCTATTCAAGAGTTCCTCTCAGTGTTTGACCCACCAGTTCCTCTATCCTTGAATCTCAGTGATTGACATGCCTTCTTTGTACTTGACTGGCCCATCAGGTTTATCATATTTCGCCACCAGTTTCTTCGTTTTTATCATATAGTAGGTTCATATTTCCTCCTGTTGCATCGTTCTCCGATGTCGCTGCTAGCCTTCCATGTATTTCTGCTTGTCGGCTTTAATGCTCTTTTCCACTTGTTTGTTTGCTTCTGTGTATTAAGTATGTTCCTTGACTTCCTTTGTTCTTGTTCGTCTGTTTTTAATTGCTGTCTCCTTTTTCTTTCAATCTTGAATTTCATCTACGGTCTCGATAGAAATCCATTCCTTAAGATGATTATTGTTGAGGCCCAGAACCTCCTGACACGTTGAAGTAGGTGATTTTTTTTGTTCATTTTTAATTGTTCTCCATAGTAGCTTCTTCGAGTAAATCTTGTGAGGGTTGGAATCTAATGTCGAGAGTGTAGCAGTAAATAAATCCCGAAAATTAGTAGCTGTGTAAGTCCTCGACATTTGATGCTGACCACATTAGTTTTAATGGACTCAAATAGCTGAAGGCACTCGGTCATGCATCCGCACCAGATCACGAGTGGATACACTGTGCTCCACTTCTTCTACAACCGATAGCCAGCTTAGACCAGCCACTTCTCGATATATGAATAGTCCATCAAATAGATCTTCAAACCTTTTCGCTTCTGACTTCGAACTTTACTGAGTGGACACGCTCTGATTGTAGTGGGTATTACTGGTAAAGGTTTTGCCGAACTCTAAATGCTTGTCGCATATTTAGGGGCTATCTTGATTTCATTGAGTTTATCAGTATAGAGAAAAAAGGCTGTATTAAAGCTTTGCAACGGTGTTTCCCCAGTTGTCCATTGCTTCTTTAGCTCCCGGTCTCTCACATTGTCTGGAAATTTTACGTACTTATATTAATTATTGTTCTAGTTGTTAGAAGGAGCATCGGCCCCGTGACTTTCGAAGAATCCCGGCTTTTATCATGAGGTTTCATAATTCTTTTGCATGAAGATCCTTCAACTTCCTGTGACGAGTTTAAATGGTCTAATTTGTTTATTCTAGCTAGCGTTTTTTAACAAGGCTGATTTCAACGGGATAAGGATGCTGACCCCATGTTCAACTCTCCTTCCTTACCCGACCTTGGGACTGGTAGTAACTCTAGAAGAGCTGCAGAAGTTGCAAAGTACGACAAGTAATCCAATAATTCTAGACCATTTTTAAGTATGCTGTTTTGCCACAGCAAATGCATCTGTACTACGACCGCTTCAGTAGATAGTTTCAAGAGGAGACTTAACAACTGTGTGCTAATCTATGCCTTATTGTTCTTCATGTGTAATAGCTGTGACTGGAGCGTCCCTTGCTAATTATTATGATTATTATCCCCATCATTCTCTGCCCGCTTTACTGATTATCACCTCCTATTCATTATTCTACCACCTTCGTCTACATTAATAACATATCTAAGTTATTTACTTATGACAATTATCTTTTCTTCTCTTATTCGCCTGCTAATTTCATAATTCACTATATTGCTACCAACGAATTTCATTTTACGGCTGTGATTTCTATGGTTTTAGCAACTTTGCTTCCTTATAGCAAATGTGAAAGAGCAAGAAATATTGGCCTCCAAATAATTGTGAGACTCACTAAGACCATAGCAGCTCATTGGCTAGACTTTGGTGGCCATACTCACATCAAATCGGTATCAGCAATGAAAGATTATATGTTATTCTGAATCAATTTCAAATATATATTCATTGACTTCATCAAGTCAGCTAAAATGATGGCAGAGGTTAAGTATGTCATACAAAAATGTTTCATACATCCGTCAGTGCAAACAGATACAAAAACGCGATTCGGTGATGAGGAACATGTAAAATCAAGACATTTCTCATTATAAGTGTTTACACATTTCAAACAGCACACTAAATAACGAGAGTAAAGAGATGGATATTACATAGGATAAGTAAATTTGTAGGCAATCACAAGCCTATAGATCACCAACGTAGATGATCTGTGTCGAATGATTGGGGGCTTATTCGAGTTAAACAGGAATGGTTTGACCAACTACCTGACTCCGAAGTCACGCTTCACCGTTATTACCCAACGTGAATTACCATTTCGGCGTGTTCAGGTGCTACGGCTACTTTGATGACCGTGCAACACAAACGACGTTATTACAGAAATATATTGGTATGAGTAGGTAAAAAGAAAAGAGTACGATCACTGCTGCATAGGCCAGCCTATGGCGTGTAACTAACTGATGCGCGTTAATTATCCTTACCTTTGACGGGGAAAGACGGACCGTTCGACATTCGGTGCTCAACTGCCTGATGATTTGTCTAGGGTTCAGCGATGTTTCACTGGTCTTACAAACATAAAAAAGACGCTCAACTACAATATTAACAAGTACAAGGATGGAGTTATTAGGAAGACGAAAATAGCTCAAAAGCCACATGCTGTATGAGTTATTAAGGTTTGTCTGGAAGACAGAAAACCCTAGTAGAATTTACAGTTGTGGAACTGGTAAAAGACTACTTATAATGAACAGTGCTAAGACACGTGACAAGGCTCTAACATAAGGAAAAGTGAATGAAAGATCAACTGGTCTACACCAGTCATACAAGCGATGGATTTTGAGTACTTCTTGTTTTTGGAGTTTAATAGTTTCAACAATTTGTATTGCTTGAAAGAACTTCACGAAGCAAGTTATTAAGAGGCAGATCAATGCTAGTGACCAGGTAGTGAAAGTTGTTTCTCACTATTTCTTGTTTAAGCTGCCTTCTACCTTGCTCACTCAAAGCTATACTAACCAGCGCTGTGTATAACGTGAGATGGATTTCGGTAATTCCCATCAAACATATTTCACGGTTTTATGGTAGAGATAGTAAGATCTTCTGTACTGAAGTTGGTCCAAGAATCAAAAAGCAAAGGAAACTTTTCCCTGAACCGTTTGGCAGAACATGTATATTCTATGTTACAATCCGAATTATTGGTCAGATGTTATGATATCGCCAACATTGTTAATCGTCCTTCTATTTTGGTAAGAATACAAAAATTATCGGGCAGCCAGTTTTTATGCCTCGATAAAATTCAATTTATTGTCACTAGATTATGAAAATTTTGAGTCTTAAGATTGGAGCAAATTACATAACTTACTATGTGGTGACGAAGATACAGTTAAGGTTAATATTGGATCTTGTGGATCTAAGTGAAATTTTTATTTTTGTCCGGCGACATCGACTGTTTGTGAAAATGATTCCAGCAACGACATTGTTTTCCGAAGCTTTTATGAAATCTAATACGGAAAATAATTTTCTAATTTAGAAACATGCTCGTTAAGATGGTCAGTTTAACTGAACTTCCGCTATTTCTTAAGAGCAAGCTAAAATGAAGTGTAATGATATCATTTTTTTCCAAATTCTCATCATATTACCTCACGGCGCCGCATGTTTATTTCCCCAAATTTCATTCATATTTAAATAAATTTGTTTGTCCGTAGGAACTTGGACTAGTTCACCTATTTTTCATGTTTTACATCAAGAATAACCGGCCGGCCAACATTATTCCCACAAATATCCTAGTAATCAAGACAATTATTTCGTTAATTTAAGTAATATTTGTTTGTTGAATTCACCTATGGTGTCCATCTACTCGCTTTTTGGGACGTCATTAAATAAACTTCGTTTTCGTTGTTGATCTCTAGAGTTTTATCTGGGTTTAACCATCTCCTTTTTTAAGTTTCCCCACGAACTACAAATAGAATCACTTCACTATCTGTGGTACCTTAAAACAGAAGTTCTGTAACATCTGTAAGCCAAGTTTAGTGTTGTTACGCATGCTTTTTCTGGTTGCTGACAAAATAGTTTCTTTGATTATTACTACAGTGTCATTTTTCAAACTTGTTGAAGTCTCTCAACATGTTCATCCAAAAATATCTAAAGAGCGTGTAACCTTTTACTGATAAAAATATAAATACCCTTTCAGTTACAAAACTATTGTTTAATACCTATTCGCTCACCATGATATGCAGAAAAAAGTGGAGGCATACTGGGTATTATTCTAAATTTGGATCCACCTACATAGGTTCCTGTACTTGCGTGTTACCACCATCTCAGGTATAAACGTTTTAATCCCAGTCCAAATAAATGAGCTTGCACGTAATCATCAAGTTACCTCAAATACTTTATATTCATCTAGTAAAGTTATTAGAGGTGCTACTGTGTAATACACGTTAGTTTATACTTTTCGATACATGCATATGAATGAATTAAAAATATCGTGTACCGGTGCGACAACTTTAAGGTTTTACTTTTAGTTCTATCAGAATATCAATTTTAAACATTAGTTACCCAATGGTAATCTGAATGAATATTACCAAAATATCTTGTGAAATGGGTCATTGTCAGATTTTACGGGTTATTAACCTCCTTACTTCTTAGCTGCTTTTCGTTACAGAACACTTATGGTGAAAACCACTTGCTTGGCCAGTAGATCTGATTAGAAAATGGTTAGAAATACCTCTTCTCATCTTGACAGTGTTTTTATTTTGTATCCAACGATTTACTACTGTAGTTTAGCCCTTCGACTTGTGGTGAGGTAGGAAAATCTTTGTCTGACTGCTAAAGTTTAAAACGAAACAAAGAAGGAAAAAAGAGTATGTTTGATGGTAAATATAACTTCATTGAAGCATTTGTATGGTCTTAATTTACTTATGAGATTGGGGAGATTTGAATTTATGACCACTTACTGCCACTCGGCTGAAGAAAGTCAGCTACTTGATACCCTTAAACAAGGTCATCCGCAATTTGAGGGAATTGATGCTTCCTCTGAGATTTGTCATCGTATTTCCCAGTAAACTTATCTATATTTCGTATTGTCCTTTTCTCCTGCGTCATGAAGTAAGGGAATAAACAAAATTTTCTCAGGATGACGTAGATTTACTGATTTCATGGTATATATTTATCAAACTACAAAATAAATAACACTGCAATTAGTTAAGAACACTAAACACACAAAGATACCAGGAAATATGTTTATCTGGGTATTAGAAAATATGTTTCTAGGATAATTAAGACACAATTCAGTGTTCATAATGCACAAGACTTATAAATTTGAATAGCTAACCAAATGGTTGCTTTACAAATAGAATAAACGTCGGAGGGCTAAGGAGTGAGTAAGGTGTCTGAGGACACGAATTATATTACTGATATCGGAAGACGGATTGAAAGTTTAGGTTGTCTAATTTACTAGCTGGGCAAAGCGTGGATAATAAGACTTTGTCTGAAACGGATCCTAAAATTGATGACATGAGAAAAATAATATGTGACTAAAGCGAGAGTGTAATGTTGGGAATAAAAATTGTCATATCAGTACAGTGTACTTTGAGTAAGTAGGTTAGTTTTTAGGCGGCTGGTGATGACGCTCAGTTCTCTGTCTCAAAGACAAAATCTTGAAATTCTGCCTAGTTGGAGAATATTCCTGAGCTATAAGCAATATACATAACGTGCACTAAAAACGTCCAAGATTACCAACATTTATACCAATGACCGTATAGATATTTTAGTTAATGGAGTCATTAATTTATTATGTGCAAATTAGTCTAATTGACTGACAGAATACATAGTTTACAAATAAGTGCATCATTTCATAAAATAAAGTCGATGGAACACTGAAAGCGTTCTGATGAGTTAAAGAGCTTATGGATGTTGTTAAATCTGGTGGTGTAAAGTAGCTATAAGCTAAATGGTTGGTACGAACTTTTAAATGTATTTATAGTGATATGGCTACAACCGAACTGATTTAACAAGAGATTCTCAAGTTATTCACCTTGTCGAATGGAGTTTGACCATAATGCGAGGAAAACAGGCATCATAGATGGTAATTATTATGAGCTTGCCTTGTTAATTAACTGGGGCCTTAAATATTAACGGCTGAATTGAAAATCAGTAGTTAAACAAATTACTTTACTGGACAATTATTTGTATTTTCTTACAAAAGGTGTGCATTTTAAAGTTTCCCTTTCGCAGCCATTTCGGTATTGTAAGCAAATGACAAGGATAAAAGCTGAAAATCTACGTTGATTAATTTTGGTTTTTTATATAAGTCTTCACCTAATACTTTGGCCAAAGTATATTCTTTTAATTCACAGTCAAATACATTTGTATCATATGGATCAATTTCAAAAAATTTTTATACAACAATTTTCTGCTCTTTTTAGGACGAGTTGGACAGTTTTATACCTTATGCAAACATTAGTGAAGTTCAAACAGGCTTACCTCCATTTTCAATGGATCAACTTAAAAAAAGAATCTCTGGTTTAAATTTACCGTACGGTACAGGTATATTTACTATCCAGTTACCTGATTATCAACCTCGATTTGGATATCGAAGGTCAGGTATTGTTCTTCGACAAGCAGTTATTAAAGGGGAAGTAGAAAATTTATTTGTTTCAGGAGTAGAACATGGCAGTCCAGCAAGCAAGTAAGTATTATTTTACTGTAATTAACTTTTCATCTACTTGCATGCTAGAAAATTATTTGTATTTTATTGTTTCAACTAAACAATAAAATCAGTGTAGTAGTTGTTTTTAAAGGTATTTAGTGTTAAATCAGCTTTTTTCAGTAGAAGATGGAATAATCAAGAATTTATTTTCTGGACAATGACATTTTAGGAAAAACTCACTCAGTATGAGTTATCGGAAATACTTATTACCTAATATGATATATAACAACTATAAATATCTTTTCCCATTGGTTGTTAAATTACAAACTATTAATGTCCGTTGTAACTATCATTATTCTTACAGAAGTTGAATAAGATATCATCATCATTGAATTTGAATGACTTAACAATTTTACCGTTTATTATATCTTACAAATCTAGATACTGTTTCACCTTCATCTATGTGATCATACAATTTACATCAGTTGATTACTGGTTTTTTATATTTATTTTATTTTATTGTATAATTTGAATGTTGCCAATAAAATAACAGAATGATAACTTATTTAAATGACTAACAATCATCAATTGATCGCTTTCAATAACTTTATACTCAGATTGAATGATCATAGAATTCAAAAATATAATTAAAAAAAGTCAGATCAATGGTTTTAGTTTATTATTTAAACATCTTAACAATATTTAATTTCATAGACATTATATTCAATCAAGATATAAGTGTTATATCGGGGCAAGAATAAATGAATGGTAACCGTTGGGGTCTATTTTTATAGACTAATGTCATATGTATATTTTTATTGTGTAACTATTAAGTGACTATATTGAGTGAGTATTCATATTTTTTTCATTATAAACTTTTATTTGACCTATTGACTATTATCATACGATTTATTATTGTTAAGATATATCCAATTTATTAGTAACGGTTTCTTATAATCTTAGCCACCTTTGGTTTGATCTTGTACAAATGTTATTTTTTTATTATATGGTGTGATGTGGTCTGATTTGTTTGTATATAAACCTAGTATGTTTGAAATATATGATTCCTATCTCTAAGGCTGATACTGGTATTCTGGATTTAACAGGTAGGGCTAAGCAGAAAAAGGGACTAATCAGTACTCTAGGTTGGTGTATGCGTCATAGGTTGGGCCGTATAAGTCAGAGTATCTGAATTGGCAATCGTATTTCACAAAATCATATAACCTAAGGATATAACGGTCAGGATTGATTGAAGTTAGACATTAACACCGTTGGATGCCGGCTCAGTGGTCTATCGGTTAAGTGCTCTGGCTCGAGACTGGTAGGTCCTGGGTTCGAATCTCATGAGGCGGGATCGTGGATGCGCACTGCTAAGGAGTCCCATAATAGGACAAAAAGGCCGTCCAGTGCTTCCAGGTTTTCCCTAGTGGTCTAGATTCAATTGACTCATGATTTCAACTATGAAAATATTAAAATCTCCACAAAATCCCTTCTGATTCTAATCAGGATAAAGTTTTTCATTTGTTTTTTGTTTCTTTGTTTGTAAATCATTTATTGATTTAGTCAATGAAAAATATTTATAAATATGAAATGGATATATAAATATATATACCTTCAATATTTTAGTCTTAAATTTAAATTGATTTTAATTATTAAATTAATGATAATGAGAATGTAGTTAAGGTCACACACACTCACTAATCACTATTATAAGATGTATGTTTGTTTTGTTGTTTTTTTTACCTTATACAACTAGAATCATAAATTTATCTTTACATTTTGAGCATTTTGTAATTTGATATAATTTTAAAACAAATTTAATAAACTGTTGATTGTATCTATTTTAATGATAATAAATTATATTACTATTAAAACACTTTTGAATCTTGAAAGTAGTGAATTTAAAAAATTCAGTACCTTTTAATGAATGTTATATTTTTTCTAGTTTAGATATTTAGTAATAAACATTTGATAGATTGAAATAACAAAAATATATTATGTATCATATTAGATAAATGGAAGAACTTTAACTTAACTTTTAAAACTTCTAATTTATAATTTTGATAATAATAATAATTAAACTTTTACCAACTTGGCTTACAGGTTTAAAATTCATATAATTTCGTTTAAGTCAATAGTTGATATCATTAACTTTTATATAAAATGTGTAGTTCATTCATTAGTAAACAAATCTATATTTGGCTAGCAGTGGAATCCAGGACACACGTTTCGTCCTATTTGGGACTCGTCATCTGGATGTACCTGCATCTCAGAGTTGATGTTCACCCTGGGACTCGAACCCAGTACCCTTCGCTTCAAACGCCATTGTGTTATCCACTCAACTACTGAGTCTTGATAGCCACTTACTTGTGAAATGGGGTGAATTTTGGATTCACTTGGTATTGTTTGTTTGAATCTTCCTATTGATGTTTAGGACTGCAATTGATTAGTCTCTTGTTGACATATGTGCATCCTACGCGAACTGCCTCGGTATTGCCTGAAGTCACAAGCTTTATAAGCTTTATAAGAGTGAACATCAACTTTGAGATGCAGATACATCCACCTGATGAGTCCCAAATAGGATGAAATGCGCGTCCTGGATTTCATTGCTAGCCTCTATCCATCTTTGCTTATAATGCTTGTGAACTAAGGTTATATCGAGGCAATACGTACAGTATCCACATATGCCAACAAGAGACTGATCAATTACAGTCCTAAATAACAATGGGAAGATACAAGTATACAACACCAAGTGAGTTTCACTCTTTTATTTTTATTTTGTTTAATTATCTTCATTTTATACATGCTGTGACATATATGATTCATATCATATATTAAAAATTGTATGTTTTCTTATAAATTTACCGATAAGAGACAATATATAGTGTGAATGAAATTTCTACTCTCACCACTTACGTTTCTATACAATATGTTATATTAACACTTATCATTTCACATCACAAATCTCTTACACAGTAATACATATACCCAGCCTAGACATTATTAACATTGATTGGATGACCTATTCAGTGTACAATGAAACGAAGAACCATGTACCTATTTATATTCGATAATTTTGATGTTTGATTATAATTCCTTGAAAAATCTTGGACCAGATTGCCAGGCGAAACGTTGGATTTACTACAAATTCATTCGCTGAGATTTTACAAATATATATTATTCCTAATTTATATCAACTTTATTTATTTATTTATTTGAACACATAAATATTAGTACAAGGGGGCACGAGATATATATGCGCCACACGAAAAAATTGTCATTTCATTTAATTGTGTAAGGGCTATGATACTGCCCGGGTGCCCAGACCGAAGCAGGACTATATTAACTAAAGTTTATTAAACTTTTGTTTATTATTATATTACTCCTTTTAATTTTAACTTGTTTACAATTAATGAGACATCGTGAAATAAAATAATGAGTTTATTTTAAATAGAAATAATATATTTGTAAAATCTCAGCAAATGAATTTGAAGTAAATTTAACGTTTCGCCTGGCAATCTGGTCCAAGATTTTTCAAGGAATTATAATCAAACATCAAAATTATCGAATATAAATAGGTACATGGTTCTTCGTTTCATTGTACACTGAATAGGTCATCCAATCACAATTATTCTATATATATTCTTATTGTTTAACTATCGAGGAATTCCACCACATTGGTCTCGACGATATCGATTCGCGGCCACATATTGTATAGAAAACGTAATTGGTGAGATGAGAAATTACATTCACACTATATATTGTCTCTTATCGGTGAATTTATAAGAAAAACATACAATTTGTAATATATGATATGAATCATATCTGTCACAGCATGTATAAAATGAAGATAATTAAACAAAACTAAAAATAAAAGAGTGAAATTTGAAGAGTGTAATTTTTAAAACTGTATGTATGTGTCATTTTTAATGTTCCAGTGAATTCATTCAGTATTGTTTGTTTGAATCTTCCCATCGATTTGTTAGGACTGCAACTGGTCAGTCTCTAATTGGCATATGTGCATACTGTGCGTATTGCCTCAATATATCCATCTCTGCGTTCCAGTGAGTTGCTTAACAAATTCCGATAAGACAACTGATTAGAATCATTGAAAGCTTGGACCAGATTGCCAGGCGAAACGTTGGATTTACTACAAATTCATTCGCTGAGATTTTACAAATATATATTATTCCTATTTAATGTCTTACATCAACTCGGCGCTCAAATACTGTGAAACTATTCGTTCTAATTTAAACGAAAGTTCTTATATATGAATTTATTTTGTTCTGTAAATTGTATTGAGGATAAAATACATGTCTGTGCATTTGTCAAGGATTTATTTTTCATATTTTAATGTTTGTGCAATATTTAGTCTTTTTTTATACGTTCATTTGATGAATAAGTACTTCATATAAAAGCATAATCACCACTGAGGATTGCCATTACAAACTTCACCTTTTATTTTATTTAATGAGTCAAGTCAAGATACACTACAGTAGGGTGTTCATAGAAGATATATGTTCATAATTTTCGATGATTAAAATGATATCCCCAGTGAAAATTACACTCTTGTATACAAAACTGACACATTAAATGAACGGAAAAATGGTCAATAAAAGTTAGATATTATACTTTTATTGAGGAATGAAAAAATATAGTTATCCTCTCATTCGAATAGCTTTTATTCTGTGAAAACTATTTTAATAACAAGTGTTTATATAATCTAAATATGTACTTAGTACCAATCGTTGCTTCTTTTTGCCTTGTTTTGTTATATATTTAGTAAATGTTCATATAACCACATGATTGCATTGATTAATTCACTCATTATGTAACTCTTACAATTATTTTGTTTGTTTATATTTCTGACTTAACAAAAGTTCGAGAATGACTGTTTGTTGTTGTTGCTGTCATCACAAAGATTATGTTGTTCATTATTCTGGTGTTGAAAACTAACATTACATTGAACAAACATATAAAGAATAGGTGTGACATTTTGTGTATATTTTTATATGTGCGTGTGTTGAGATGGCTGCAGTTGGTTGATAGATTGTTTACTTAATTATTTTTCTAGTATAATCAATAATTAAGCAGAGTCGATGCACCTTATGTTGGACATTGTGATTTGTTGAATTAATATGAATATTAACAGGTGATATATGTATATAAATGTTGAGTGATTGTTGTTTTGTATCCTTATCTATATAGATTTGATACAAAATGGTCATGTCAATCTTTATGGATTGCTATGTAGTAAAATTGTTGGATGCATTATAATTTTATCTTTCCGAATACTTTATATTATTTGTCTAAATGAAATCATCGCATAGCTGCTATATAAATGGTACTTATACTATCAGTTAACCCACTTTTATGCACTTATATTCAAAGCCTTCTCTCAATCATATATAAAAATTAAATATTTTTAGAATTTCAACTGAGTATTGACTCTTTCGCTCCAGTCTTCATCTCGTTAATTTGAATTACTAAATTTTCCGTCTATCACAATATACACAACATGATATCAGTTACTTTTCAATGGTCGATTAGTTGAAAACACATTAAAGGAGCATCACAAACAAGATAAAAATTGAGACTTTCTTAAAAACAATAAAACTCAGTAATCATACTAGCTCAGTGTAATAGGCTCTAAGAGGTGTTCTACAATGGTGAATCGTAGCACTGGATTGTTAATAATGAAACCAGTCTGGTGTCTAGACCAGTTGATAGCCCTAGATAGCTTAGGTTAAGAAAGTGAAAGATACCATTTTATTCAGAATTTCAAACTTTTTTAGCACTCATTTTTAATTAGTTGATTTACAGTGGTATTTCAAAATTAGTAATTTTGTTTTAACTAAAGGTCTAGGGGGTCAATGCTACATAAATAGTAAATATTTATCTTCTGTACTACAATTAAATGCGTTAGATTCCTATGCATCGGACTACAGCCACCATTAATAAAAATTTACTATTTTGTAAGAAAAACAAGAAGTGATCACAGTCAGATATAGATGAATAAATATAACCTAGTTGCTTAGTTTATAGGTTGCAGTGATGTTCAGATATCATTCTTAACGATGAAATATTGATTTCAGTCGTCAAGACAGTCTTCATATTGTCTTAAACATTATATGGCTGTGTACACTTTCTCAAAATAAGCACTTTGAAGACAGTAATTATATAGTAGTCTGTTGTGACATTAATGAAGAAGATAGGATATTCGATAATTCCGATGTTTAATTATAGTTTCTTGAAAAAGCTTGGACCAGATTGCTAGGCGAAACGTTAGATTTACTTCAAATTCATTCGTTAGGATTTTACAATTACATTTTTTCCCATTAATATCTCATATAAACTCGGCGTCCAAATACTGTGAAACTATTCGATCAAATCTAGACGAGTCTGTTATATATATATATATATATATATATATATATATATATATATATATAGATAGATAGATAGATAGATAGATAGATAGATAGATAGATAGATAGATAGATAGATAGATAGATAGATAGATAGATAGATAGATAGATAGATAGATAGATAGATAGATAGATAGATAGATAGATAGATAGATAGATAGATAGATAGATAGATAGATAGATAGATAGATAGATAGATAGATAGATAGATAGATAGATAGATAGATAGATAGATA
>NC_031502.1:31534679-31550537 GCF_000237925.1 Schistosoma mansoni | reverse complement strand
AGAAGGATAGGTGATGAAGATGCCTTTTTGTAGTGGAATTCGTTATGATAATTTACTAAAGACTTACAAGAGTGTGCCTGTGGCGAGTTCTACAAATTAATGCCATTTTTAATATTAGATATGGTCTTCATTAACGTAAACCCATAGTTCAAAGATTTCCATTAGACTATTTAACAGAATGATTTCCAAGTATGTAATAATAATGAGAAATTTACTGTTGAAAAAATTTAGTAATTAAGTTGTTTATCTAGATATTTTGTCTATTGCTATAACTCCAATCATTGTGATAGAGACTTTATCATTAGATTGCTGCGTATTTTAGTTCAAGTGAAAAACATATGGTTACTCGCTTAGTTTAAGTTTATGGATCCCTTTACTTTAACATATAATGTGCAAATTTGTAAAGCTATAACAAAGACTGTTACCCCTTTAATTGATTGTACCATATATATCCGATGTGCCTTATACTGTATGTTTGATGAAATTCATGAAGAAAAGGCTTTGAGGTGTTTTGATAAGCCTCCTAAATCAATTAAATATAATCTCCTGACTTACATTTTTGTTTCGTGTGCCTAAAAGAAGAGTTTTCTATTTGTTTACCAGCATATATATATATATATATTTGTAAACGCTTTCAAAAGAATTAAAAGTTGAACTTTAAAACAAGAGGTTTTTATTTGTGTGTGTTTTGTTTATTTATTATCACAGTACAATGGATTTGCAGATGGGAGATCGTATATATTCAATATCTGGTTACCCATTAGACTGGCATACATTAGAACAATTAAGATACAAGCTAATTGAACTGGATGGATTGGCACCAAATTCAAATATCTACGATTTAGCAAACTATCTACTTAATAGGCCTTATCAGAACACTGGGATTTCCCATGATCATAATTATAATAAAAATAGTAGTGTTTTTGAAATACCTAGCGAACAAACTAATTTAACAAATTTTAAACCGCCAGTTCTTGTCATCTTTCGTTATCCAAAGTCAAATTCATTGTGGTCCAATCAAATATCTAATGACGAGACAAAAGAATTACAAGTAAGTTTATCTTATACTTATTTTTTAAAATGGTGCTTCATCAAACAATCCACAGACAATCACAATTCCTTAAATCACCATCCAAGCTATCATAACCAAAACAATCTACTTGCTGATCGACAAAAATCATTTTAGTGTTGCTTCATATAAATGTAGGAACACTATAGGCAGTTCATTTATGATCATACAATTTTGTGACAAAGTGTTGAGATATCAAAAGATTTTGAGTTTAGTAATATTTACAGAAACTTTCTTAAAAAATGTTATAACTTATTAGGTATTTTAAACAAGTTTATAAAAACTATTTTAAATCCATCAGTTTCATCAAACTTGCTGTTTTCTTAAATTTCAGGTAATAGAGAATAATAGTTCATTCAGTTGTTATGAAACAGTTCTTGAAAATGAAGGTAATAACAATGGACTTGGTCTACAGATAGGATCCAATCAAGGTATGATTTAGTATGATTGTGATAAACTGAGATACTTTATAATTCCACTAAAAACTAATTACCATTATAATGATAAAAGTTCATTAGTATTGATTCTCCGTCTGACAAATTATTGAAGAGGAATGATAAGAATGTATTATTGTTTGATATGACAATTTTATGTTTTATACGAAGCTGTTGAATTCTGATACAGAATTTTAAAACTGCAAATTTTAGTTACCATCGTTTCAAAAAAGTTAATTACAAATTATATTGATGGCTTTTATCTAATAAAATCAGAGCTAGACGCTCATTTTTCCGATCATACTCTTGACACCAATTAAGTTACGTTCTATCGTCATGTTACACCATCTAAAGTACAAAATACTTGAGAGTAAATCATAGATTTCTATTGAATTGAAATATATCAATACACTAGATCATGACTTATCATTGTCAATTAACTACTGATAAAATTTTAGTAAGAATTGAATTCTATTACACAGTTAGTGGAATATCTGAAAACCGATGAGTTATTTTTGTTTGTTATCTTCTATAATGATTGAATGATCGTTTACTGTGTTATTATTTCTTCATAAATCTAACAGAGAATACGGGAATCTACATTGTATCTATATTCAAAAATAGTCAAGCTGAAAGAGATGGTGTTTTAAGGGAAGGTGATCGTGTAACTGAGGTAATTTTTTTTAAAAAAAAACAATTAATGATTAGTACACTTTAATAATGTGCTCAAAATTATTTATGAAAACTTCATATTAAAAACACAATTGGTGAAGTTTGAAAACATAGATTTCCCTCCATAAAAAACTCAAAAAGTCACGTTTAAAAGTTATATGAAGTTGTTCGGTCCCACAATGGTTTGATAAATTACAGTACTGGTTCAAAGTATAACATAACCTTTACTTTGAGAGTGACTGTATACACGTTGAAGAGGTTGCAATTCACAATGATTGGATAAACAGTCTATCAATAGTGTAGTCTGTTTAAAGTTTCATTAATAAAGAAACTGATTGCACAGTTGTTAATATGCCATCCTGAATAAGTTTTGTGATTTTAGATACTTACGAAAAAGTTGATAAAATGTAACACGGGACAATTTCCGAAACCATGTTAAGTGGAGGAAATAAAACTGAAATTGTATTATTCCATAATGTCATACAATTTTCAGATAATAACTAATCCAACTGATTATTCGATGTAGGGATATTGAATTAAAAGAAAATTTGTCTTTTACTGTGGAATAGAATCAATATATCTTTGAAGAATATGTGTTTACAAATTACTTATTCGGCTTTGGAGATCAAATAACATTTTATGAAGTTTAGATTTCCTTAAGTGGATTAATTTCAGTACATTAACTGAATGATATCAACTATTTATTTTTGGAAAATTTACTCAATACACATCAGCGATAAATTTAAAATAAATAAACTAATTATTTAATAGTTGAGTTTATAAGTCAATTAAACCTAGACCACCATGGAAAACGTGGAAGCACTGGACCGCCGTTTCGCTCTAGTATGGAATTCCTTAGCAATGCGCATCCACGATCTCGCTCGCAAGTGCTTCAACTCTAGACCACTGAGCCGGAATCCAACGGTGTTAGTATCTAACTTCAACCAATCCACGAAATTGGGCCACCGTGGATGTGTACTGTTGAGGAGTCTCGTCTTAGGACGAGATGGCCGTCTAGTGCCTCCAGGTTTTCTATGGTGGTCTAGCTTTAAGTGATTCATGAACTCAAAACCGCTTTCTGAAAATAAGTTTTTACTTAAAAAATGACAATCAAATTAAGTAATATCAAAAGGTGATTTATACATAATTAATGATGACAATAATATATTCGTCATAATTTACCTAACTTATTTGAAAATACACTTTTATTAATTTGTAATACACATCAAAATTGTCATATTTCTTTTGTTAATTATTATTATTCTAGGTAAATTATCAGAATCTTGAAGGATTAGATACTAAACAAGCTTTGAAAAAAGTTAAAAGTATATGTCGAAATACAAAATATGTACAAATTAAATGTTCAAGAAATATTCAAACTAATAATAATAATAGTGATTGTAAGTTGATTACTTTAGTTCTATTCTGCTTATTAATTCAATCAAATGAATAGCAAATTTCTAAATGTTAATATTATTTTAAGATGTTGGAGAAGATTTGTAGCACAGTTGGGTGATTTTGATGGAGTTTTGTTCTCTGAGCTTGATGGTTTGGTCGTGGAGCTTTCATCATCAACAAGAACCAATCAACATCGAGGTATGCAGGACAAGCTGTGAACCACATGTGTAGAAATTCATACACTTCACTTCTACCCGAAGTTTGTGCTGATAATGTTGTTCAGAAGGACGATGAAAGTTTCACGACCAAACCATTCAGCTCACAGAACAAAACTCCATCAAAAAGTCAATATTAATTATTTTAAATTTCTTAATTAGAACTAGTTGTCTTTAGCTTACAATGTACAATTTTGATCTTTTTTTAATGATTAAATTCCTTTCTTGTTTTGAAAATCTAGTCTAACAATTAGTTGTGTTTTATTTAATCAATGTTAGATAATAATTGTAAAATTTGAGATATATTATATACTATGTTTAGTAATTCTATGTTTACAAGTGATACTGTGATGTATGCTACTTATGTCTATCGGCATAAGTAGTATTTAATTGTTATACCGATTGCTTGGATGCCCTGTTATTGTTTGGCGTGATGATGCCCGCCAATCACAGAGGAGTGAATTTATCGATCGGATCAATAATACACAAAAGCCGTATCAGTAGTCTTGAGCACTTATTAGTCCTGTTTTCTGTCTAGCCCAGCCAGTTAAGTCCAGAACATCAATAAAAGCCTCTGCAATATGAATCATTATTCTCAAACATACTGGGCTTATATACCAAACAAACTGACCACATCGTACCATAACATAGAAAATAACATCTGTAATAGATTTGACCAAATGTGGTTGTGAATAGGGGGAACAGTAATTAATGAACTAGGGATAACTCAAGAATGGTAAATCTTATAATAATAGTCTATAGGTCAAAATAAATCTTATAATAAGAGGGACACGAATATGAATAGTTTAGTTACTTAACAATTATACAATAGGAAATATACATATCATATTGGTCCATAAATAGTTCTCAAGATTAGCATTCATAAATCTCCATGAGAAATAACAGTAACACCAGTCGGAAGAAGAAAACCTGGCAGCAAAAAGCTAAGAAGATCAAGTTGAAGAGAATAGTAAGTAAAATAGGAAGGAATTGTAAACTTGAAGAATTATAAAGAATGTGAAGGACAAATGACAGAAATTCGCAAATGAAGTATTATGTGTATAGTTAGCATATCAATAAATGACGACTCTTTTACATTTTCAGAAGTATATTACACATGATATCCTCATTTGTCGACTATTATTATTTATATTTGTGAGCATTAAGTTATCGACAAACCAGTGATGATAAAACTAGAATAACTCATCATGATTTCGTCCGGAATGAATGATTAGAAAATTATCATTAACTTTAAACAAATTCTTGTTGGGCTTGAGAATAATTAATGGTCTCTTATAGCATTTTATTCTGAGATACCATAAGAATTTATTTGGTTAAAATGATTACTGCAAAGGTAGTACACTAAACATTGTAAGAACTAATCAAATAACTTCTTTTATCATTGTTTTTATAGTGATATCATCTTGTAATGATAAAAAAAAACAGTTTGATGACAGTAATATACCTGATCCTATATTGAATAATGAAGATATTAATGATATTGATAATGAGAAGAAAAGTGTTTTAACTCGGACATCAACACCGACAATGAATAATTCAGAAACATCTATATATGATTCTCAAGATGATTCTGTCTTATTTTATAATTGTAAATTCAATAAACCTGGTAAAAATAAAATTATTATTTAAATTCAATATAGAAATATTACTTATTTTGTATTATTCATTCATATGTAATTTTTTGAACATTTTGTTTTGATTTCAATCATAAAATATAAAAGATTAACATGATCAAATAAGTAAATTCACCTGGTATTGTTTGTTTGAATATTCTCATTGGTGTTTAGGACTGCAATTGATCAGTCTGTAATTGGCATATGTGCATACTGTGCGTATTGCCTCGATATAGCCTTAATTCACAAGCATTATAAGCAAAGATGGATAGTGGCTAGCAGTGCACAAGCAAGTGGCTATCAGGACTCAATCACTGAGTGGATAACGTGATGGCGGTTGAAGCGAAGGATAATAGCTTTGAGTTCCAGAGTAAACATCAACTCTGAGATGCAGGTACACTTAACTGACGAGTCCCAAATAGGACGAAACGTGTGTCCAGGATTCCACTGTTAGCCATTATCCATCTTTGCTTATAAATAAGTAACTTGTTTCATATTGCTTAGAAAGCTTTTCATCATTATTAACAAAATTGAATTATAAATGTATTGATATCTTCGTAATTTTATGAAATCATTTGGCAATTTTTTACACCGTTTATTGTTAATTAGAATTTGTATGTATAGAATAATTCATCAGATTACAGGATAATATCACAAGATTTTAGTTGAAAATTGTTCATGATGAATTTCATTATTGTTATATCATTTTATGATCAAGTATCTTATAAAATGTAATTTTATACTTTCAACGTTTGAGATGGTGGAGAAGATTTGTAGCACAGGTGGATGATTTTGATGGAGTTTTATTCTCCGAACTGGATGGTTTAGTTGTGGAACTTTCACAGTCCTTCTGAACGACATCATCAGCACAAACATTTTGTTCTTAAACATAGGAACAAAACTCAAACCAATGGGAGATACAACCAAAAGAAAAAAGTAAACAATGTCAGAATTAGGGTCAAAAAGAACCAATCAACATCGAAATGTACAGGGTAAGCTGTGAACCACATGTGGAGAAATTCGAACACTTCAATTCTACCCAAAGTTTGTGCTGATAATGTCGTTCAGAAGGGCGATGAAAGCTCCACGATCAAACCATCCAGCTCACAGAACAAAACTCCGTCAAAAACTTTCAACGTTCCATGGTAGAAATCGTAACAGTTAATTGACTTTTCCTGGTGTACAACCAACGAGAAAAATTGTTTTTTAAATATTAAATCTAGAAAGAAAGAAACTATAAAAGTGTGTTTTAAATGTCATGGCTAACTTTGATTACAAATTAGTCGGATATTTGGATAAAGAAGATCTATGTTTAGTAATGAGATGTATCCTATGTAATCACTTTGAATATGGTTAGTACGCTCTTACTATGATTGATTTTCATTGTGTCATTTATGATATCCGTTAAAAAGTCTACTGTCTATCCAGTTTATCGTTAAACAGTCTAATATTTTATTATAAAACCATGAACAAACTCGCTAAGGATGCGATATTAGTAGATAACTATTTTTGAGTGTGTATCAAGCTTCGAATTCTTCATCAACTAATGATATTATATATATATCACATTATTCTTTTGATTTTTCCTCTTACAGATGACGAACGTATGAATAAAATGGATAGTAATGATAAAAGTTTATTGGAAAAATGGTTAGATGTATTTAATCCTGACGTAGAATTACTAGTAAGAAACTATATTATTATTGTTGGTATTATCATGACAATTATATACCAGTTAATTTATATAACCATGTATATATCTGATAGTTCGCGGCTTCTTTTTACAGTTATATATATGAAACCAACATAACAAGATATTGATATGTAGCATTATTTTATCACAAGAGTTTATATTATTTCTCACGATATGAAAGTTACCTCATTGATTTCTCTGTTACAGAAATACGAGTAACATCTGAGACATACAACTAGATGACAAACGTAAAAAATGTCATAGAAGAAGACCTAATGAATAACCTTGATTATTTTGTATTGTTTTAACAAATCAAAATTTATCCAGGCAGGTTCAGATGTTCATTCAAAAGTTATTAATTTCATGTGACAAGAACTTTGAAATGAATAATACCTCGATAAGAGGGAATTTAATATTAAGTACTACTGCTGAATAAACCGAAACCATATTTAAACATCCCACTTTCAGGCAATCAGTTAAAAAAAGTTAGCGAAAGGTATAAAGATGTCGAATGAGGATTGAGAGATTAAGAGGGATACAGAATCCAGAAAACATGTCTAATTTCCTCTTTGTGCTTTAAAAATAAATATATCTGCATATCTGGAATTATGAGCTATGTATCATAATTCTTTTAACCATAAGTTCTACAGTTGAGACAAGTATTTTGTATTTTCATCATTAAATATGTATCGAATAATAATTCAAACTCCACCCAAACAGTTATTGTTCCATAATCTTATTTATGTGTTTATCACTTCTAAATGTTTAAACAAACATTCTGTTCGAATGTACTTATTCTATTGTTCTTAGAAATCCATAACTTCATTTTATTGGTTATTGGAACGGATACTCAAGATCTTGGTAGACATTTTTATGCCATAAAATTTCATTAATGGACATTTCTTCATTGTAGTATTATGTTGAATCACTCCAAATGATATATTTTAAGGTCTATGTATTTATTAGTCAATCGACGGTTTCCATGGCGTCGCTAATCGTATCCATCTCTTCTGTTGATCACGTTCTTGTCCACCCATATGTACAAATCTTCAGCTGTCAGTGTTTCTGCATGAGCACCAAGATCTTTCTGAAGTATTTTAGTACGTTCAAAGTTGATCTTAAATTCCATTTTTGGTAGAGATAGTGGTATTGTCGATTTACTTTCACGTTTTTTTAGTTGGTCTGATGGTTTTGGAAATGTTTCAAACATTGTTTGTGCTATCTCTTCACCTAGACATTCAACTGTCTGGATGTTTATCCTTTATACACCGCATTATGTTCATGACACTCAATACAATAAACACAGTCCTTTTATTACTCTGTTGGTATGCTAACCTTTACTTTCACCTATGCTAATCTGACAGTTTCCATTGCTCGAAAACAAACTATTATATCATATGTATACAGAATTTTTCTTATTTCTTCCAAAGTTACATTTATATATATATATATATATATATATATCATTATTTGACCATAGACTTATGTTTTTGTAGTTAGTATATTACGACATCAAAAATTCAAATTGTGGTTTGGGTATTGGCTTCGGGGATACTGTAGGAGATGAAGAAATATTTGGTGAAAATCAGCACCATCATTATATAACGGAAATTAATCCTGAAGGGCCTATTGGCAAAGAAGGAACCTTATCGATTGGAGATGACTTACTTGAAGTTAGTTTTCTCCATTTATTATGATTTGTGATACATATGAATGAATTCATTTTCTTTATAGTTAAAACCATCTATCTCATTAATACAAAGGTCACTTAGTTGATTTATAAAATTTATTTGAAGTTTATAAGCAAGTACTTATTCGTTATATATGCATGATAATTTAAATAAAAGATATTTATTTTATTATAATTCTCAAGATTGCTAAGGTCGATGGGTAAACTAGAAGTCATCATAGCGAATAAATTTGAAAGACTTTAGGTTTAATGTTTACCCTATTTTATGAATGTATTCTAATTATGAAACAGTCGTTAAAAGGAAGAATCTCATTCATAAGCCTAATATCTAAGGGTTTGTGAATATGAAGTGTTAGATTATTGATTTTGATATTTTTTAAATGATAAACATTCAGACTATATCGAAACTATTCCACTTCTGAGAAGCAATTGTCATAAATTGTTGACAAAAGGATATAGTCAATCATTTCATTCTAATAATTTCTTCATTGAGGCTTTTGATTTTGATAACATAGTTATTTATCGTTATCAGTTCTCGATTTTATCTCAATCCAATAATCTGTTTAGGTAATCACTTAACATCGATAACGTTTCTTCTACCCGAAGTTTGTGCTGATGATGTCGATCAGAAGGACGATGAAAGCTCCATGACCAAACCGCCCATCTCAGAGAACAAAACTCCATCAATAACGTTTCTTCACCAATTGAAATCTGAAAATTATCTTTCTAAGCTGATATAAATTAGTAGAGGCTTGAGACCATAAGGTGTAATTTTTTAAATAGATTTTCTAATTCGATTTGTTTGCAATGTTTTTGAGTAATCATTTCATCTTTTAAAGATAAGTAATACTGTCTTATTGAATTACATTAGTTATTGTTTTAGTTTCTAGATGTTTGTTAGTGGATAGAAACCATGTTTATTAATAAGATTCTGATTATTTTCACGTTATTCAATTGTATACCTCCCTGTAATGATGTTTTGTTTTCTCACTAAATTATTCACTTGTCAAACATTAAAATTCATGAACTTTTGTCCTATCATCAGTTTTGGTAGAAATAGATATATTCACTTTGTGTGTTGAAAGTTGAATCTGTTATGATTTAATTTTCAATTTCATCTTTATTAAGATTTTACAACAGAATGAAAACCACTAAAAACAAGAGAATATAAACTGCTTCGATCGATTATGAAACTTCTTGATAGTACGCACTCTACAAGCTCGCTAAATATGGAATCTACAATCATCGGACCCCATAGCCATTATTTAATCTCCTGGGCCACTGGATCGTAACTTCAGTTAATTTGCAACATTGTGTGTACTAAATTCATTGCCTTTGGCGGTATCTGTTTTCTTCCTATGGTGATTAGACCTTACAAAACATGACATTTTACTAAAAATTTTGGAATTCGACTCAAATCCAATCACTAATGATAATAGTACTAATTTTTACTCAAAGGTTTTGGATTGTTTATTTCAAATCAAAGCTTATTTTCTCCACAAACTGATATTGACAGAGGAACCTTCGAAAACCAGAAAGTTATTTAATAGCGGTAATCGGGTAGATTGGGATACCTCAGCATTTTAGTTTTCTTCCACAAACGAATATTTAGTTATCATCCTAAATCATAGTATATTACGTTTATTTGCACTTTTTTACGTTTTATTAATATCACTGCATATGTTTTATATATTTCAGATTAATAATGTTGTTATCGTTAACAAAGATCATTTAGAGATCTCCAGTATTTTTCCTAATATTCCTTCTGAAGGATATTTAATATGTGCTCGTTATCCAAATGAATCTTCTCTAATTGATGTCAAAGAAGAGAATGAAAATGATGAATCGGCTTTAGCCAATGTTGTTCCTTTCATTCGAACTCCAAGTGATGATGAGATTCCTAATGTCGATTTCAGTGGTCAGATTTCGGATGATAATCTTCTCGGTGAAACCAATTCAGGAATTAAAAATAACACAAACCTAGCACCACTGAACAATGAAGAAGGAATTGATCAACGTTCTGGATCTGATATTGATGAAAGTCAATATCCAGTGAGACTTTTGACGGTTACTGAGTCTGTTCTGCAGAATCAAAGCTCCGATCCTGGATTTCAAACTGAAGACATTCAAACTGATAAAATGGTATTTTATTGAAACTTTATGCCTGATTTTGTCAATGTTTCATAATCGATATCAATTTGTAACATTATACAACTAACCACGAACAAGAAGACTGAAGGGCGTTTAATATTATTTTATCTTCTAAATCTAGATTGTAATTAGTTTAATCGAGCACAGGATATGCAGTTTTGTGTTAACCAATCACAGTATTATTCTATTTTTTTCATTTAACTAGTGTTCTCAACAAAATCGTATTTACAATTATAATTAAGGGAATAAATCCAATTTTGTAGGGGTATTGACATGATTAAATGAAACCTGATAATTCGAACCGTGATGCAAAGAAATTAAGACCAATAGTCTCCATAGTCTCTTACGTGAAGTTTATATTTCATGTATTTTTTTAATGAAGCACAATACCTCTGAACATGGATAACTATCCTTATGATGTTAATCTCTCTCTAATACGTTGAATATGTTGTATCCATTTTGATATGTATTCAGCATGAGCAAAAACGTATTTCAAAAGTTCCAAAGGTGTTTTGGTTCTTCAGATTGCTCTCCAAATTTGTTAGTTTTAAAGATTTCTCAATGTACAGTCGAATAATTCATTAACTTGGAAATAAAATCGTTCCAGTTTATCTGAAACTTCGCTCACCAAATTGTTATACTTTACTTATTTTTGTATGGTATCTCCATCATAAAACGAATCTATTTTCACTCCTGCTTAATCATAAGAGCAGAACTTTAGACCATTTATTAAATTTTGTTATGGACATGGCTTATGATTGGTAAATTAACCGTTACTAAATAACTTTAGTTAATTTGAGCTACTTTCAATGTATTCAGTAGTTAAGTGCTAAATATAAAAATTTCATATTTGCTTTGATCTGTAGACGTGTAACAGCTCATTTTCTAATCAAGCAGGTTTTGACTGAATCCAATTAATATAGTCATTTTAATATTCAAGTCTATTGAGTAAGACTTTTGTATATATTTATTAAACAAAATTTCACTATTCTAGTTAAGATATTCACGATCTGAAATGTGACTTCAGAATTAATAACAAGGTTTTAAACAGTTATTCGGTAACGATTTTTGGTAAATGGTTGAATGTTCATCTTGATATTGTCCAATAGTTCTTCTGTATTACGCTAGCATATCCAAAAAAAGTAATGTCACGAAAAATATATCTGAATGTAACAAAATGTACTGTCAGATTTAATACAAAATTAACCACATAGACAAGTGTTTTGACGGAATATTTTGGGTGACTTTGCATTTACGGTTTACCATATTAGTAATAAGGATCTTGTTTCGTACTTTTTGTGGCAAACATAATGTAGCAATTTTTATACTCTTTATTCCGTCCCCTTATTTTACTTTCAGAGTTACGAGTTGGTTAAAGTTTAAGGACATATTTACTAGTATTTTAGAAAAGAAACATTTTTTAGCTATAGTGAAAGGTAGTCATAATAAGTTTAGCAGAACTTCGTTGTAAACAGTTGAATATCAGTTCGTCTTCATGGATCACAGGGATTGAGGTTAATTGGTTCCTGTAGAACAAACCATTTTTAAGATCGATTGTATACAAATTATCGATGTTGTCCTATCTCACTTTACTATCCTGGTCAGAATTTGCTTAAGCTTCATACTTAATCAAAAATGTAATTCTGAAGGTTTACAATAAAAAATATCGACTGTGTTGCTTACAGGCAATCACTCTATCAACTCTTCACTTGTTCCATTCACATAGTGAATAGCTTTATTTTTTAAAAATTTACCTGTATTTGTTTTAGGTAACTGAAGATATTCAACCAGAAATTGATAAGAATAATCTAATAATGAGTGATCAAAAATCAATTGAATCGACGGTAATAAGCTCACCGCAACGTCTACCAATGGCTGTGAAATTAGTGAAATCCATGGAAAAATTACCGCTTCATACTACGTCGCCTAAAGTATCCAGTTTAATTTCTGAAAATAATAATTCAAACCATAATGATCTTATTCAATCGAATGAAATAATCAATCAAAATGATGATAATGATGTGTTAACTGTTAAAGTTTTGAAAAAAGCCGGTGAAATACTTGGTAAATTATATGAAATAAAAACAACAATTTATTATGAATAGAACTCAGTTTTTAGACCATAGTAACAAATCATTAATTGTACCAAAATACGAATTAGTGTATTTCTTAACAATATTCTCAGTGTTATATCGATTGCGTGAGTGCTCTGTTATTATATATGAGCGTGATAAGATCGCCTATCAGAGAGCAGTGTTTTATCGATCGGATTAATGATACACGAAAAACTGTATGGGCAGTCTTGAGTACTTATCAGTCCTGCTTTCTGCCTAGTCCAGCCAGTTAAGTCCAGAACACCAATAACAGCCTCTGCAATATGAATCATTATTCTCAAACATACTGGGCTTATATACCAAACAAACTGACCACATCGTACCATGAAATAGAAAATATCATTTGTACAAGATTTGGTCAAATGTGGTTGTGAATAGGGGGAACAGTAATTAATGAACTAGGGATAACTCAAGAATGGTAAATCTTATAATAATAGTCTATAGGTCAAAATAAATCTTATAATAAGAGGGACACGAATATGAATAGTTTAGTTATTTAGCAATCACACAATAGGAAATATACATATCATATTGGTCCATAAATAGTTCTCAAGGTTACCATTCATAAATTTACATGGGATATAGCACACAAGTCACGTGTCGCTTAGTGAAAATGAAAAGACGATTATTATTATCATTATGATATCTATGATAATTTGTACCTTATTCAAAGCTTCGTTTATATGAATAATGTGTCGAGTCCAAATAGCACTTTTGTTGTTTTAACAGTTTGAACTATTTTCAATTATTTATATTACATATAACGTGACTGTAATATACATAATTTTTATGGATTCCAGTAGTCTAATGATATCATTTTATTTTATGGATGTGGATATCTTAAGTTTTACCTCAGGTAGGGTCGTTGATACTTAAAACTTAGGAAACTTAAGTCGACAGGCTTTCAGGTCACAGTGTTTTTCAATCGTTTAGTGGATGGCCTTATCCATCAATGGCAAACAATTCAAAATCGAATAAATTCTGTCACTTCATATAGTCAGTATTTGTATAGTATACTGTTGAATCAAAACTTGTGGAGCTTTTGTAAAATTCCGAAAGTAATGGTGACGTTTTATAAGATTTACTTCTATAACTGCATATGTATGTTTGGGTTTTATTTGGTAAGTCTGCAGTTGCTTGCTAAGGTATAATACAAGTTTGCAATGAAACCCAAACAATGGTTATGAAGTTGTATCTCCTGTTATAAACCACGTTTTCAATTTGAGTCTAAAATTTTTTTGATATATCGTAAAATTTCCGCTTTGCATTCCAAACGTCAAAGTTTATCTTAAGCACTGTTAGGTGATTGAATGTGTGGGCCAGAAAGTCTTTGAATATGCTCTCGTGGTACTCAGCACTCATCATCAAACCTTATCTTTAAACCATTAATAGTATTGTTTGGGGTGGTTTTAAATCGAATGTTTTAATTGTGAAATAATAACTGTCTTAAAGCTGTATGATATCATAAAACCTTATAAAAAGAAAACCTGATTTAAGATGTTTAATACCATGTACGTCATTTAAATAAGAGAGTCTTGAAATTCAATATATATGATTTTAGTATGGTGAAAAAACCTGCATACTCTTAACGCAGTATATTTTTCTTACAAATATGTTGTCACATTATATTATACATTTTGAACTTCATTTTTAGGTTTAGAACTGGAATTAGAAAGTGGAGATGAAAGAGGTATAAAACTTGCACATATTACTCCTGGAAGTCCAGTAGATCGTTTGAAATATTGGAATCAATACAAGTCTATGGATTGTATTCAAAGTGATTCAGACTATTCGAAACTTTCAGAAAATTATTGTATAAATGGTGATCATTTACGTATTCCTACTGCTGGTGATCGAATTTTAAGTGTATCAGATTATAGTTTTCAAAATATGTCAGCTTTTACAGCATTAAGATTACTAAGAAAATTGATTTCTTATTCTGGATTTATAAAGTAAGTTATTGAAAGGAATTTATTTGAAAATTAATTCTTTTTTATCAATACTACTTACTTCTTGTCTTGATTATAACCAAAATAACGATTTTTCATAGTAATTCCGTTTGGTTGTAATGTACTTCAATTCCGTATCGTCTAAAAATATTCATAACATTTGCGGATAAATTACATTTATAACATGACTCATTGAAAGTTGAGACTGTTATCATTACAAAGAATAATTAAATTAGTTTATATGGACAAATAAAACTTCCAATCCGTCATAATAAATGCACAGTCTAGTATAAATGTACGCTACACAACGACGTGAAATGAACAAGGTAAATAGCGTAGATGTCATAATAATGAAATGGAAACGGTTTTAAGAATCTAGTTTAAAAGAACATGATGAAAAAGTTTTTAAACAGAGCAAGAACAACAAGGTTTACAGAATAAAATGAATTCATTCTACTTCACGATTTCTTGTCAGCTGCATAAAACCACAAATTACATTTACCAATATGAATATAATTAATAACAATGGTTTAGGATACTTTAGTTTGTAATATTCAGATGAATGTTCAAAGTCATAACGATCGAAAAATAGGGATAAGAAGTGTATAGTAGAATACAATATACTAAACCAGATATGCTGATGATACGTTCATTATCTGTGAGGAAATGGAATACGCTTCTCGGTTACTTAGTCACTTTAACAACTTTCATCCCAACATAATGTTTACAATGGAATAAGAAAGAGATAACCAATGCAATATTTTAGATCTTAGTATAGATGGAGAAAATTAATGGAAGTCTTGAGAAAGTATATATATATATATATATATATATATATA
>NC_031502.1:31497627-31534479 GCF_000237925.1 Schistosoma mansoni | reverse complement strand
TATATATATATATATATATATATATATATAGCAGATTTCGTCCTATCCGTTACAAAAGATGTCAAAACGTCCTTCCATAGAGTTAAGATATTATACTCAAATGACAAAATAAATGAAGAATAGGCTATTCTGGAAAAGCATTTCATAAAAAATGGATACTTAAGGAAATTTATTATGAGATACAGGAAAGAACATCTTATGGATGATAAACAATCAACTGTTAACAAGAAACTTGTCTTCATGCGCCTTCTGTTCAAGGGAGATGAGATTTGAGGGAGAATTGATGGAAGAGTCACAGCGGCACTGAAAGAAGCTTCCCTGCTGCTCAATTGGTTTCACTATACAACACAAGGTGTTCTCTATACCGCTCAAAGGTAGATCAATACCCTTCCGACGTCACCTCCAATTGTATTTATGAATTCACATGTACCTGCGGTGCAAAGTAAGTAGAGAGAGGAAGGTCTCTACAAAGGATTGGAGTTTTTACAATTGCAATTGCCAGACATCTTGATAGTGGACGCGAAGTGAATGTAAGTGATGCATTCAAAATAATTAACAGACAAAATGCATCAATCTTACTCCGTTTCGCAGAGGGGATCGCTATCAAACGTTATTTGACACTAAACTGTAGTTGCCACTTCTCTTTGCCTTCTGATTTTATGCACTGTTAAGATTGGTATTATAACGGTTATCAAGGCGAACGATTAACGAAGCACGGCACTACAATACTATCTAAGGACAAATTTCATAATGTAATTATTATGGATGATTTATTGGTTTAATGTTAAATAATAACACTACTCGATATAAAGTCACTGGTTGTATATTTATAACAGTGTTAATCAAGACACGCAATAGTATTTTGAATCCCTAGATTAATGAATTTATCAAATGCAGAATAGTTCTAAAATCACTTCCCTCTTTTTCTTGACTAACATAATTACTTTTAATCACGTTAAAAGTTAGTAAAATTAAAATTTAGTATTATGGTACAAAGTATTTCTAAATATTACCACATATTACTCCATTTTCTAAAGTTCATTGTAATGAATTATGAACTTTTAAAAGAAACCACCTCTTTTTAAACAATAATGGATATTGAACACAATTGTTTGTATTATTTACAATGTTTTAATTTTTAATATATGATAAGGGTTTAAGGCGAGACTATAATTTATGGACGACCTTTGAACGAATCTTAAGTGATCTTGAGAAATATTAGCCAATCAGTAAACAGTCAATATAGAGTAAAAATATATTATACAAAACCAAAGAACTAAAGTCGATGCACTTCTTTCACATGGTCCAAAAACTTGTCAAGGTTAGAAAGAGGTTCAAAGGTTCTAAAATCATAATGCATAAGGTAGAGGAACTCATCCATATGGCTCCATAATAGTCAGTCTTTGGAGCCATGATAGGGTTGCAAAAACTTTCTCACCCTCGACTACAAAGCTTCAATACTCCGGTTGTGTAAGTTTGTCATTTTTACTAAGCATATGTCCCTACAATACTCATACCACTGAACAGCCGAAGCTTCAGTAACATCTGCGACTGTTGCAGCCAATGTTACTAATGCTTTTATTGTACAGTTGGTAGCAATTATTATAATATGCCTTAGTCTCAATCTGGATCGAGAGAAAGAAGTTCCTATTCTAGCAAATGTCTTCCTCCAACATATATTACATCGAAGTACAACATCGTGGTAGTCTGCACAAGGTCTACAAGTCATTTGATTACCACAATTATAAATGAAGGAACTTCTTAGTCATCCCATTTATTCTAGTCGCTTAATTGTCACGTCTTCTTTAAAATCCTCTGTGAACCGATCATATATGAGCATCAGGTACTGAAATAAGCGCCGTGATCTTGAAATCCTTCAAACGCTTGTGATTAACTCTTCCATGTATTATAGTCTCGCCGGGTTTAATATTAAATAATTATGAAATAGAAATACCAAGAATTTTGTATAAAATCAAAATTATTTAATACATAATGGTCAATATTAATTGTGATGATTGAAATGAAATCAAATTTTTCTTCTCCTAATCGTCAACTTTCAGTTGTCGTTGTTGTTATTGTTGTTTATTTGGTTTTGCTTGTATTTATCTATTTCTCTCATTCATTCATTCATCCATTCATCCATTAATTGTATTTCTATTACAAAATAAATCAATATTAAATGAAAACTCTTTGTAGTTATGCATTTATTTTATATATCCATAATTCAACTAAAAAAAATAATTATATTATTAATTCTATTTTTCATTCTTTTATTAAATTTTTTATTTGCTTGAATTATTCCATTTTTTTTAATTTTTAAAAAAAATTTTTTTTGTTTATTTAAAAAAAAATTTTTTTTTGTTTATTTTTTAATTCTTTGTCTTCCTGACTAACTTTAGGATAACTAGTTGACAAAAAAAACGAAAAAAAAGAAACGTGTTAAATAAAATTTAAAAAAAAACATAAGAATTTCAAAATAAAAAAAAGAAAAGGAACTAGTCAATATTTTATTTATTTCTCACTTCCAGGGATGCTTATAATCGTTATCATAATTATTCAAATTTATAATAAAATAAAAAAAGTGACTTATTATAATCACAACAGGAAGTGTAAATTTTATTTTTTTTTATTTTGCAAACTATTGACTAGGATACATTTATATGTGAATAGAATATTAATTTAATGCATGCTTACACAAAGGATAAGTCAAATAGATTTATGACGGAAATTAGATAGGTTTTTTTTGTTATATTTTATTAACTATATATTTTGCGTGTATGCATTGACAGTGAAATAACTTTTTTCAGTATAGCATTGTGGAAATTGTTACGTTTTGATTAAGATCATATATTGATCGATGTTAGAGCATCATTGAGAACCTGGAAGCATTGGACAGCTGTTTCGTCTTGGTAAAAGACTCCTCAGCAGTACGCATTCATGATCCTACACGCGGGATTTTAACTAATCCGTGTTAGGTATTGATAAGTATCTACATCACATAATGGAAGATGGTCGCGCAATTTTGTGGACTGGTTGAAGTTAGGTATTAACACCGTTGGATACTGATCAGTTCAGTGATTTAGAGCTTAAGAGTTTGCGCGCGAGACCGAAGATCCTGATTTCGAATCCCACGTGCGAGATCACAGATGTACACTTCTGAGAAATCTCATGCTAGGATGAAGCGGCCATCCAGTGCTTCCAGCTTTTCCATTGTAGTCTAGCTTTAATTGACTCATGAATTCAACAATAAAATGAGTAAAAATGTCCACAAAACCCTCTTCTAATAATATTTGTTATTTATTACTATATTCGAATTCGTAAAACAAATTCAAATTATTTTCATGAGAAATGATTGTATAAACTGTGATATCTCTATTAATTTCATGTGTCTTTTATAACCATAGCTCTAATGACATGTTACTCTATAAAAATGAAAAAATATAAATATAAATGCTCCGTACACATTAACCATGGAATAATAGACAGTAAAAATTAATTTCCATCACTAACTGGCATCAACTGAAAAAGAAAAACAAGTATCAAAATTATGATAAAGAACATTTCCTCCTCTTTTCTTAGTCAAGTTTATCACTACAATTGTCTTTTTTTAGTTTTTAGATAAATATTAGCATGCGATCGCTTCAATTGTTAAGTTCTTGTCACCTGTAAAAATTATAATTTAATATGGTATTAATGACTTAAACAAGAGTCTCCATGCTATTTAAGCTGTTTACACCAAATACATTGATAAGTAGTTCGTAGTTTTTTTTTGTTTGTTTCAAAGATAAACTTATGGTTTGTATCATTTAAAACAGTTACAGTTTATTTGTTTATCTCTATCAACAGAAATCTTTAAGATAATATCTTTTTTCAAATGAAAATTAGTGACATTAAAAGCGAAAAACATTAAATTTAGTTAAATACCTTTTCTAAAGAACCTTGATTACATCATCAATCCATCATAATTCTATGATCATTAATACTTTATTTCTATTTTAATAGTAATCTGAAGTTCATCATATTAAATGATTATAATCTTTCATTCCTTTAATCTTTTTTATTGTGTATTATGTTTGAAACTAGTTTTTTACATAATGATATCTCTTAGTATCTCTTTAACAATTTTAATGAATAAAAAGATCAAATTTACACTTACTAATTGAAAGCCACGACTGAAACTCGTGAAAATTTCAGTTTTCATTAGATAATTCATTATTGAAACTAGTTATAATTTACAACGTGTATTGTTGATAAAGAAAGTTTGATTTTATGTTTAGTAAACAACCATAAAGGTTTTTTCAATATTGTCTTTCAGTTGAATTCACAAGTCAATCTACGTTAGATCAGCACTGAATACTCGGAATCACAATGTTGATGAAAATTGAAATGAACTTCAGTTTTCCATTAAGTTTGCAAATATCATTATCAGTATTTGATTTTAATCGCTTGAAGATCTCCATCATATTAAAAGACTAATATTTGAACTTTTTAAAAATAGTTTTGATCAAGTTTCATTTGCACTGTAGAGGTACAAAGCTAAGTATTTTTTTTTTCTATTTACGTTTCTTTTTAACGATCCATCCACTCTCTAAGTTAAGAGAACGTCCAAAAAGGTTATTTGGCCATCACTCTCTTCTTCCGATGTAAACAGAATGGCTGGATGCACTTCGTTAAACTGCCTGAGAACGTCTTGTTGTGATATATTATCTTTACACAGGACAAATGTGTCATCGATATTAGTCTTTTAATATTTGATTTGTTAATTTAAAATAAACTGAACATTCAATAGATTGTTTATAATTATGAAAGTGATAATATATTTGTGATATTTTGATGAGTAAAAATCGAATTTCTATCATTTTGCAACTTAGCCTAGATCATTTCGAATAATAAATATCGTAATACAAATTATTACAAGTTTAAATAGTACTGCAGTGAATGAGAAGATAGGTGAGGACAACCAACTATGTATAGAGCACGAAGTTGGTTGGTAAAATACAAAAACCATACCCTGATACTCTATTTGCAAAATGTTCATTAATTGTCTCAGGCTTCATTGTTCCTGGATTTCCACACTGATTGCTTTCTATTTCTGTTCTTCTCTTCTTGATCTTCTCAATCTTCTACTGTCAGATATTCTATTATTTACTCACGATATATACTACTTATGTCGATATAAGTAACCCACACCACAGTTCAACGAATTAATCCATTTAATCGTTTGTTACAAACAAAACAAGTTTGATCACATCAATATCATTTCATTCAGTTTATTTACTATTTGCACTTCATGAACTTATTCTCCATGAAAGTTCCTTTGTAAGGAATCATGTTTTCTTTGTATTGAAAAAAATTGCTAAATGAAACTTACTTAAGTAAATATAACCTATTTCAAGGTTTGGCCATATGATAATGTTGAATCATAAATTTTAATGAATATCTTTATTCTTGATCTGTTCAACTTAGATAATACTTTGATAAAAAAAAACATCATTGTCAATGAAAAACTTTCTTTGCCTATCTAATAATCAATTAAAAAATGAACATGTTTTGTTAAATAATCGCGCTTGTGGAAAAAGAGTCTTCTTCAGGTTTATATATATATTCTAAAGGGATTTACTTTTGAAGTATTTTATTATAGTATACCAATGTATATGCTTTTCTGAATGAGAAACTTGTATTTAGTAATAAAAACAATAGTTATTTCTTTGTACCACTTTTGGCTTTTTGCATAATGAAAGAGACTATTGTGACTTAACATATATCTAGGAGATTATCAGTAGTTAAATTTAACTCAGGGTGTATCCATCATAAGATGTTATAATATAATTTGGATACATTAACTCATATTTCAATTCAATCGTTTAGATATGAATGATATTTCATGTTGGATTATGTCCAGATTAAGTCATGAATAATTTTTATTATGAAAATAACATCTAAAGTAAAATTCATCCTAATAATACCCAACAATAAAAATAGATTTACAAAAATAAGCATTCACAAGGAAATTTGATCTGTCCACACTTATATAGGCGTACCACATTATATAAACAAGGAAATATTATACTAATCTATAGTTGTTCCATGTACTCTCGTTTTGTAACATCCTACATGACGTCAACTCACTTCTAATGAAATACATGTATATTTGTCTATACACTTATAAAGTTCTTCATTCACATCAAATTTTCCGACAAATTGACAAGAATGTCATTTAAACTGTTTAAAATCGAGTACATCTATTTACTTATTTGAATTATAATGAAAAGTATAATACTACAAAAATATATCTGAATTTGGTAATATTTTTAGAACCAAGTAAGTTGTTAGTTTACAATGGTTTCAATAAATTAATTATTACTGTTTTTTTTTTAAATAATAACCTTTATTCCAGTTGAATAAAAATAATCGTGTTGTTTTAATGAACCTAGTTGTTGAAATGCTGATATTGAGTTTAATCAGTTATTTGTTATTGTAATTAATGTTGACTTATATTATGCTTATTAATAACTCAATTATTTTATAGTCTGTGTATTTCTGAACATGATTTTAAGTTAGGACATCTAATAATACTTTTCTTTCAAATGTGTACTTCAGAAATGGAGTTGAATACCAGTTACAACTGTTTATAGCTAATAATTTGTGTAAATGCATTTTGTTAACATAACTGTGGTAATTTAAACAGTTGAGATTACGAGTCAATTGAAGCTAGACCACCATGGAAAACCTGGAAGCACTGAGCGGCCGTTTCGTACTATTGCGAGATTCCTCAGCAGTCCGCCTCTCGAGATTCAAACCCGAGACCTATCAGTCTCGCGCGCGAGCGCTTAGCCTCCAGACCACTGAGCCGACATCCAACGGTGTTGTTGTTTAACTTCAACCAACCCACGAAATTGAGCGACACATCCATTATTGTCTTCAGTGATTTGATATCTCACAACAGACTTGGTTGAACTCCATTGGTCACTGCTTCTCTCTAGAACTTCAGGAAATACCTCTTGAAGCCAGTCACTAGTGAGCATATGTTGATTAATATCACGAAAAACTCCTTCTGATAACTGTGGTAACTGAAGTGATTATTTTGCAGTATGGTTTTTCAAACAGCTTTAGTTTTCTCAACTATGTTACAGTAATGTTGCGGAAGATACCGAAATTTTAACCAAGTGTAATTATCAAATAAAAGTACTCTAATGTCAACGATTAAACACAGTATTATACACATATTTTTACCAACATTATTGCATGCATAAATTATATATACAAATACAATAATACATTTATGCCATTTAAGTTGCACTGAATATACACGGTCAGCCGTAAAATAGCATTAAAAATTCCATGTATTTTTGTATCTTATTGAGTGTAGCAATGAAGTGTTACATAATATAAATTTACACCTAGCTAGATTCAATACATGTACCGCCAATCTGAGTCACCTTTACTTCATTGCGTTTTAATCAGTAGCATTACTTCGAAACATTAAATTTGACTAGAACAACTAGAAATTCATACCGTTGAACTTAATGTAAGAATATTTAGTTGATACGTGTCAATATATCATGACTCTTTAGATTAATTCATGATGAATCTGAGAGTCATTAGTTTGACATATTCAGTCAGTCAGTCAGTCAGTCAGTTACAACGTAGAACTTCGTACGCACGTACATCAGTTCGAGTTGCCATACCACATTAGCACAGAGATGCAGTTGTCGATTCAAATCCCATATTGGTAGAAGTAGTAAAAGTATAAGTATTATGTGAAAGATAAGGGTTTGAAGATGTTATTGAAGGAGTATAATACGGTGAAATAAATTTGGAAAGAGAAAAAGTATACGAACATGAAGAATTCAGAAGATTAGAATTTGGTAGAACACAAAGAGTGGATGCACCTTCGCCATTGCAAACGATTTTGAGCCATGTCATTCAAGGTCTCTAACCATCGATTGCTATCATCTCGCGAATCCCAACCAGGTAGTCTACACCCACCAACATGGCCCAGTCCACTTGTCAGCGACTTCATGAATTTATGCCATGTTTTGGTCTGGCCGCCCCTAGCTTTCTTCAAACTTGCTCCTACACCATAAAGCATTGCACGTCGGGGTAGTCGGTGGTTGGGCATACGTAACACATGTCCCAGCCATCTCAACTGATGAAGTTTCACTACTTCATCAATCGATTTGCAATCCTTACCTAGTACCCGTTTCCTAACATCTGCATTACTTACCCGGTGGTCCCAGGATATACGAGCAATGCGTCGAAGACACCTATGATCGAATACTAGTAGCCTACGAATATCCTCTACTCTTATCGGCCATGTTTCACTGCCATAAAGTAGGACGGAACGGACTGCTGCACAGTAAACCCGTCCTTTGGTTGCTAGACGGGTATCTCGCCTACGCCATAAATGGCGCAAGTTGGCGAAAGCTAGACGAGCCTTCTGTATTCGTGCTGAGATTTCGTCACACACCAGACCATAAGGGCTGATGAGACTCCCAAGATAAGTGAAGCTGTCAACACGCTCAACTACTTCACTCCCTATCATTAGTTCAGGTGTCGATGCAACCCAATCCTGAAGTAACATTTTGCACTTCGAGGGAGAGAATCGCATCCCGAACATGCCTGCATTGTTGCTTATAGTGGTCAGAAGACTCTGCATTTTGTCAGCGTCTTCACCGAGTAAAACTATGTCGTCGGCGTATTCTAAGTCAACAAGTGAGCATCCTGGTAAAAGTTCAACTCCAGGAGATTGAGATGATGAAAGTGATATCTCTAAAAGCATGTCAACGACAAAGTTAAACAAGAATGGGGAGAGTGGACAGCCCTGACGAACACCACTTGAGGTAATCAGTTCTGATGACAGTTCGCCATAGGCTGTAACTCGACCAGTTGTGTTCGAGTAGAGAGCCTTTATGAGGTTAATGTACTTCTTTGGTTCTCCTTTCAGTGACAAACACTGCCATAGAACCTCACGATCAATGGAGTCGAATGCCGCCTTAAGGTCAAGAAATACTACTATTGTGGGACGTCTGAATGTAGTTTGACATAGTCACAGTTTTACTCTTGTGATTTGTTGCATGGTAAGAACCGTCGACCAAGAATCGAAGTTTGACATATTACCTGATACGATTTGATTAACATTCGGTTGTCATTATGATATAATATTCTAACTGAATGATAATTTGTCTTGATAATCTCATTATTTAAGTTGTATATGATATGACTAGAATGAAAAAAATTTCAAAGCATCTTTTCTAATAAGTTATATATAAATTTATTAAAATTTTTATAATCATGAACAAAACGGCATGGCAATAAATGTAATGGCTTCTCTATTATAATGGTATCATGGGCTTATTCTACTTTGTAGATAAATGATTTATTTTTATTTTATTAGTTATTTTTGTACACTTGTATATTTGTAGGTAACATTACCAAGGTTTGATTTAATAATTTTGAATAAATTAAGCATTGGGTAGATTATTATAAATAAATTAATATATTTGTAATATCCCAATGAGTAGAAAAATTAGATTTTCTGACGTTTCGTGACTCAGTGTAATCCACTTCTTCAGAGAATATTCTCTAATTTTTCCACTCATTAGGATATTACAAATATATTATTTACTTATATATTTGGTTTTGTTAATTATTGTTGTTTGTGCAGAAAGGCACATATGTGTCTATCTATTTATTTGTATTTCATATATATCGATTAAAATGGAATCACATAGATATTGTATTTTCGAGCTTCAGCAGTAAATATATATATATTGTGCGCCTAAAATATACGTTTCTAAAGTATTGCTTTTTAACCTTGATACTTACGGTGTAATAATATGATTAGGCAACAGAATGCACCACCCGTCGTTGTCAATAATGAAGTCAATGCTATGCTAATATATGTTTTCAAGTTATTTCTTTCACGATTTTCTTGATTGCTTTTTCTGGTTTTATTAAAAAATTAATCATAACGAATATTGATTGCTTATTCATCAGCTTTTTTTCCCTTTGTTTCTACACTTTTTTTTACAAAAAATAGAATCAAATTTATACCCAGTGAATCTTTTGGAAGTAATCGATTGAAATATAACAATCATAGTAGAATATTTCCATCAGAACCAAATTTAATAATGAATTAATTACCAATAAACTAAATAACTAGTTATCTTTACACTTTATTATTAAAATTATTATTTTAAATTGAATTTTAACTAATATTTCCCTTATTTTTTAAATTTTCTTATTTTCTTTATTTTTTCGAATATCCAAAAAAAAATAAAGAAAAAAAATATGAATATGGTAAATTTTTTTATCGTACAAGTTCATTTGAACAAAATGAAAAAAACAAAACAAACAACATTTTACAAAGTAATTCTTCTTTTATTACTTTTTTGAAAAAAAAATAATTTTTTATTTAAATATAAATTGAATAATTAATTATTATTATTATTATTATGCCGCAAATTATTTCACACGAAGTTAATTACACTGATCAACAATATAATTATTTTCCGAAACCATTTATATTAAATCCAAATAATAATAATATTAATAATAATGGTAATGGTAATAATAATAATAATAATAATCAATTGAATAAACACCCATCTTTGTATAAATCTATTTTAAACAATGAAACATCTAAATTAGATCAGTCATTCAGGTCAGTGAAGTTTGTTTTGTTTTTTTATAAGATTTTACTGTTTGATTATTTATAATGTTACTGTTATTATAATTACCTTTAATAATTTACCTTTGTTCAATTCTTTTTTTTTAAAAAAAGAAATAGATTTCCTAATTATTTTGTTTTGAAACAGTTTTTTTTTCATTATATGTGTACATATATATGCATATTGATTGTTTTTTAAATCTAAAAAAAACATTTTTTTTTTAAAATTTCCATCAATTACATTTTTGATATCCTTAACGACAAAAAAAATAGAAATAAAATTTAAAATTTTGTGATTTCAAACAAATCACAAATATAAATTAAATATGAAATAATGGCAGGTTTCGGTTTTTTTTCCTGTTCCATATCCAGATAGTTATATGATTTATGATGCGAGAAAAAGTTTCGTGGGATTATTGAAAGAGCTATTCAGTAATCTGTTGTTTGTTCTGAATTATTTGACTGCTGTGACATATGGAATACATCTATGATATAAGTATGAGGTAAGATATGTGCTCAAAGCATTGGTCATGTGTTGGATGATCTCTAATTAAGTAGTAGTGTATTTAAATCTAAGGTACCGTGTAGAGATTAATAACAAGTTGATGAATACTTTAACGTACATTGATTTAACTGGTTAATGAATGAGTTACCCATGACCATTCATTCCATATGTCGATGTGAACTAGCGAGTTATGTAGATGTAGAGTACATGAAGGCTAGGAATGGTAAAGTAGAACACAGAACTAGTCACTTTAGTCACTAACCGTTTGTCTGCCTAGTGTGTGAAAGGAAATTATTGTGTATAAATGAAATAGCTTAAAACAACTTTTGGTATTGTAGATGTATTCACTCTTTGCATTTTGTTAGTTCTTGAGTTTGATGATTTGCAAATCTCATTTCCAAACTGTATTTAATGTTTAGAATTATGCTGTCTGCATCTGATCTTCCACTATCATCAACACTAGTTTTACTATGATATTGACCTTAATCTTGTTAATTGCTTATCGTTTTGGTGACGTAAATTTTGGTAATATATACTTACTTACTTACGCCTGTTACCCCTCGTGGAGAAGCATAGGTCGCACACCAGCATTCTCCATCCAACTCTGTCCCAAGCAATCTTTTCCAATTCCTTCCAGTTATTCATTTTTTCATATCTGCTTCAATCTACCGGCGTAATGTGTCCTTTGGTCTTCCTCTTTTCCGCTTCCCTTTAGGATTCCAAATTAGGGATTGCCTCGTGATGCAGTTTGGTGATTTCCTTAATGTATGTCTTATCCACTTCCAACGTGTTTTCCTAATTTCCTCTTCATCTGGAAGCTAGTGTGTGCTCTCTCAAAGAATTTAGCAGTGCGCTGAAGAGTCCCACAATAGGACGAAACGGCCGACCAGTGCTTACAGGTTTTTCATGGTGATCTAGCTTCAATTGACTCATGAATTCAACTATAAAATAATGAATCAAACAAAAATCCTCTCTGTTTTTTCATGAATAAACATAAATTGACAGAATTACATTTTAAAATGATCAATTTTATGATTAATTTTCTCTAATATTCAAACAAAACATAAAATAAAATACTTTGTTTACTTTTACGGAATTGTTTCATTTGATAGCACATTATTGAATAAACATTTATAGTTAAAAGTAAACTCTTCATAATCAAATATGAATAGTGGCTAGCAGTGGAATCCAGGACAAGTGTGTCGATTTATTTAGTACTCGTCAGCTGGATCTACCTGCATCCACTGCTAGCCACTATCCATCTTTGTTCATAATGCTTGTGAATTAAGGCTATATCTAGGCAATACGCTCAGTATGCACATATGCCAATAAGAGACTGATCAATTGCAGTCCCAAACATCAAAGGGAAGATTCAAACAAACAATACCAAGTGAATTTAAAGGTAATCTCAGTTGTTAAATTTTGTATAGTTGTTGGTGTTATTTGATTTATACAATTTTATCATCAATTAAATTTATTTAATCTTCACTGGTTTTTCATAAACATTAAACGATTATCCGAGTTATCTCGTTATAATTCATTTGAATCCAAACTGTTGACAATAGTTATTAGATATATAGAATAATCATTGCTTTCTTCAGTGAAGATTGTTTTCTAAACTTGATTATCTCACATCCCCTAGATTTAATTGCTTCAAATCCTCATCTATGTTACCAAAGCTTCGTATCATTTAAACATGTTTTGGTAATTTGTCTAGTACATCTAATCATCACTCTTCTGATCAAAATTAAAATCATGAACAACACAGGAAATAATTTCTCCAGATGACAATAATTTGTGAGAAGTAAATTGGTTGTTTAGTAATTTAAAACACCTTTCAAATAATATATGCAAGATTAGATGTCCTAACTGTTGACTATATGAATAATTCAAATTCTATACTGTCTATTCAATTATTCTGTCATTATCACTATATATATATATATACAGTAGTTGAGTTCATGAGTCAATTAAAGCTAGACAACCATGGGAAACCTGGAAACATTGAACAGCCGTTTCATTTTAGTATGGGACTCCTCATCAGTGAGCATCCATATACCTCGAACGCGGGACTCGAAAGTAGGACCTCCGGTCTTGCGCGCGAAAGCTTAACCTCAGGGCCACTGAACTGGCATCCAACGGTGTTAGTGTTTAACTCCAACTAATCCGCCATATTGTGCTACCGTCCACCATTGCTTTCAGAGAGTAACTGCCCCACAACAGGGACGGTTGAACCCCTCTGGTCACAGCTTCTCACTAGAACTCCTATTGTAATTAAACTAATATTCTCTTCAATAATATGTAAAAACAATCCGTACATTAAGTTACAGATTATGCTTTTCATAATTTCTATTTTTTTTTCTTACTAACCTATATGTTATACTACTTACAACCTGGTGATAAAAATAATAAAGGCTAATTGGAAAAATCTCAATTGATCAAATTCATTAAATGAATATGCCTTTAATTATTAAATGTTAATGTTAATTACCTCATTGACTTTACATACGATACGATAAGCTTAGTTAATACTCTAACCATTTAACTACACTTATTGTGAAATACAAAATCACGGAAACCATAGAGGTTTTTTTAAATCTGTTTTCTAACTATCTGGCAATTCTATTAGTATCATTATGAAACAAATTGTTTTCTTCTGATGAATAATTTTTTGGAAAGATTATACATTAATATAAGAAATATTTAAAAGAGTTTTCAACATACATACATATATATATATATCTATCTAGTAACATATATGTAATAGTTTTGTTATAGATCATATCAAATTCATAATTTCCCTTTATTTTATGAAGCATTTAATCTATCGAAATTTAAATTCAATAAAAATTTAATGTTTATTTTTCCATAAAAAAGAACCCGATATCATTTGGAGAATTGATGAAAATCAAAGAACAGAAATAGATAGATTGTTTTAGTTAGGAACTAATTAGATTTGATGGAAAGTTGAACTATTAACACAATATTTGCAGGTTGTTAAATCACGGTCCATCGGTCTATATTTCTAAAGTTCAATCAGTCTTCGTTATAGCATAATCGTCCACTCAATCTCACAAATATGTTACTGTTTTTTTTTTGAAAATCTGATTGACTTCAGGTCAAGATTTCCAGTTGATGTCATTCCAAGCTTAAAGTACACGAAAACCACCATAACTTAACTAATTAAATTATATAAACGTTGATTGTATGTATTATGGATGAGTATTTGTCTTTTAAGTGTTTTTTTTTGCTGAGCTGGATGGCTTAATCGTGAAGCTTTCAACGTTTTTTTCGACAGCATCATCAGTACATACTTGGCTAAAAGGTGAGTTATTAGAATTTATCCACGCCTGAATAGGAGCTTTTTCTATTATGGCAAAATTCTATTGAGCTACTTCACGTTTAAGTAATTACCGATGACGTAGAGAAAGTCAAGAAAAGCTCCACGAATAAACCATCTAGCTTACAGAACACAACATCTCCAAAATTCTGACCCTGAAAATTTCTTCCACTGTCTCAATAATGTTTTCAATAGATACAAAACTGAATTATTATAATCTGGTTTAAAGACATTCACATGAATTTTCTGGAAATAAGTTGGAAACTTATTATTTCCACTAACATTACTCGATATCAAAAGGACAGTAGTACAACTAGAATTGTCTTTATTTTGTTATTGTTTATTTGATGTAATATCGTACTTCCTGAAAACCATTTTTTTCTCTGGTGTGTAGTACCATTTCAATTGAATATACAAAAGAGATATGTTTACCACTCCAGTCTAATTTTGTCTTAAAAATATGTTCATTTTCAACTTTTTAGTAAACACTACCTGACTATCGATTTGGTCAACTTTATACTTTAGATAAAAACCAGGGAGTGAGTTCAAAATGAATACAAGTGAAAAAAACTGAATCTCCTAGTAAAAAACTGATTCTAGGTTTCTTTGTAAGTATATTCTGTGCTTAGCCACATTCATCCACCAACCTAAAATTTAAACGAAGTCAGCTGATACATTTTAGAATGAATTATCATATGATTTCTTCGTAGACATCATCAGTTATAGTTCAATAGGACTGCATACGATTTCTAATTGATGATAAATTTCACCATTAAACTTAGACACATTGTACATAGATACTGTTGTGGTGTGTTCTACCGATGTCGACAGATATAAGTAGTATGTAACATCAATCAAAAGTGAAATGCCTGGAGGTGGTAGGTTAAGAAGATCGAAAAAAAGAGAACAAAAACAAAGAGTGATTAGTGTGGGAACAAAAGAACAATGAAGTCTGAGACGATTGATTGACATTTTGCAAGTAAAAAATTCATTGTATGGTTCTTAGATTTTATTAAGATATTCTGAAATTGTGTGTTCAAATGCATTTGATTATCCCCGCTTATGTTCTCGTTCACTGCACTGTAACTTCTGTATAGAATTTTATGTCAAAAAAGGTTCTATTTTATTCTAAAACAAACACTAATCTTCATCAATTGAACGTTAGAAAAAAAGCGTCTGCATCCAACTTAGAACATTATTTACTTGTTTGGTTACTTTTAACACATTCATTCGTGTCCTTCAAGGAATGTCTGGTAATGTATTGTTGTAATAGTTTAAGTTTATTCACAATTAGTCCAGTCATTTTATGGCACGGTAATTTCAACTTATTAGACTAGCCATACTTGTAGATTAGGTCTTATTGTAGGACTCCTCAGCAGTGCGCATCCACGATCCTGCCTCGCGAGATTCGAACCCAGGACCTATCAGTCTCGCATGCGGGTGCTTAACCACTAGACCACTGAGCCGGCATCCAACAGTGTTACTGTCTAACTTCAACGAATCCATGAAGTTGAGCAACCATTTCACCATTATCTTCAAAGAGTTGATATCTCCCAACAGACCTGGTTGAACTCCACCGGTTACTACTTCTCACTAGAACTTCAGGAAATACCTCATGGAGCCAGTCACTAGTGAGCATATGATAAAGGGGTTGTTTGTGGAGATTTTTAGTAACTTTTATTTATAGTTAAAATCATGAGTCAATTGAAGCTAGACCACCATGGAAAATCTGGAAGAACTGGACGGCCGTTTCGTCCTATTGTGGGATCCACAGTAATTAGAAAGTCATCAGACATTGCCAAATGTACCTTAAACTCTTTTTTAAAACTATTTCTTTGAACAAATAAAGTATAATCATTTTTTTTATTTTTTTTCGCCTATTTATAAACTAAAATGGTGTATTTGAATATATTGAATGAACTATATCAATATGTACGTCTATGACTATTTTAACAGTAACAGTTAAATTTCTTATCATATCTCTGAATATTTCTCTTGTATGGATCTTTCTTTATCATTCTGATGTTATTGCTTTAAAAGTATAGGTGATGAATTGAAATGATTGATTTTCTGTATACCTTGTAAAACTATACTTGTAAGCATTTCTCAATACGTAGACAAATCAAAGTGAATAAATTGAAATAGTCGAAATTATTAACACCTAATTCTGTTTATTTAAACAATATCGAGTAAATATTACAATTATATGGTACTACTGTAGTGGAATCTAATTTTTCAAGTAACTTTTGTTACTTTAAGTTGTTATATAGATTAAGATTATAGGTCAGTAGATATTTGTGGCTCCTCATTTCCATTTCTATTTGATTGGTGTTCCCTGTCTCCTACATTGCCCGGACGTTCCATGTACCTATAAAGAGTGTTGCTCTGGTTGTTAGAAAGTGCATCGGCATCGTGACTTCTGAAAAATTTCGGCTTTCATCATGAGGCGTCATAATTATTCCTTCAACTCCCAGGGCAGAGTTTAAATTGTTTGAATTATTTTTTCTGGTTAGCGTCTTTTTAGTGAGTTAGTTTTTCTACGGGATGGGGTCGCTAACCCCATGCCCAACCCTCCTCCTTCTTGTGGGCTTGGGAGCGGCAGTAACTCTAGAAGAGCTACAGGAGTTTTATGGGAGAGGACAAACCAGATTCCAGATGAAGAGGAAATTAGGAAAACACGTTGGAAGTGGATAAGACATACATCAAGGTAATCATCAATGTGCATCATGAGGCAATCCCTAACTTGGAATCCTAAAGGGAAGCGGAAAAGAGGAAGAACAAAGGACACATTACGCCGGGAGATTGAAGCAGATATGAAAAAGATGAATGTTAACTGGAAAGACCTGGCAAGGATTGGTTGGGACAGAGTTGGATGGAGAATGCTGGTGTACGGCCTATGCTCCTCGACGAGGGGTAACAGGCGTAAGTAAGTAAGATATTTGTGGCTACGGTGATATTTATCATTTATTATGATCAGTTTAACAAAACTATATACAACAGTTTTATTCCAAAGTTAGTTAATTAACTTCTAAATGAATCTATTTTTGATTGTGACCATGGAAATTTAAATAATTTTCTTAATTCAAATATTATACAGGTTAGGTAAGTGACAACTTCATCATTTCACAAATATAGGAAAGGATAAAAGCTTATAAGAATGCATCAAAAGAAAAAAAGCGTTATGTCTTCATTTCCTATAATGAAAAAGAAAATTTTATATGAATACAAAATCATGGATTCATTGAAGCTCGAATCATTTGCTTTTAGGGACTGTTTCTTTCATCAGTTTTTCTCATTATAACTGAATATATAATCATTTTAATGATAAAAGGCATTCACCTTTGAAAAAAAGTGAAAGAATGTTATTCCAAGGCATAAGATCGAATAGATAATAAAAGTGAATATCACAACTAGCGACTTCTGAAAACTTTCAATCTTCTTAATGTTTGGTTTACTGATTGTTACCAATCCAAAGGGATTTCATTGGGAGTACATGCTTGAAATGTAAAACAATATAAACTAATGGAATTTATTATCTACCTTAGTAAATATTTTAGGAAAAGATAATTGTATCAAATGACTTAAATAAAAATAACTAACTACTATTTAAGTCATGATTATTGGAAGAAATCCATTTGGATTCTACTTAGAAAAATTCGCTTTCGAGGTCAATTTTACTTTCTTTCTTTGATGATGGCCCACGGGTGAACTCAAAGTAGCTCTAAGAAGCTTAGAAAGAGCCGAAGATATTCCTCCCAATCATCTTTTGGAAGAACATTCCAGAATCTCGACGTGTAGCTTCCCCATTGAAAAAGTGTAAAGAACCACTGTATGAGGATTGGATGACTGTAATGATGATTTCGTTTTTACTAAAAACTATAAATACCTGACAGTTTTGTACCATATTTAACACTGTTTGGAATAAAATTCTTTCTCATTCATCTTCTGTCTTCTAACTTGCCACTTGCAGGGTTCTAGCGTTTGATTGTCCAAGTGGTACGCGATATATCAAAAACCTAAGCTATTGATATAGCAACTCCTCATATTTATTTTATGCAAGATAAATCCAAGAGGTAATCAGCTAATAGAATTTCATTTGGAAATTTATAATATTTACCCAGTTGTGTGTATCTGTATACGAGATATGAATTTACTTCCTTGAATACACTTTTAACCATATTCCATCTGTTCTATATAAACTGGTATCTTAATGACTATATCGAGGCAATCTGTACATGATGTACAAATGGCAACTAAAGCTGATCAAATTTTAATCAAAATATCAACTATGGTATAACCCAAACCATTAAAAATTAAAAATAGAATCAACTTACTAGCCATTGTACCAAGAAGTAATTAAAGCATAAATAAAAAACTAATTACCGTTAATTTTACATTCATCGAATACGAAGTTTACCCTTGTTACTGTGGATAGTAATAGTTAAATCTATCGTATCGTTTGTTGTATGACCACTTGTTTAAACTTATTTGATTTTGATATAATTTTTATCACAAACTGACATCAGCTGGAGAACCATTAAGGAGCATGTGGCATTGATTTTCTGTTTTGAAGTAGTTTACACTAATTCAGAATTACGAATGATTGGAAGATTCTTCCAATACAAAACGGAATCTACCTAAACTAGATAACCTGAACAAGTAGGATACACTTTCACAATTACTCCCCATACCAATTAGAGAGAAGTCAAGAATTCATAAAAAGCTTCTTATTTAAAGAAGTTGAAACTATAATAGGATATCTTTTTTTATTCCCCATCAGATGTAAATTTGGTAATATATTACTGACATACTAAAAATGAGAACAAAATTTCGAAAAACAAAATGGAAAAAGTCACCACCGACTTGTTTGAACTTCAGAAATATCACTTACTAACAAAAAATTTTAAAACGTTGGTTAATTTCTGATTATCCTAGTAACCGGACAACAATTTCTTTTACATTTGAGATACAATTGGTTTCAGATTGAAACGTTACAAAACTTACTATAAAATTAAGTAGAAAGTGATTTAATAGACGAATGAATTCGTTGATACATAAAATAACAATTTTCATTATGTCTTACGAAGAAACATATATCCTTCTTACAAAGAAACATTATGAATATTACTTCAAGTCTACAATTATATTGCTCAGTTTACGATTATTTCTTGAAAATCTACTGAATCCAAGTGATCTTCTTTTACCAAATGAATAGTCGTACATTCTGTCTTCTGTTTTTTGATACATCATTTTATCGGTGAATTAGTACTTTTTCACACACACACAAAAAGAAACAATTTCCTCTCATTATTTTGAAGTATTGGTTGGGATGATTTTTTAAAGAACTTCCTACTCAACCATACATATATGCGCATTTATTCTATGAAATTCAGAAGATATATTCTATGTGCAACCAAAAGATTGAATTCAAAAAAATTGTTTTCGAACCTAAGAAATTTCATCTTAAATTGATAGATAAGGTTTTTTCACCCATGAAAATTCACCTTATTTCACGTCCCCTTGCTTCTACAATTAATTACAATCCGTGTGTTTGCTTTACAAATAAAAAAAATATTTGAAACGTTTTGAAAGCTTGAAATAAATTAGGACATTTTTCATTCTTCTCATGAAGAGAGTAAATTGCAATTAAATACAATGTGATAAATTTAAGAAAAATTAAGGTGATCAACTATTGATGCGTAGTTTTCACAGGCAAATTCGTGAGTTGATCTAAGCTGGACAATTGTTGAGAACTTGGAAGCACTGGACGTTCGTTTCTTCCTTGTATGAGACTCTTTAGCGGCACGCGTCCATGATCCTGCACACGGACCTTGAACTTAGAACCTTCGATCTCACTCACAAACGCTTAACCCCTAGAGCACTGAGCCAGCATGCATCGCGAATACATACTACTGAGTAGTCTTATACAAGGAAGAAACAGCCATCCAGTGCTTCTGGGTTTTCAATAGTGGTGCAGCTTAGATTGACTGGTGAATTCAACTATGAAGTACTACAATCGCCACAAATCCTCATAATGATACTTATATATAGTTATTGACAATTCAACTATTTCATATATTTAAATCCAAACCCTTCACTTATACACCTGTCAAACTTTGTTTTTGTTTAAAACAAATGATATTTTAGATGTTTGTAAAACTATTGTAATATACAGTTCATCATTGTTTGTATTCTTGAGAATCATAATAAACTTTATTTGTAAAAGATATAAATGATTGGTTGACTTAAACTTTATACATTCACTTTTGAATTGTTTAAAGTTGGACTCATGTACACAACGTTTGTAGGAAAAAAAAGTCTATCTACATCACCTCACTATTTAGAGGTGGTTCAAATAGCCTTTTTTATTTACTTAAGAGAAAATAATTCTAATAAATTCTACAAGTTGAAGAGCTTTCTTTCATAGGAAGACAGATTAGTGAATAACAACCATAACAGCAACAACAACAGTTTTTTTGTAAAATTTTACTTCACAATTGATTTCTTGATGAGTATTTGAACAAATTCTTTAAGAATAAAGTAGTTATTTACATAGCATACAGATGAAAAGCATCTAAATTAGTCTATATAAATTGTTTATTCGAAAAAAAGCTACCCCTGATCCGTGTTGTATAATGGTTGAACAAGGTTTATGTGGTGAACTTTCTCTGTTGTTGGTTTAAACAAATAGATTGTAAATGATAACATAAAACTGAAAGTTACTGATATCATCACAAATGAAAGATATTTGAATTTTAAAAAGATGATTGTAGATGAACTGTATTGAATGAGAACATAATTGGGGACGATCGAAAGTATTTGAATACAAAAATATAGAACCATACAGTAAATAAACTTAGTACTGTTTGTTTGAATCTTCCCTTTGATGTTTAGGACTGCAACTGGTCAGTCTCTCATTGGCATATGTGCATACTGTGCGTATTGCCTCGATATTGCCTTAATTCACAAGTATTATAAGCAGAGATGGATAGTGGCTAGCAGTGGAATCCAGTTCAATGCGCGTTTCGTCTTATTTGGGACTCGTCAGTGGATGTGCCTGCATCTAAGAGTTGATGTTCACTCTGAGACTCGAACCCAGTAATTTTCGCTTCTAAAACCATCGCGTTATCCACTTAGCTACTGAGTTCTGATAGCCACTTACTTGTGCAATGAGGTGAAGTTTAAGTTCACGAGTCCCAAATAGGACGAAACGCGCGTCCTGGATTCCACTGCTAGCCACTAACCATCCATACCCTAAATAGTTCACTTAAAAATTGTCGATCAATCATCTCCGAATTCATTATTCATTCATTTCCACACTAATTATTCTCTGTTTTTGTTTTCTTTTCTTTGATCTTCTTAACCTTCTACATCAAGAGATTTCACTTTGAATTAATGATACACACTACTTGTATCTGTCGACATCGGTAGTATACATCACAGAATCACCTAAATTCACGTATTATAAATACATAACTGAACAGGTGTATTTTACTAAAACCAAAGGTAATCACCACTTACACAGATATACATATATGATATAATTGTAATGGGTCTGATACGTTTTGTGATACGCTCAAAGAAAGGTTTACTTTTAATAATCATTACTTCTTAATAGTTGAGATCATGAATCAATTGAAGCTAGACCACCATGGAAAACCTGAAATCACTGGACGGCCGTTTCGTCCTATTATGGAACTCATGATCTCAACTAGTAAAATTACTATAATATCTACAAAACCCCTTCTGATAATAATTTCTTCATCGTCTTTTATCAGTAAAATGATTGTATCATTTTTATCTTTAAATTTCTACAGTGGATTTAACTAAAATCATATTCAAAAAAGATAAAATCGTTAGCAAGGTAGAAATAATTTTACCTTTTATTTTAAACCATAAAAGTTTTTTTTAAAAAGACCATGTTAAAATTTTTTTTAGATATTCTCACTAATTATTTTAATTTAAGTCATTTCAATTAGTAGTCACATAGCAACATAACTGACAGAATTTAGATAACCTATAGAGACTAGACAACATGTGACTTTGAATTAGTAAATAATAAGTTGATATTAGTAAATTAGTTTATGGGAAAAGATGAAAAAAACAAATGACTGTTGTTTTTTTTTTCTATATTACAATGTACTGACATTTAAGTGAAACGATAATATACGTCATTCATTTTTGGTACCAAAAAATCCACACACAAAAAAACAGATGAAATAAAGGAGAAACTATCAAATGAAATATAATTAATATTTGTATGATGTTGAATTATACAAATCTATTTATTTGAATAAAATGTTGATTATGAAACATTTATACTAGGATGAAATGGCTATCCAGTGCTTCCAGGTTTTCCAGGGTGGTCTAGCTTAAATCGAATTATGGATTCAATCATTAAACATTTATAAATGGTAAATAAATAATTCATGGAAAAATACTGGTTTGTGATGGTTAAACACTTAAGAATTTTAGACATAGTAGATTTATGTCTTAGTTTGATTTCAGAATCATACTTTTTAATCATCTATAATCGTGCTTATAAAAAAACAATGTAAATCATCTACATAATTATTCTAAAATGCGTTTTATTACGTTATTTTATTGTAAAAGAAATGTTTAAAGTCAAAAACATCTAATCAGGTGAACAAGAAAATAATCAATAAAACAATCCACTTGTTATTGTTTGCGTGAATCTTCTCACCTATGTTTTAGGATTACAGATGATCAGTCTCTCATTGGCATATGTTTATCTTGTGTGGATTGCCTCGATATTGCCTTGAGCCTTAAACATTATAAGCGAAAATAGATAGATAGTGTTTAGCAGTGGAATCCAGGACGCATGTTTCCCCTCATGTGGGATTCGTCAGCTGGACGTACCTTCATTCCAGAGTTGATGTTCACTCTGGGGCTCGAATCCATTACCATTCGCTCCAAACATCATCATGTTATCCACTTACTTACTGAGTCCTAATAGCCACTTGCTTGTGTAATGGGGTGAAGTTCAACGTCATTTGGCAAGGTTTGCTTAAATCTTCTCATTGGTGTTTTAGGACTGCAATTGATCTGGTTCATCCAGCTGATAAGTCCCAAGTAGTATGAAACACACATCCTCGATTCCTCTTCTAGTCACCATCCATCTTTGCTTACAATAATATTTCTCTAAAACGCTTGGATGAATATTGAGTCAATATTAATAACGAATTAAATTCGATGCTACGCAACACATAAATAAATGTGTAATAACATGATAGATGGAAAAACAACTAAAACATGAAGTGTAACCATTACTACTTATTATACAATCTCTTTTATTCGAATAGTAAGTCAAAACAGTTGGTTGATTACCGAAGTTATAATTCACTTTTATATAATACAAAGTTAATAAGTTATTAGTGACTGATATATTTTTCGTTATTTTCATAGTTTTAATTGTTTATACCCCAGACATACGAACAAGTACATTGAACAGTTTTAGATTTTTACTAATTTTCATTTAAAGTATTGCTGCTTAAACGTAATTTTCATGTAAATTAACTGAAAGTCTATTTGGTGCTTCTCTTTTCAAGGAACTTTTTTATGAATGGGATTAGAAAATTAATACCCAGACATTTTATTGATTGTTACATAATCACTAGTCTGTCGTATAATGACAACGTTGACTTTTAATCAATCATTAAAGTGATAGGAAAAATTTGAAAAAAAAACTTATTGAACTCATTTTTAACAAATGAGTTCTTGGAAATTTATTTGAAGGGTTTCCAATATGACGAAACAAAAGTCAATTTTAATATAAGCTTCTCAAACCGATAGGCGATGATTATTGAAAGTAACTAATAAAAAAAACTGTAAAGAAAGGAAAGATAACAAACCAAAGTCAATTTTTTAGACTTTGAACAGAAGTGAGAGTATTTTTAAAAGAGATGGAATAATAGAGATGACAAAGTGAGGAGGATATCAGCTGAATTACAATTACATTCCATTAGCCTACTTTTAATTTAGTAACACCAATGGGATTTCGTTATCTAACAAACGTCCACGAAAGAGATTGAAAAGGTTGAATTTAGTTCATAAGAATGAAAAACAGTCAAACGAGAATGTTTACGGATATTTGATCATAGATGTCTCCAAAGTACTGTTTGCAGATTCTTGACTGTAGAATGAGCGAAATACCAGAAAAGTTACAGTATGACGATGTAAAATCTGTTTATACAGTCACGGACTTGTCACTGTATGTGGTAATTAAACTATATATATTTTATACTTCCTATCTACCACTGGTTAAAACCGGAGCAAGTCAAGGAAAGTCTAGGGTTCCTCAGACCAAATTATAGTATCATTACGTAAAACCATAACAATTTTTCATGGGCTGAGTAATGATTTCAAGATGTTTTAGTTACAAATATAATTATAATAGGTAACTGGAGATTTTTCTGAATACCATTTTAATACCTCATGGAAACGCATATCAAAATAATAGGATATAGCATTCAACTAAACATTGATTTCAGAAGGGGTTTTTGTGGATATTATCGTAATTTTAGTAGTTGATATCATGAGTCAATTGAAGCTAGACCAACATGGAAAACCTGGAAGCACTGGATGGCCGATTCGTCCTATTGTGGGACTCCTCAGCAGTGCGTATCCTCGATCCCGCCTCGCGAGATTTGAAGCCGGGGTCTATCGGTCGAGCGCGCACACGCTGAACCTCTAGAACACTAAGCCGGCATCCAACGGTGTTAACGTCGAACTTCAATTAATCCACGAAATCCAGTGACATATCCACCACTATCTTCGGTGTGTTATTATCTCATAACAGACTTGGTTGAACTTCACTGTTTCTCACTAGAACTTCAGGAAATACTTTTTGAATCCAGTCACTAGTGATCATATGTTGATTAATATCAGAGGGTGTTTTTGTGAATGTTATGGTAATTTTAATAGTTGAGATCATAAAGTCCATTTGAAAGCTAGACCACTAAAACACAATTGGACAAAACGACCGTCCACGTGTTTTCAGGTTTTCCATGGTGGTCTAGCTTCAATTGACTCATGACCTCAACTATTAAATTTTAATTATTTTAAAATTAGCAACAATCTCTGTTCATAGGAATATCATATTAATCTTCATATTGAACACTGTTTACTTTCATCTATAATGATATCAAGTCATACAGAGCAATAAAAATCTTAAAAACTGACTACTCACATGCTTAATTATGTAGTATTTACATCGTACTGCACAACAAACTGTCAAGTTATATATGCTTTTTACTAAACAATTATATACTGATTCACTTGGTATTTTCTGTTTGGATCTTCCCATTGATGTTTAGGACTGCAATTGATCAGTCTCTTATTAGCATATATGCGCATACTGTGTTTGTTGCTTCGATATAGCCTTAATTCACAAGCATTATAAGCAAAAATGGATAGGGAATAGCAGTGGAACGCGGTGGCGTTTGAAGTGAACGGCACTGGGTTCGAGCGAAAATCAACTCTGAGATGTAGGTAGATCCATCTGACGAGTCCCAAATAGGACGAAATGTGCATCCTGGATTTCACTGCTAGCCACTATCCATCTTTTACAATTGATTGATCACTGGGTGGTGATCAATGTCATGTGTGTCAAGTCCTTCTTAGTGCTGATCGAATGTTATCGACCAAGTTGCAATGTGGCCACTAGTCTAGGTGGCTCGATACTGCGTACACTATATATTGAGATAAGATGGTGGTTGGAGGTGGTCAACAGGAAACCGTGGACCCGGGTTTCGTGCTACTTGGCACTCGTCAGCAAGGTGTACCTTTACTTAATTATAAACCGAGAAAAAAAATAGTTTATTGTAACAATGTAACATTTATAACATAGGAATAAATAAAAATACTAAGACATAGATAGATACGAATGTTAAAATTTGATATGTTCATTGAATCAATCACATTGTCTACTCATAAACATTAAACAAGTCATTTCTATATTATTCAAATGTTCACTTTGATCACAATATCCATAATCTTGTAACACATTCATCTACTTATGATCCTTACTTATTTAATCTGAAATTGTTTCAAAGTTCGGAACACGTTTCCAATGAAAATATCTGTTTCACAATTACTGCTACTGTAAATAATTATTGAATAACCCAACTAAAAGTATTCTGTTTTTGACTGGAATAATAGTAATGTCTGGTAACGATTAATTAAGTGAATACCAATAAACACATCACATTACACACACATTACACACATTATTAAATTTATTGTATTCTACAATGCTTAATACTAACTAATATAGCCAGACTGAAAAAAACCATGTCTATCAACTTTTGATTACTGGTTTCAAGGAAATAAGCAATACTGAATTTGTTATCTATGGTTGTTATTCTGACGAAAGATGTTAAATAAACGTCTATAGTGTTTTGACCCGAAATATAACTACAACTGGTTGTAAATATCTTAATTACAAGCTATTTAAACACTTAAAAATACACGTATGAGAGTATATTTTTGATCTGTTAGGGTATTCCAAAGATTATTGAAACATTTACTGTAATTAGGTTGTTTGTTTATATACTATACAATGTATATATGAGTATACTCTTATGAATACAAATGAATTAATGTTCATTTTCTAATTTGATTCTTTTATTTTCATTTGTCGAAAATATACATTGTAAGCAAAGATAGATAGTGTCTAGCAGTGGAATTCAGTTTGATGCGCGTTTCATCCTACTTGGGACTCGAACCCAGTACTGTTCGCTCTATACACCATTGCGTTATCCGCTCAGCTACTGAGTCCTGAAAGCCACTTGCCTGTGCATAGGGGAAAACTTTAAATTCACGAGTCCCAAATAGGACGAAACGTGCGTCCTAGATTCCACTGCTAGCCACTATCCATCTCTGCTTACCATGCTTGTGAATTAAGGCTATATCGAGGCAATACACACAGTATGCACATATATCAATTAGAGACTGACCAGTTGCAGTCTTAAACATCAATGGGAAGATTCAAACAAACAATGCTAAGTGAATTGAAAATAAATATTGTTTGTAATTTTCATTTATATTTACTAAGAATAAACTTAGAAATACCTAGATTACATAATATGGAATCCATATTAAATAAAGTGAGTAATGAATATGTTAACCTTTCATATCATTGATAGGTTTTAACAAGATTAAAATAAGTTATTAACTATTGATGATTTCGATATCCAATTGATCGATTATCTTATCTTTTATTTTGTCCATTAAAAGTAGATAAGACATATATGTTCAGTTTAATCTGTCTAGAACATTTATATAATCAGAATCATAATTGTATTAAATTAGAATATATCACTCACTATTATAGAATATCAGATAAAGAAAATTAGATAGTTGTAGTAAGCAGTAAATGTGTAATAGTAATAATAATGTGTAGGCTACTTATAATTTCGGGTTGGCTGATCTGTCAAGGGCGATGGGACGGTGTATGACAGTATTGTTATATACTAGATTCAAAGGGAATTGCTTGTCATATACATGCAAATCCGCCCCGTTATTGTTCCTCCTTATAATTTAGTGTAGGCAGTAATGATTTCCTATATCTATATTTTATGTTATCTGACATAAAATTTTAGTACAAGTATATTAATATTTTATATGATGATAAATTATCATTAAGAGTAAATATAAGTAATATAATGCGTGGTAACATAATTTTGTAAACTAAAACATTACATCATTGATTAACTTTTTCATCCGATTTTTTTTAAGTATCTACACCAAAAAAAATAATCATGGCTAATTTTTAATCAGCTAAATCATATTTGATAATTTATATTTTAAGATTTCTCTAGCTTTTGACAATATAAGGGTTTTTGCGGAGATTTAGTATTTTCATAGTTCAAAGCGTGAGTCAATTGAAGCTAGACCACCAGGGAAAACCTGGAAGCACTAGTTGATCCCACTGGATTCATTGTTTTCAAAATTTTCCGTTAGATTACTAGTAGACTAATTACTTTATTATTATTATCAGAAAAGGTTTTTTGTGGAGATTTAAGAACTTTATAGTTGAAAGCGTGAGTCGATTGAAGCTAGACCACTATGGAAAACTGAAGTACTAGACGGCTGTTTGGTCCTATTGTGGGACTCCTCAGCAGTGCTCATCCACGATCCTGCCTCGTGAGATTCGAACCCAGGACCTATCAGTCTCGCGCACGAGCACTTAACCGATAGACTACTGACTCATTATGTCAACTATATAAAATTACTAAAATCTCCACAAAACCCGCTTCTGATAAATATTTGTTATATTAATTTGTGCATTTGTATCATCTGGGTGTCAGTAACAATTATTATATCCAAATAACTAAATTATCAATGAATAATATTAGATAAAGATGTAGTCAAAACATTTATATGTTATCATTATTATTAAGTAGTATATGAAATAAAAGTACATGAACTTTTGAACATGAGATACAATAGAAACACAAATCATTAATCCCATAGCTAAATTATAAAATAAATCAATATTTTGTTTACAAAATAAAATCATGTTTACTTAAAAATTAATAAATAAAACTTTTTTTATAATTTTTATTTTGTTCTCCCCCCCCCCACAGAACTGTTAAAGAATACTTAATTAATGAAAGTAATTCAATCTACTCTTCAATGGATACGTCATATGAAAATGAAAAATTAATTTTAAAAAATGAACTATCAAATGTTAAACAAAAAGTTGATCAGTTTAATAAATTTGCTTATAATCAAATGGTTAAATCGCATAGTAGTATACCAATTATAAAGTTGAATAATAATGAATTTCCATGGATAAATGAACGAATCTATTTGAGACCAATGAACAAAATATTTAATCATTGGAATTCAAATGAACAGCTAAATTCAAAGTCAATTGGTTTGCCAAATATAACCAATTTGTCAAACATTAACAATCAGCACAATCATGAAGGAGTTATTGATTCTAATTATGATTCACTTTCAGTTAAAGGCATATTCAAACATATAGATCATAAATCTAACAAACTAAAAAGTAATTTACCAACAGATAAACAATCTAAGTATCATGAGACTAAACGCGAACAATCATTCACAATTTCTAATCATCAAAATGGATCAGTTAAATATTCTTCTCAAATTGAACATAATCAACTACTCATTAATAAAAAAGTAGGAAATCAAAAAGAAGACAATAACAACAACAATAATCGAACTGCAAATGAATTTATAAATAATAAAATAGTACGAAATTGTAATCTGTTGTATGAACAGTTCACAATAAACATTTATAGAAATTCTAATGAAAATTTAGGATTTTCAGTATCACGTAGGTTTTTCAATTATAAATATTAATTAATCAGTTGTTTATTATCAGAAGGAGTTTTTTGTGGATATTGTAGTGATTTTAATAGTTGAGATCATGAATCACTTGAAGCCAGACCACCATTAAAAACCTGGAAGCACTGAACGGCCGTTTCGTTCTATTGTGAGACTCCTCAGCAGTTGTTTTTTTTGACCTATGAACTATTATTATACGATTTACTATTCTTGCATTATCCTTAGTCTATTAATTACTGTTCTCCCTATTCACAGCCATATTTGACCAAATCTTTTACAAATGTTATTTTCTATTTTATGGTACGATATGGTCAGTTTGTTTGGTATATAAACCCAGTACGTTTGAGAATAATGATTCATATTGCAGAGGCTGTTATTGGTGTTCTGGACTTAACTGGCTGGACTAGGCTGAAAGCAGGACTGATAAGTGGTCAAGGCTGCTCATACGGTTTTCATGTATCGTAGCTCTGATCGGTAATTCACTCCTCTCTAATTGGCGGTCTCATCACGTCATACATTAAACAGGGCACGCACTCACTCGATATAACATATTGAAAATTCAACTACTCGAATTATCCAATGACATAAAAAGACCAAGATTACTTATTGTAACAATATCTTTGAAAATATCCTATAATTTCGCTAATGATCTGTTTTATTGGAATAAAAGACTTGATGTTTTTTCAGCTTTCATGATCATATGTAGAGGCTTCTTATTAATTGGGAATATATCTTGTTAATCAATTGTATTGACATAACACATTAGTCTGTAAAATCATTAGAAGTATTGCCAGACATCTGAAGCATTATCAACAATCTGGTCTGGTAAATATGAACTGGGATATTTTCAAATATGCAAGTAACTAGAAGCTTATTGTAGAATTCTGACAAATGTATCACTATATATAACAGAGTATGCAAAATCATTACGTCTTTACTAGACAGAATAATATTAACTTTTCCTTGGATAACTAAAATAACTCATAATGTCATTGAATAAGAAAAAGAGAATTCAGCGAGGAAAATTTTCTTTTCGACGAAATCAGTTACTTAGGGTGTACATTGTTATATATGGTTATGTGGAAAATATATGGCTACGGGAGGCTGGGAAAGATCACATTATAAATTGATTCGACAATAAATAACAAATGAGGTGACGTACTAATCAAGGGGTAAGGAAGAAAATAATTTATGGGTCAGATAATATATGGATGTTATTTGTGATGATGACATGGACCACAATGAAATATTAAATATTTTCAATAACTGTCACCCATCAATACAATTTACCTTAGAGGCAGAATCGAACCATGACTTCCATTGTTTTGATGTCCGTTTGAAAAGATTGCCTGATGGTTATTTACAAAGATCTATATATAGAAAACCCACTTGGAATGGACAATACACGAATTTTCATAGTTGGGTTCCACTGAGTCGAAAGAGGGACTTAATTCACTCTTTATCCTCTAGGATTAAGCGAATCTGTTCCAGTGACACAATAAATGAAGAACTACTTCATCTTCGACAGACCCTCATCAAAAACAGTTATCCACCGAGGTTCGTCGATAGCAACTTAACACCTAGACATCAGCAAGAAATAACTTTGACAGTGCAGAAGAAAACCTTGTTTATGAATATGGAATTCAAGGGAGACACGGCTGCTGAAATCCCGAATAAATGAATTTCAAAAACGTTGAATAAAACTTTCTACACAGCCAAGCTTCGAATCGTTTTCTCTAGCCGGCCTACCATTCGGGGGTGTGTTAAGGATAAACTTTCGCTTTGGGCCACATCGATGTGTATTTATAAATTTACTTGCTCATGTGGAGCACGTCATATAGGCCGCACAAAGCGATCGCTTTCCAAACGTATCTCTGAACACTATCCAGCTTGGCTCCTAAAAGGTGAATGTAAGAAGATAACCAGTTCGATACAAGAGCATTTGATCAATTGTGGACACATTGCTCCAAAAAACACATCTTTTAAAATAATCTATAGAGTTAAAGGAACCGGATCAAAGGGAGGTCGAATCAATATTTTATGCACTGCTGAGGCATTGGCAATCCATGAATTCAAGCCTGAACTTTGCGTTCAGAAACGATTTGTCCAACTTCTTACCCTTCCTTGGCCCTAATTCCCTCATTGGGTACGTTTTTTTTGGTTTTTTGTTTTTGTACTTTTATCTGATTATTATCAGTTTTTTTGTTTTTTAAATTACTATTTTACATTTAAACTCTAATCAGTTATTATTATTATTACCTTATATAAGTTTTCTTGATTATTACTCAGATTATTATTATGACCTTTGTGTTTGTCACTTTTCTTCATATCTGTCAATTGAACTATTATCTGACCCATAAATTATTTTCTTCCTTACCCCTTGATTAGTACGTCACCTCATTTGTTATTTATTGTTGAATCAATTTATAATGTGATCTTTCCTAGCCTCCTGTAGACATATATTTTCCATATAAACTATATATACGAATGTACAGCTTAAGTAAATGATTTCGTCGAAAAGAAAATTTTCTTCGCTGAACTTTTCCTTGGTTTATTTTGTAATGTTTTATATTGAAGGGTCCAAAATAAAATGATATACTACCTGGATTTCACCGCTAACTATATTCTATTTATTCTATGTAGACTTTTTTCATATTATTAGTGACTTTTTAAAAAATATAAATTATATCAAATATCCTACAATCAATTTCGACTATGGTTAAATTTGGTTAAGCCTTTTTATTAACTTAACAGACATCGTCCTTTAGATAATAACAATTTGCATATTCATCGTACTGTTATGACCACCAGAGCACATGACAGACTCTAGCCAAAATGTTGATTACTTAAGTATCATTCGATTAATCATACTCCTCCCCACATGTGTGTGCACGCAAATTCTATTATCAGCTTTTGTTTTGTTTTGCTGTGCCCTTATTCAATTTGACTAACAATTGCCTGTGTATTTACTTGTTACTCACTCGCTTGCTGATATTCGCTCAGGTGCTGTTAGCTTTCTGGTCGGCGTCATTTGACAATAAACTGTAGTTGCTGCTTCTCTTTGCCTTCTGATTTGATGCACCGTTAAGATTGGGATTATAACGGTTATCAAGGTGAACGATTAACGAAGCACGGCATTACAAATTCACCCCACAGTGCATGATACCGAAAATTAGATTCTTATATATAATTCAATAAATATTCAATTTGAAATTATATTCAATCAATTTCAAATATGCTATTTAAATGTATAGTTAACATCTTTAAATGTGATAGCATTTATCTTAATCTTGAAAATAAACTTTCTTAATGATTTTTTCCAGGTTTTCCATGGTGATCTAGTTTCAATTGACTCGTGACCTCAACTATCTAAATTGAAATACTTAACTTATATAAATCATTTAAAATTAATTTTGATACAGTTTAACTATTATCAAGAGTTAAACATTATCCATTTCTAAATGACTAACTATACTACTAATCTTGATGTAAAATAAAATAATCCAATTTAATTACAATTCTGTCATTAAATAAAGGAGTTCTCATGTATTTCTTTTAATAGTAGAATATATCATCTCTGAGATGCAGGTACATCCAGCTGACGAGTTCCAAATAGGACGAAACGTGCGTCCTGGATTCCACTGCTAGCCACTATCCATCTTTGCTTATAAAGCTTGTGATTTCAGACAATATTGAGGCAGTCTGCATAGGATGCATATATACCAACAAGAGACTGATCAATTGCAGTCCAATATAACAATGCGAAGATACAATTAAAACAATAACAAGTGGTTATATCATCTGGGTTTTTCTTTTTACATCACTCATCTAATTTTTATTTTTAAATTAATTCCTATTCGACAGTTCAGACATGACTTGTTCTGGCGACAAATAATATCGATTTTAACATCTAAATTTCAAGTGATTTATTCCCTTTTATATTGTTTTCCAAACAAAAAACAAACATACAAACAGATGGTAACAACTGTTGTTAGTTCCCTTTTTGTTATTAAGAAAACAAACTAAACACCTAAATACACTTATCATCGAGAATGTTTAGGTAAATTAATGTTTATTATAAATCACAAAGACAAATTCTTTTTCTGTTAATTCATTAACTTAATTTTCTTTTTGATTTGAATATAAACTAACCTTTTTTATTCATCATAATCGAAGGTCAAATGAACGATTCATTTTTGTATTATGCCTATTTTGTTTTCCTTTAATAATAATAATAATATATATCATTAATGTGAAGATTAGTTTCATTGTGTTTTCTCAGTTGTATAAACAAAAGATAGTTCATAAGGATTATTGTAATAGACTTCATATTAGGCGGAAAGTAGTACAATTCAAGTTCTATGATGTATATCTGAGGAATAATTGAATTCTTATCAATGAATAGCTATTCATACTGAACATTTATCATGGAATTTTCAGTATGGGGTTATGGAGATTACTATGTTTTTGATTAAGAGGTTAAGCGTTTGAGCGCGAGACCGAAGGCCCTGAGTTCTAATCTATAGATCTCGGTCGTGAATGAGCACTGCTGAGTCCCACAGTAGGGCGAAATGACCGTCTAGTTCTTCCAGGTTTTCAGTGGTAGTCTAACATCAACTGGTTCATGATCTCAAATAAAAACACGGAATTGGTAATGATACAAACCCTAAGATATGTATTGAATACACATAATCCAAGGTAACAACATTTTGAAGTATAACATTATTTAAGAAATACACATCGTATTAGTCAAAAATCTTGAATAGTTCTTAATAAGTATTGTATAGAAAACATAAATACACTTGAAGAATAGCATAACTATAATTTCATGTACGTTTTGAAATGATAGATACTTCTTCCTTGCCTGGAACGTACGTTAAACAGTTTATGCACTAGAGTATCTTTTTTTATGTCCAGTATTGATTGAAAGTCATTGTTACTGTTCTGCGTTACATTGCGCTGAGACTGTATAAAATATTCAATTTATAAAAGAGAAACCAGTCTTTTGAAATACCACCATGTGAATAGTACAACCGGTATGTAGTTGATTTTTTTTATCCTAACTACCATTCGAATGATACTTATCATGTTTTCACCGGTTCCAATGAGTTTCAACGATTACCTGGCTAAATCCGATCTTAATTTAAAGATTCATGTGCATATGATAATTAGTATTTATTTTAGAAAGCATACGCTTTTGTTTGTGTTTTGAAAAATTCATAATTGATGTCATCTCGAAAAATTAAACTATTGATGAATTGTTTACTATTGTGAATCAAATATGAAAATAACTCTTAATCTTTAAAACCTTAGGTTATTAGAGTCAATATGCGATATGTTTGCCGGTTATTTATGCTAGGAATTCTATATTGTATCGAAAATATAATAATGCAAACTCCCGAAAAGTCTCAAGGACGTTAGTTTACCTATTTAGCTCCCGCCAGTTCTTAACGAATATCTAACTAATGTTGGTCTGTAGTACAAACTTACTTTAATCTAAGTAATCTCTATTGACCTATTTCAATAAAACTTTTTAGTTGTACATTTTGTATGAGGTAGTTTCATTTATCAAATATTTAAATAACTGTTCGTGAATCAAAATAGTCTTGGATCGTTGGCCCGACCACTTGCTAATGCCGAAGTATCAGCTCTGTTATAAAAAAAAACTAAAATTTTGCTTTTTGAACAACTAAAAGTGTATTGTTTCACGTGCACATTTTTGGGTAGACCAAACATCAATCTTTTTTCTGCTTTAGATTTGACTTCATTATTCAACGAAACTTCGGATTATTACATAGTTATTAGTGATATTCGACTTCCCAATAAAAACAGTCATTTAAAAACAGTCATTTACAAATTGGGGACTGTATTTTATCAGTAAGTATGCAGTGTTCAGTTTTCGTTATATATATATATATATATATATATATATATATATATAAGTGAACAAGTGTGAGTTCATTCGAAGATCGTACTGTGAAACACATTTGGTGTGTGAAGGGGTTAGTAAATGAAGTTCGGATACCGATAACATGAATCGTATGGTAGTTATAATAGCTTTGAAGAGTTTTCATAATATTCAGAAGCTTATCGCATGCCATATGTCATATTTTTTAAGTACTTCATTCATTTTCTAACAAAAAGATGTATCACTTAAATACGTGAATATTATTAACTCTTTCATATGTCTACCCACTTGTCTGTGCTTAATATACAGTCGCTTGGAGAGAATCGTCTCGATTTAGTTTCAGGTCTTAAAGCGATGGGCTACTTAATAAAGCATTGAGACTTGCAATCCATGATTTCTACAATCACTGAACGTCCCTGAGGACAAAGTGAAGTAAACATTTTTGTCCCTGACCTATTAGCTGACAGGTTGATTAACGAACGAAGAGAACAGGGACTATCTGAAAACGTTTACTCAATTTATTTCTAATGCGGAATAATTCAAAAATGCATATGAATCAGCAAAACTACAACATACAAAGAAGCAGTAATATACAGTTTTGTCCAAACTAGGGTTTTCTAATGGAAAATTGGATTACAAAGGTCATAGTTGAATTACAGCAATTAAGAAATAGAAAAGTATATGACATTGATTTACACATTAAACGAAAGCTTGTGATTTAAAACAGGGACAAAACTAAATGGTAGTATTTTATAGACTTTGAATTAAGTGAAATAATGTTCTGAGAAAAACCTTTCATTCGTCATTGCTTCTTTATTTCTCTCTCCACATCAAGTATTGGAAACAAGTTCACTTACCGTATACAGTAATTTATGTTTCGTCTAAAAATATTAGCAAACAAAGAGAAAATATCAAACAATTGGTTTATATTTTAAAAAAAGGTGAATTCAATAAATATTGTTTCATATAGTTGAAATCATGAGTCAATTGAAGCTAGACCACCATGGAAAACCTAGAAGCACTGGACGGCCGTTTCGTGGATGCTCACTGTTGAGGAGTCCCACAATGGGACGAAACGGCCGTCC
>NC_031502.1:31496963-31497427 GCF_000237925.1 Schistosoma mansoni | reverse complement strand
GCTTCAATTGACTCATGATTTCAACTATATAAAATTACTAAAATCTCCACAAATCCCCAATCAAATATTGTTTCGTTAATTTACATTGATTTAATCATAAATGTTTCGTAAATACTGTTTATTAATGAAATATAACCTTTTCACTTAGGTAAATGGAATCAATTTAATTAATATGGATCTAATGAAATCAGTTAAATTATTAAAATCAACACCATCTCCAATCCAATTAAAAATACAAAGATTGAATAAAATCAATTTGGTGAGTTATACAATTGATCAATTTATTTGGAAGTATTTATTAATTTATTATGAACTGTTTCACAGAAGATGGATAATGGCTAGCAGTGGAATCTACGACGCGTGTTTCGTCCTATTTGGGACTCGATGTACCTGCATCTCAGAGTTGATGTTCACTCTGGGATTCAAACCCAGTACTTTTCGCTTCAAACGCCATCGCATTATCC
>NC_031502.1:31467126-31496741 GCF_000237925.1 Schistosoma mansoni | reverse complement strand
CATAATATCAGTTACAATTAAAATTCCAGCATAAAATTCCTATGGCTTGTTAATTATTAAGTATCCTTATGTTTAACAAAATCTCCGTTTATGGGGATAGAAATTCTCTGTGAACATAAGCCTACTTACGTATACAGTAACTGCTGTTTTGTTTTTTTTCGAAAGAATTACATTATATATTGTTGCTGTTTTCTTGACATAGTTAAAACTTCGATACAAAGTTATTGATGACAGTTTCAAGTCCATTTCTATCGATTTTTAAAAATTATTTTAACAACTGTTAATTAATTCTTGTCGTTGGCGACATTTTCATGTTATTATGTAATGAACAGTATTAACATTCATTGTCCATTTAGCTACACATAGGACTTGTTTCTCGAAATTATTTTTGTATCAATGGATGTTTTTATCCCCGATAAGTTTTAGTGGCCTGTTGATCAAACTCTAATTTGAGAGAAATTATGAAGAATTCATGAATATATATCTTCTATTTATCATCGTATATTACACCTAGGATAATCCCATTTGTACGAAGCCAAATACAGTTTAATTTGAATGAATTTATTGCAGATACTCGTATACTTAGACAAACATTAATGAGAAGCCAGAAATTGAATTGAAGCGGAAAAGGCAGGAGTGCCTATTCCACTTGATAGAGCCTGATCTTACTATTTATAATCAGACCAAGATAAGTTAATGAAATGTGGCGAACAGGGTTAGCAATACAGACACATACGCTTATACAAAAACAGTCAAGGTTATGATCGAGTAATTCATTAGATCAAAGTGTGACTCAAGAAGAATACATTAATTGACCCGTTCAGAAGCTATCATGGCCTGTATGAGCTTGATATAGTACTTGAAACTACATGACCTTCAATACAGTATCTAATGAAAATAGTTATAGAAAATGTCCGAACTGAACACTTGTCATAATTCATGAGACAAATATGTGTGTAAAGATCTTGAAGATATCAGTGCTTAAAATCCCTAATATATACATAAATAACAAATTCTAAGGGAAGCGTGCCGTTCTTCCTGAATTTTATTCACACTCAATGAATCAGCCTATAAATATGAAATTCCTATTTATTAGATTTTATCGTTGTTACATTCAAAATAACGAGTTAAACCTATTATGTCATTAGATAAAAAGAAGACATCACAGAGAAGAAAGTTTTCTTAATGATACTCAAGATGACCAATACCTCTATTTACTACAGACTATATTGTATTAAATTAATTAAAAGTACAGTTGCATGATTAAGTAAATGATATCGACAGAAAAAGAAATTTTCTTCATTAAACAATCTTCATATACAAAATGAATTAATTCGGTTTAGTAATTTTATATTGCCCATTTTAAGACTGAATCTTGTTTTTTATTAATATATTGCAAAGAATGTTTTCTCCATAATTTTCAAAGTCAACTGATATTAACTGTGAAGAAGATTGTCTGTCAGTCGATACAGATACAGATGAAGAAGCTGAAATAATGACGAAAATTATTGACATGGCACAAAATTATGCTTCTGCTAAGCGCACAGAAATCAAAGAACAACTTGAAATGAAGGTAAGTAACCGCAGATGAATGTTTTCATTTCCTTTAAATTATTATTAACGAGTTGAACTAATGTAATCAGTATTTTTTGTATAATAGAACCGAAATAATTTAAGGAAATGTAGTTTTTCACCATACATTTTAAATGTTATTATTCAATTCTTCCATTAAACCTTTGTTACCATTGACAAGTGTAAATGCATGTCAGTTTTTACACTTTACTATTCAGTCTTAATCGATCAACTAATGGAACAGTGAAATAATCATCCTAATTTCAATTTTTAAGAAAACACTAAACTGTTTCCTCTGAATGGTATTTTCGTACAAGAAAATCTCTTAAGAAAAAACAGAGTTAAATGTCTACATACGTATTGACAATCTTTCACTTGTTTCTATTTACGAATCTTGTGATTCTAACAAGTATCAATTTCTAAAGGAAATTCAAATAATAAATACAAACTAGCAAAATAATTAATGAGATGTCAATTCATTTCTTACTTGTCAACCAACCAATGACTAATCTACATCCAAGCAAAACTTGGCTATCCTTTCTAACTATTTCGTGTGCTTACTTCTTCATTTATTTCATTATATTTTCATGCTACTTTAATCAAATCATTTCGAGTATTTCTTTTGAAGAAAACTTATTTACAAGCTGAGATGATGGTAGCCAGCAGTGAAATTCAGGACTCGCGTTTTGTCCTATGTGTGACTCGTCAGCTGGATGTATCTGCATCCCAGAGTTGATGTTCACTATGGGACTCGAACCCAGTACCTTTCGCTTCAAACACCATCGCGTTATCCAATCACCTACTGAGTTCTGTACTTGTGAATTAAGGCTATATCGAGGCAATACGCATAGTATGCACATATGTCAATAAAAAACTGATCAATTACAGTCTTTAATAACAATGGGAAGATTCAAACAAACAATACTAAGTGAATTTATAATCTAATTCAGTTTACCAATGAATAGTAATTGAAATTTCTTTTTACATCCATACAAATATTATTAGTAACAGGAATAAATAAGAGGGATCATAATCAAGAACAAGAGAAATATGCAAATTAAGATAATGAAAAAATTATAAAATTATTATGATATTCATCACACAAATCTAATGATTAAGAATTCATAATACTGATGACGATAATAACTAACATGGTAATAATTCAAAGTGGTATGAAAATTCTGATGAGGTGCAAATAATTAAACACTTACATATACGAGTGGACAAACAAATTTGAAACAATTATGATAATGAAGATAAAGCTATTAACGATAATAACTCTCATGGTTTCAAAACAAACTGGTCTTGGCTAGACTATCATGGAAGACGAGAACAGAATAGGCAGCTGTTTCATCTAACTCTTCAGAAGTGTCCATCCACGATCCTACTAGGGCATTGCACCGAAGACCTTCGGTTTAACAGAGAGCACCTAACTTCTAGATCACTGAGCTGTCAGTAAATGGTAAACCTATCTAATTTGAATTGGTTCTCGGTAGTTAGCAACTATTTTCCGCTGTATGAGCTGCATAACTGTCATGTTGTATCAGTTATATGATAAGTCAGTAACTTATGATCACTTTAGTAAAATTCTTATACGTAATCGTTCCATCGTTAGATCTTCATCAACATTCCACCACGTGACTCTGATAAATAGTATCGTGTAATTACTTTGAGTACGTCACATGATAGGCTTCTGCCGACCGAGCCCAGGATGTTCATTCTCGCTTATGAACGTTTAAACTACAGAACATTGGGCTGGGATCTGATGGTGCGAATATTTAACTTCAATTCATAATATCGCACATCCGTCTTCCGTTACGAGGGTGGATAACTGTCTTACACCAAACGAGGTTCATGGTTTAAACTATGAAAATTCCAAAATCTACACAAACCCCTTAACAATAATATTAATGATAATAATGTGTCTAATTGACATGACAACTTTATTAGTACTGTCGATGGAGTTATCACAACCTAGCAGAATCTGGTGGCAATGATGAAAAGAAAATATAAAGCTAATACGTCGAAAAATAGCAATCACTAAAACAGTCCGAAATTATTTTTGTAGTCACTGTTTATATTTCATTACTATAGAAACTAAAGGCATTGTAGCAAACAAAAGTTTTGTTTCTATGTTATCAGTACTTAAACATACACACCTGTATTCCGTTAGTATTATGTATGTAATAATCTAACAGTACACTGAGAAGACGACGTTTATCAAAACCATGTGAAGTATTACTATCATAAGTGTGACATTTAGATAACGATTTAATTCACAAAATGAAGTTTTCTAAGATATATATGAAATACATTACAGTAATCAGTAAGAAATATGAGATTATGAGTTGTGTTCTAAAATCAATAAACTCAGTATGGAAGTTTTTTTCTGATGAAGAGTAGAATAATATTCAGCTCCAAAAAGATTAGATACTCTATCCTTACAAACGTTATATAGATAAAGAGAAGTAGTCACCGCATCCACATAGCGTTAGTTGAATAGTGAAGTAAACGTGAAGTCTCACAATACGGACTGAATTAAGCAACCATCATAAGGTCGAAAGCATTAGATAGCTGTTTCGTCCTAGTTTGAACTCCAACGGCTCTGGGCACATAAATCTATCAGGGCTCAAACATAGAATCTTCAAGCATTGTGATAAACATTGAGCGTTCAGACATATTGGTCTTCAAAAACAATTAAACTTCTACAATCTGATAAGAGATTATCAACTTTCATCCTTCTGTATCGCTTATCGAAAATACAACCGGGTTAAAGTATTCATCAAAAACCAGATTTACTAGTATTATGTAGGAGAGAAAATTCTTAGATTCTTTCAGAGTCTAGCTATGCGAAAATCCATAGTATCGTTGTATATTGAAAACAATGTGCATTTGAACTGAACTAAATTAAATTTTAATCTATAATATCATAGGTGTTGTATGCTCAATGTTATCTGAATATCCGTGATTTTATGTTTGAATTTATTTCCTTTAACTTTTTTTTCTTATGTAACTAATCTAGCTAATCACAGTCTGATTAAATTGTTCAGTGTATACATACTGCTCTAATACTTTGAAAGTTACCTGAGTCTAAAAGGTTTTATTTCCCCTCATTAACAGAATCTGTAAATTGGATGGATAGAAATTAAATAACAATCCATAGATTATTGAGAATTACACCTAACTACGTAGAAATTGATTACGAGTTGACGTTTCAATCTGATTGTTATAAAGGGCAAGAAGAATATGATTAAATATAGAAGGCTTAAGTTCTGGTACTGATGATTATCGATCTAAGATTCTATTTCTGAAATTAGTATGAGAGGAGGGAATTAACTCTGTGTAAATCAAAGGAGTTGAAATGAAACCAAATGTGGTAACAGCTATTGGTTAGATAGACAAATTAACGGGAAGTCAGATAGTCAGTCAGATGCAAAGTGAAGTATGGTATGTGTATACATCAGTTCAAGTTGCCACAACCCATTAGCGAAGTAAGGTGAAAATGTCTGGGTCAATCCCACAGTAATTGAGCTAGCAACAGTATCGATGGTAACAGAAAGATTAGTCATCGAAGATATAATTCAAGAAAAACAGGACTATAAAAATTATGAGGAATTCAGAAGCTGAAAATATTGAAGATGATAAAAAATGAATGAACCCCAACCGGGTAGTGTACATCTATTTACATGGCACAGTCCAGTAGCCAACAACATTATCGATGGCCACCCCTAGCTTTCTTCCAGCCCACTCGCAAGCCAACAATATCACCCGCTGAAGTAGGCTGTGGCTGGGCATACGTCACACATGTCCCGACCACCATAATTGATGAAGATTTACTATTTTATCAATCAATTTGCCATCTTTACCTAGTACTATATTCTGAATCTGAGTATTATTTACTTGGTGGTCCCAAAGTACACAAAAAATGTTTCGAAGATACCTATGATCGAATGCTAGTGACTTATTCTTAATGGTTATGTTTCACAATCATGAAGTGGAGCAATGAAAATTGCTGTGAAGTGAATTTCTCATTTGGTCGTCAGATGAATATCTCGCCTACGGCACAAGCGGTGCAAGTTTGCAAAAGCCAACAGAAACTTCTGAATAGGTGCCGAGATTTCATTAGATACCATAATATCAGGACCAATAAGACTCCCAAAATAAGTGATGCAGTCAATAAGTTCAACTATTTCACTCTCTATCACTAAGTCAGTTCTGATGCACGCCAATCCAGAAACAACATTTCGTAGTTGGAGAGGGAATCGCATCCCGAACATCAGATTAACGGAAAGATGACCAGTTAAACCGTAAAATAAAAAAAATGTACATGGTATTTTTGAACAGAAAGTTATTTACTCGTCACAGCTGTTAAATCCCTGAAAACAAACATCAATATTCACAAATAATATAAATTATTTTGGAAGCATGATTAGATCTTCTTTAAGATAACGTTTACGTTAATTGCTGAATACCTGTTTCCTATAGTAATTAAATTCATCTTTGAATAAAACTATGAACCACAAACAAAGTTAATTATAAATAACCGCTATCATCAAAAGAAAAATCCAAAACTGTGTATAAGGTTCATTGTACTGTGTGCTACTTATGTTGACATAAGTAGTATATAACGCCAATCAGAAATGGAATACCTGACAGTATCAGGTTGAGAAGATCGAATCGAAGAGAACGGGGAAAGAGAGTAATTGATATGGAAAATGAAAGAACAATAAAGTCTGAGACAATTAATGAACATTTTGCAAATGAAGGACTGAACGTATAGTTTCCACATTTTATCAAATAACTCTGTAATTCTGTGTTGAAATGTAATCGGTTGTCCCCACGTATCTTTTCGTTTATTAAGATCAAAAAATAATATTCAAAATGTTTGTCTAATTGGTACATATAAGTTTTCTGTTATTTTGTAATATTATTCGGGAATTATAGTAAATGGATAATGGGATATTTTTTAAATTTATTATATAAATAATAAACCATGAACTATCTAGCTATGTAATTCATCATTTTCACAGAGAAGATCTAGTCGGTTATTTCATTTGTGTAACCGGTTACATGTTAGTTATATTTATTATTTACTTACTTACTTAGGCCTGTTACTCCCAATGGAGCATAGGCCACCGACCAGCATTCTCCAACCCACTCTGTCTTGGGTCTTCCTTTCTAGTTCTATCCAACTTTTGTTCATTCTCCTCATGTCTGTCTTCATTTCTCAGTGTAATGTGTTCTTTGGTCTGTCTATTATTTATTATCTATTATTATGTGAATAGAATCTGGTATTTTATCCAGCAAGGTCATTCAACCTAAACCAAAATACTGTTCATAAGTTACGTAATGATAGAATTAATGTTATTCAATCCTTTATATACAAAAAAGATTGGATATTGATTAAGATTAACAACAACAACAACAATTTATCGTTAGCAGTTGAAAGGTTTTTTTGGAATGGAACAACAACTAATTCATTCCATTTAAAAATTGTTAAATATTATTGATTAATTCACTTTGTATTGTTTGTTTGAATCTTCCCATTGATATTTAGGACTGCAATTGATCAGTTTTTTATTGACATATGTGCATACTGTGCGTATTGCCTCGATATAGCCTTCATTCACAAGCATTATAAGCAAAGTTGGATAGTGGCTAGCAGTGGAATCCAGGACGCGCGTCTCGTCCTACTAGGGACTCGTCAGCTGGGTGTATCTGAATCCCAGAGTTGATGTTCACCCCGAGACTTGGACCCACTATCGTTTGCTTCAAACACCATTGCGTTATCCACTCAGCTACTGAGTCCTATTAGTCACTTGCTTGTGCAATGGGGTGAAGTTTGGATTCACTTGGTATTGTTTAACTGAATCTTCCCATTGATATTTAGGACTGCAATTGATCATTCTCTAATTGGCATATGTGCATACTGTGCGTATTGCCTCGATATAGCCTTCATTCACAAGCATTATAAGCAAAGATGGATAGTGACTAGCAGTGAAAACGCGCGTCCTTGATTCCATTGCTAGCCACTATCCATCTTTGCCTATTGTTGATTAATGTTTTTTGTGGAATTGTTAAATATATAAACTAAAAACATTGAAATATATAATTAATTAATAATTTGTTTTATTACATAATATTATAAAATAAAGGATAATCAAAATATCAATCAATGTGAAAGTGAATTAATTATAACTAATAATAATAATACAACAAATGACATAATCATAAAATCAGAAATACAAAATCAATCTGTGAAATTATTACGACAAAAAGTCATTAAATGGTTAAATATTCATCAATTATTTATTCAATCAAAAAATTATAGATTAAAATATATAGACAAAGATCATTATAAATGTTCGGAGATAATTTCTGAGACAATCAATAAAATTATGGAAGAAGATGATCATATGATATCGGATGAAGATGATGAGACTGTCAATATAGATGAAAAGATGTGGAAGGATGAGAGAGCTTCAAGTGAGTTAAAATATTTTTTATATTTACTAACTTTATTTAATGCATTGCACTATAAAAGAGAATAATAAAGTGTGATATATATTTGTAAAGTTTATAATGAAATGTGAAATTTAAAGTGAATGATGATTGTTTTTCTGTCGGTTATCTAAGTTTAAGGACTGGATTACATAGTTAATCCGAAACCCTGAATATAACATGAGACATTAAATGAGAAGCTTTAACGTTTAAAATAACATACATATTTGTGAATTGGGTCAGTGTATGATAAATAATTCTATGTTTAAAACGTCATGTTTTAGATGTTTCCGATAGAGCTACCTTAACCAAGTTCATAAGAATTACTGCAAAAATCTATTTAAATTATATATATAGTGGATAAAGTAATGGGATAATCCTTACTCAAGCTGTACATTCGTATATATAGTTATATGGAAAATACAGTTTCTATAATGCCTAGTAAGTCTCTGAAATTTTTAATAACTTTAAAATTTCACAAAAAAAGTATCGGAACTATTTTGTAGTCTATAAATTGAACGAGAAATGAAAGTTGACTTTAATAAAAGGTAATACTACAAGGTCATAAGGTCAGTTCAAGACCTCATCTTCTTTTAAGCAAACTAATTTTTTAATATACATTTACATTCTATCAAAATTAATAAGTTGATATATTGTTTTAAGCACAGGAAACTTATTGAGTTCATTTCAATCGTATATAATCATAACATTCCAAAGGAATGAGCTAACCGTGTGGGTAAATTTTCGTTCCAGAAATTCATATTATATTACTTAAAAAAAGTCAAATATCTAAACTAAACTTCACGTAAATTTGTATCATTACAATAGTGCTTAAATGAAAATTGTTCTTTACGTATCCAGATATCTACATTTTTATTTATTGCTCAGTTAAAATAATGTAACTAGAATAATGAGATATGAGGAGTTTATAACAGGAAGTCACTCTTAATAGTGTCCTGATTTAATCATGTCACGTCCATGTTCTATACTTCCGACAAACCTTTGATACGTCTTATCATTGGATTACTCATATGTTTTACTAAAGACTAAAACTAACATAAAGTGAAGACCGAAACAAATGAGTGAGAATGAAATTTAAGATAATGTATAACCAAACATGTAATTTATGAATAATCACGTTTGTTTTAGTTAATGTTAGGTTAAAGATGTTTCATTCAGTTAGAAGAATACAATTTCATTGATTGGATTAAAATATGTATAAGTAATCACAATGTATCAGTATTAAATCTCTCAGAACGATAGTACTTATTTTGTCTAAATGTAACAAATTCATTGTACCAATAAGTGATTTCACTGTGTTTCACATGACATCTTTACCAATATTCTTGATTTGTAACAAATTACTAACCTAATTTCCATTAGAAGTTTTTTTTGGTTTGGTGATTGATAATTTAGTAGTAAGTCAAATATCTTAACAAATTACTGGGATTCGTTTGATGTATGACTGATTATGCCATGTTAATCACAATTAACTAACTGATGAAATCGAAAAAGTTCTTAAGTGAAAAAAATCAAAATATCTTGAATTTCTATATTACTTAGGCATGTCAGTACGCTTTTTACCACGAATAAATATAAGGTGACATGACCAACTTTAACAATTATTCTCATTTCCTAGTATCCATGAAATCTTTTGTGAAACGAACAACTTTTATTCACTTCGTATTGTTTGCTGATGAGTCCCAGTTAGGACGAAACGTGCATCCTGTATTCCACTGCTAGCCACCATCCATCTTTGGTTATAAAGCTTGCGAATTAAGGCTATATCGAGGCAGTCCACACAGGATGCACATATGCCAAGAAGAAACTGATCGATTGCAGTCCTTAATGACAATGAGAAGATACAAACAAATAATACCAAGTGAATTTAAACTTCACCCCATTATGCAAGCTAGTGGTTATCTTGACTCAGTATATAATTAGATAACGCAATGGTGTTTGAAGCAAACGATGGTGGGTTCGAGTCTTGGGTTGAACATCAACTCTGGGATGCGGGCACATCCAGCTGACGAGTCCCTAGTAGAACGAAACGCGTATCCTGGATTCTACTGCTAACTACCACCCATCTTTGCTTATAAAACAACTTTAATGTTTTTGTAAGAGAGAATTAACATTGGTCTAAATTTTACACGATAAAACTAATTTATTGACAAAGTTGTAATATAAGACTGCAATGAAAGTATTTAGTGCATCGGTGAATAAAATAACATATCCTGAGTAAACGAACTAACAATATATGATTTTAAAATTGATTAAAATCAAAAATTTCAGATCTTTATCGGTCTACAACTGTTTTTACACTCAAAACTACTGAGTGAGTATTAAAACAAAAATCAGTTATTTCGACAATAAGATTGCATCTGGTAATATAGCTTTGAAATAATGAAGTAATAATATATGACAAAAATATGACATTCAAATTAGTCATATCTTAAACAGTAAAATATAATCTGTACCTCAACCACAGCGTAGACATCTTGTTTTGTTTATCTGAATTTATATTTACACATGGATGCTGACACTTGTTTTGACTCATCATATATATAATGTGTCTTGGAGAGTTCTCTTACAGTGGCTCGATATAACAAGTGCTTGTTCAGACTCACTTTTTGTTAAAGTAACTATAAATAAACCTCATTTACCACAAACTTACTGAGGTCATTTTATTTACAATCATTTCTTAACACTAAAACAACATAATGTATTATAAATAAATAATATATTTGTAATATCCCAATGAGTAGAAAAATTAGGCTTTCTGACGTTTTGTGACTAAGTTTAAGCCACTTCTTCGGAGAATAAATTAACAGTGTTAATTTGGTTACTTATTCTCTGAGGAAGTGGCTTAAACCTAGTCACGAAACGTCAGAAAATTCTAGTTTATTATAATGATCAAGATTGTTTCCAGGCTATCAGTAATTCATTGCTCAATCTAAAATTTCTGGTTAAAAAATAGATTTTCTAAACAATGTTCATATACCTATACAATATAAAATAATCATTTCAACCTAAGTTCACCATAACATTGTAATTATAAACATAGTTTCCTTGAATCATTTTATCAGAGAAGAAGATGTATGACACAGTTTATATAAATGTTGAGAAAATAGTTTTTTATTATCATCCCACGAAATCAAGAAGAGAATTGCAAACAATTAAAGCATTAGCTGGTTTGTTTATGTTTAAAGAGTATAATAAAACATTCTTTCTTCTGAAACAAAGTGTCAATTAACAATCAGACGATTTTTTTCAGTACGTTAAGTGATCTTGTTTCAATATAATGGATCTTTATTGTTATGGTAACTCAAAAACAATTAATCTAGATTACTACTAGACAAAAGTAGGGTGAATCTAATTAAAAAGGCTATAAAGGAGTATTTTTCTTGTTATGTATGTGTTGTAAACGCTTCAGTGAATCTAACGAGATGAAATGAAAAAAAAAACTGCCTCAATCTAAGAACTTTATACAAGGTTTATCAACAATAAATCATTAATTTCTTATTTTCTGATAAAATCACAGAATAAAGAAATGCATAATCATTTCAATTTATATAGCTAAATGAACGATTCTTTACGTACATAGCTTAAATACTTTTCACTAACATGCTTGTTAGATTTTTATGCATAGAAAAATATTGCAACCCACTAGTTTAATGTAATTTCTTCTGAGACTTTAATATAGAAAGATTTGTTGGCTGATATCTACATCTTCTGCAAGATAATAAATTCAATATTCTTAATGTCAATATGGTAGATAATATCAGTAAAATCTGGATAGTTTGAGATTATAAAGTTATATTCAATAAGGTCATTGGTAACAGATTAATTTTCAGTGCACATTTAACCTGTTATTGACTTATTATAGCTTCAAGAAAGTTAAGTATATGTCAATGATAGTGTCTCTTCTTACCGCAAAACGAATACTGAGTTATAATGTAAGATTGTTTGTAATACTATGTTAGACAACTGAACTGTTTGGTTTTCCTCAGTATGTCAGCCATCTGTATCATCGTTATCTTCTAATATCTATTAAATTGTGTTACAATACAACAATCATTAGTATATATCGTACTGGTGATGTTCATCATAAAACAGTAGCCTTGAGATGACACTAAAGTATTTGAATAAATGAATGTTGATCTTAGGTCTAGGCCTCATCGTGGTTACTTAGCGGCATAGCTTTACCTTTGGTGTTTCTCAGATAAGTTCAAAGCGTTTACTGGGTTCCCTTAATAAATATCATCTGATCGGAGTTATAACACAATTTTCAGAATTTGTCAAAAGTAAGCACTCATACTTCACGCTATATGTATATGGTTTTCTTAATTAGAAGCATTCAATCAATCATTATCCGTTCACATACACCCAAGTTTTAATGTTTATTACTTTTGTATTTAACCGAATATAAGATTCCGAGGCGCAGTAATAAAGCAAATTATGTTCTCTTGCTGTAACTCTGCTTTAATTAAATAATGTACCAATGGTCCCGATACTTTTCACATTACAGTGTTTTTTCAATTGCTCTACTATAATAGTAATGAATTGTTCGTCGGATATCAGTACATAGATCACAAACTGTTACTTCTGGTGCAAAACAATCATGAAAGGATGTAATATCTTATTAGAAAAGGCGTTTTCAGTAACAGCTCATCACAATATAATAATATTCAGTAGGATGAACTCATTCCTAAAATTCTCATTAATTTAAACTGATTTTTAGAAATCTTTCTGCAAATAGATTGAAAAAAATTATATGATCTCAAAAACTTTGATGCATGGATTGTAATAGCCAGCTAAATAGAACTATGCATTTTATTTAACTTTAACTTTCATGGTTTATATGAATGATCGAAAATCAATATTTTTGTGAGTGACTGGTTCTGATATTCAATGCAATTACTAACTTGAACAAATTTTTCTAAAACTGAATAATTACATAATATACATGTCACTGGAATATATCGTGTACAAATTAAACACCAATTTTCACTTGGAATAACAGTTATGTAGTTAAATGATTTGTAGTAGGAAAGTATTTTCCTGAAACAAGGTAACTCTATTCAAAGAATAATGACATAACAATTCAATAACTGAGCTAACAATATGATTCGTACAATAAATACAAAAGTTATTGCTAAAGAATATTAATAAAATAAGTTATAATTGTAATAGGTAGACAAAGAGTACATTTGAAGCTTAACCGACTGCTTCACAAATGAACAAGGTAATAATCTGATTTAAATGGAGCTGATGATTTAAACAAGAATTATAGCCCCTCAACTGCATTTGGGTCTGTATACGTCTAATTTTGTTAAACCTTTCCATTGACTTTTTTAAATAGACTGTATCATTTGAGTAATAACAGTTTGTCAATATCTTTTTTATCTTTATAACATTGTTTTTTTGAACATGTATGCTTGGTCACGTATTACAGCCTACACACATATCCTTCTTACTGGCTTAAATGTTAGTCGCTTAATTCAATTTGCTTTCCCATATATATGTGCTAGATAAACTCTACTCATTCATCCGCTCACTGGTATTCGCTCAAATTCGTATGCTTCTATTCATTAGTATTCGAATTTCTGTTGGTATTAGCTTTGTATGCTTGTGGCTTTGTGACCTGTGTTATACAACAATAAACTGTATTCAACGCTTCATATTGTTTCTGAGAATTATACACCGTTGGCTATCAGGATGCGTGATATAAGAAGCATGGAAATTATCTTGACGGTATTCCACTACAGACTAATATATTGTACGGAAATATTCGATTATTTGAGAATTTTTATTTTTCACCTATACGCTTGAGAATATCTTTGACTATCAGTTTAGATTTTTATGAAGTTCATTGAGCATAGAGTTAGGTTTTACTATGTACTTTGGCCAACTGGAAAACCTCTGGAAGTTTTAGTCAGTAGAATTCTTCCATGTTGAAAATAAAAAGTTAGATGATTACACTATTTTATGAATTAACTGAGTTTAGAAAATTCTCACCGTTGGATTTCGGCTATGTAGTCTGAGATTTAATGCCAACCATATTACTTGGATATCCTAGTTTCAGTCTCTGGATAGATTGAGAATCTAAACTGCCGTTGTGTCTTGAAATAAAATGAAAAATACTGTTCCGTGCTGACCGCTTTTTGATGACTCTCTATTTGATATTAGTATGTGATAAAAACCAATTTCAGGAATGACAATATTAATCATCTTTATATTCAAAGAAAATAGGTTAAACTATCTTATTCGTAATAGTTTTGATTGGTTTGCCATACAAAACGACAGTAATTTGTCCTAAAAACTTTAAGAGAAATGAAATATCACACACGTCCATTCACTCATAAGAATAGAATTTTTTTACTTCATAGTCTACTTGAAGGAGAATTGTACTTAAACACTATTATTTTTTCATGTCCATCGTCTATCATACAAAGAGAACTACAATTCAACCATGTTTTGAAAAACGTCATCGGTAAACATTTATCATTTATAGCCTAAAATCCATATTTATGATATTTCACTAAACTAATACAATTCAAACTTGATCTACATGGGTAAGATGAAACCAAATACAAGAATCCCGATTGTCAATGGTATATCTCGTTTTGGGGTATATTAATTTTAAAATTCGCATTTTCTCACACTAAGACGTTTAGAATAACTCAGAATTTATTTTAGTAAGGTTTATTCCTATAACAATGTACTTTATTTTTACAACTACTATAAAGATAAGTTGGTTCACCGATAACTGCTGTTTTCAATTAATAAATAAAACGATGAAGCTGTGAATACATCTAGGTAACTGGAGTTTTATTAAAGAGAAAACTTAGTTGAATGAATATTTAAATTGCAAATAAACTATTTAGTATAAATAAATGTCAATTTTGCGTGTGAATATCATTAGAGATTGTTAAACTCATGTTACTGTCATAAATATTAATACTAAAGTGTTTACTAGCTAAAATATGTTTTTATTGAGATCATGAACCGATCAATGTTAGACCATCATTGAAAACCTGGAAGCCCTGGATAGCCGATTCGTCCTAGTATTGGACTCCTCAGTAGTGCGCATTCATGATCCTGCACATGGGGTTCGAACTGAGGACCACCGGTCTCACGTGATCGCTTAACCTCCTGACCACTGAGCGGGGATCCAATATGGTTATCGTATAATTTCAACCGATCTCCACAACCGCATGCTTAAAGTATGTTTTAGTTGTTTTAGCTGTTAATGTAAGATCGTTGACATCTTTCTAAATCAGATAGTTATTATTACTATTACTATTGGTGACTTTATTCAATATTATATTTTTGGTATAGTATAGAATTCTCAGCACAAAGTATTTCAACAAATTTCATTTTTTATTTCTTGACCGATCCTTGCGATAAATATTGAGTGGTCGCCAGTGGGATTTCAGCAGTTCAGGGATTGACATCTCAATAATGTATATTTTTTGGATGCATAATCCCGGCAACAACGATGTCTCTAATTGGTTTTTTTGTAACTTGTACATTGAAATGTCGTGAACGTTTCACAAACGCACCTGAATAGGTTATGAGACTAATAGGCATAATGTTGTGTTAAAACAAACAAGAAAAACAGATAACTTGTTGAAATATCCGGATGTCAGGAACAGATAGACCAGATATTCAAGCTGGCCGCCTTCTATAGATAAACGATCTGAACATTTCCCTTAGATTACTGAATAAGTACATGAATAATAAACTTTCATTATTTAATTCATAATTTGTTTTATTTTATATCAAAATTTCTAATATCAACATTAAATAGTTATTGAATTTGAAATTATATACATGTAATTCAGTAAGAAATGTTATTGCCAAATTTACATTGTATCAACTTTTTAGTGCTATGTCGTCACCTAAAATCTCAAAAGGTATAAAAATGTATTTCGTTATATTTCATTGGAATAATTTATAAGTTCATGCTACTTTGGTTTTCATATGTTTATTCGTTTATTAATTTCAGTTAGATAGGTTCATGCTGTACATTTATCTTAAATATTATCAGTCTGATATTACTTCAGTAACATTTGGTGGGGTTTTTTTTATCAGCTTTTATATTAAATGATAATAATCCTCATTATTTTCAACTCGTAATTAATATTGTTGTGAATAGGACACTTGTTGGGGACAATCGAATGTATTTAAGCAAAGATTACAGACTATCTCAATAAATTCTGATTACCAAACAATGAACAGTCAATTTGCAAATTAACAACCAATTGTTTCAATCTTCACTGTTTCTTCTCTTATTCCATTGCTCATGCATTTTCCAGACGTTTGCGTTCCATTTCAGTTCTTTCCTCATCGATCTTCTGCCAAAATACATTCTATGTCTGACCCACACCATATACTACTTATATGGATATAAGTAGACCACACCACAATATTACAGGTTGATATTTTCAAAAAATATGTTATTTATAGTTGAAATCATGAGTCAATTGAAGCTAGATCACTATGGAAAACCTGGAAGCACTGAACGGCCGTTTCATTCTATTATGGGACTCCTCAGGAGTGCGCATCTACGATCCTGCCTCGCGAGATTCGAAGCAGGACCTATCAGTCTCGCGCGCGAGCGCTTAACCGGCCGGTGGTCTAGAGGTTAGGCGCTGAGGAGTCCCACAATAGGATGAAACGGTCGTCCCGTGCTTCCAGGTTTTCCATAGTGATCTAGCTTCAATTGACTCATGATTTCAACTATAAAGTTCTTAAATCTCTACAAAACCCCCTTATTTAGTCAATTAGGTTGAAGTCATAAAGGTAAATATTACAGAATTAAGTCAGCTTTTTTATATTAGTATGTATTTTCATACTGGTTTCATGATGAAAATGATCTAATGTATTTTATGAAATACAGATAAAATGTAGATTTTTCAAAACAGCTGTCCATGGTGAATAAAGCAGAATTATTTAGAATAGGTAGTTAAATAAACAACACCGAATTTTCAATCTTTTTAGTACGGTTAAATCATATCATATTCTGTAAAATCAAGATGTTATATATCTCACTGTTAAATTATTACAAGAAAAGTGTATTTACTAAGCAAGAGGAGATATTTTCTCATAAAGATATTAATCTGTAAAGCCAGAATATAATGCCAGATTCACTCTATTCTTTTAAATCGAGTTAATTATGAAAATTTTATACTATTTAATAGAGATAAAGGTGATGTTAGCTAACTAAAAAGCAGACTACTTATCACTTCTGTAATCTATAGCATCTCTCCTACAACTAAGTTTGTTTAAGGTTAATTTTGTCTAGCTCTCTAGATCGGAAGAGCGCCAGACGGTATTATTCGAACAGTAACAGTTTGTCTATTTCTTTGTATCATTATTATTGCCATCATGTCTCCATAAGTATATACGCTTGGTCATATGTAACAGCCTACGCACATATCCCTCTCTCTAGCTTAAATTGCTCAATGGATCATCCGCTTTCTCACATAATGATATATATGCTTAGATCTTATTAATTGATTCGTTTCCGAATTTGCCTCTGCATTCACTTGCTCGCGTGTATTAGCTTGTCTGCTCAAATTTGCTTGGTGTGCTTGTAACTTTGTTATCTGAGCTATGCAATAATAAACTGTAGTTGGCCTTTCGTGTTATCTTCTGAATTCATACACCATTGGAATTTATTTAATAAACGTTATCAGGGTGGTGGATAATGAAGCCTAAGGAATTATCTTGAAGCCAGGCCACTACAAATGTAATAGGAATATTTCTGTTTCAGAATTAAACTTTTCCATATTGAGTTTTAAATAATCCTCATAATGTCGTGTAATTACTAAATGTGCTAAAAATCTAGTAATTCATTTGATTTACAACAAGTTGGCTTTTAGTTTATTCAGTGGCTGAGTGTGTAAAGTACTAAGATTTTAATCATAAGGTAACAGGTTCAATTCCCGCTTCACCTCCTGGTATCATCAACTTTTATGTGAAATGCGCAGCTCACAACTGAGCAAATAATTGTTTTTAATTTATCGTATCATTAGATCAATGACAGTTTGGTTCTCTAACTAAATACCCTATCATATTAATATCTGTTTGAACTTGTAGAAATGAATGAATAAACGCTACATAAGAAAATGGGTATACAGTTTGCCCTTAAATTTCATGTCCAGTCATTTATGAATATAATGAATTACATTCAGTTGCGCAATGTTGATGGTGATAGTCTACTGAAATTGACAAAAAGCAATGATTTAGTATGTCTCGAAAAGATGATTATTATTATTATAGTCTTGCAACTACCACATACTCTCGGTCCGTTGTTTTCAGCTATTGATCTTGTTAATGTGATTTAATCTGTGAATCGGATAGTCTTTTATGGTGCTATGATTACAAAGTTATCATTTATATATGTTTTATTGATTCTTACTGTATTCGTAAACCTATTCTGCCTTAGTTTTGTCAGTATATTACTATTTTCAGTAGCGGAATAATCTATTGCTTTCTTCTCCCCTCCTGCAAAAAACATTCTATTTATTAATATCAAGCAGATGTTTCAAAGAAAATACAATTCGTAAGCATTAAAGTTATGCCGCTGGTATATACATTAGCATGATGTTATCCTATTTCTATATAAAGCAGGGGTGAATATTGAGAAAAAACAAAAACATTCACTTTTGTTGGAAGTTTTGTTATGTTGGGATGTATATTGTATTGCGAAAATATAAAAACAGTTATATATATAATATATATATATATATATAAACTCATTATGGTAAATGGTCGGTATAAGCCATGACATGAAATATGAGTATATCGCATTTTTTAGTGCTTTGTCAGAGTTTTATCCATTTTCATTGTGGTTACATAAAACAACATTTGTCAACAGTTGTTAAATCACAATAGGTGTATACTAATAATTTAAAAGAATGAAACTATTTTTCCCAATCAATATTAATTCATTTACAGTTTAAACACATTTGATGATAAATATGAACCTGCCAGGTAATAGTGGAAACCATAAATTCTTTTATTCTTCACATATTTCTTGACGTTATTTTAACTTGTTACAATTGTAAAAGATAATTTTTGCAACTCTTTCATTTATTGATATTTATTAACTTAATAATGATGTATTCAAATAAAACTTTTCAATCGAGACCATGAGTCGATGAATAGTAGACCCTCATTGAGTACCTGAAAGCACTTGAGGGCCGTTTCTTTTCCTTAGTAGTGCACGCCTATGACCTTCGGTCTCATGTGTGAATGCTTAACCTCCAGACCACTGAGCCGGGATCCACCGGATGGGTTCGAATCCTGTGTGCGGGATCGTGGATGCGCACCGCTGAGGAGCCCTATCCCAGGAAAAAACGGCTATCCAGTGCTTCCAGGCCCTCAATAGTGATCTAACATTCATCGAGTAATGATCTCAATCAGAAACTCAACAATCTCTACAACCCTATGCTGACAATACTTTTCAGTTGAATTTGGTCACTTATACCTGTTTTTGATATCTCAGGTTTTTATTTAAGTAGTTTAAAACTTTCTGAAAAGCGAGACTACTTATTTATTTAAGTGTTTAGACAGTAGTTTTGATGTAACGTCAATGATATTTGTATTTTTATTGAGTAAATAGAAGGTGGTGACTAGTGTTGTATCACTACAGCCAATGCATATTTACCCAATTGATCAATTCTCTTGTTTAACTAAATATCACTTAGGTCTAAAGATAGTCACTTCTACAAATTTCCTCTAGGAATCCGAATAATTTGAAATTCCAAAAGGTTTATATTTTTTTAATTCTACACCGAAGCTTTTTAATTTAAAGACATAATGTTTTGTAAAGAGGAAAATGTATTGAAAACAGTTTTCTTCAAAGTTAAATTTAATAATACCTACACATATAGCATATAATTGTAAACTGTATACTTTTGGCTGGTTAAAGTGCATAATCAAAACGAATGTATTGAATATATAGTAGATTCTACAACAGTAAAATCTTTATGTACAAACGTGAATCTCGTTATGATAATCAAACTAGGACGATAGTTTGTCGAATTAACGAGAGATCAAATTCACTGTAGTAGTAGGAAGCTGAATGTTTAATTTTCTTTACAGAGAGAACTACATTATTTATAAGTATTTCACTAATGAATAGCGATTTAAACTTAAAGCAACCACTTAAAAAACCTAAATTTCTTACTATAACTATTGATTATAAAATACAAGTAACTCAGATGATCGATCACTTATTTTTAAAACGTTTAATCTTTACTATCTGTTCTGTTATGAAAGATATTACATAACTAAGTGGTTTTATTTAACACGATTTGTAAATATTAACAGATAATCCATAGATCATGTTTACTTTTACTATGAATTAGTTCAAAGACTATTCTTATATATCAACTCATGTACCCTATTTTTTAAAAACCACTAGTGACTGTAAATCCTAAACAGTTTTCTGACACTTACAATATAGACTTTTAATTGTTTTTTTTTTAATTTTCGATACCATTGCCACTATTGTTGTTACTAAATCTAGCTTACCATCTTATATAAACAAATACACAAATACATACATCGATAAGTGAAAGAATAGATTAACTGACTTTATATCATCCATACGAAACTATCATTTCAGGTTGTCAAAAAAAATATAAAAACTGCACTGTTCATCCTAGTTTCAATAACTTAGTCTTTGATCCTGAACTTGAAATAGAATTGAATGATTTCTTAAATAAAATTGTTTAAAATATTTGTAAAATTATTTTGCCTGTCCCACTTTCCCCTTTGAATGAAAGGCAATATATGATTTATGTAAGGTTTACAGAAAAAAAATCAATGACATTCGCCTACATTTCTTGTTAAGTATGAGATATAAAAAAAGTATCTGTTAACGCATTACTTATTCAAATAAAAGTAATGAGGTTCTCTACTTCAGTTCAAATTGATTTCTCTATTTAAAAAAGGATCACAAGTTACTTTATCCTGGGACTGAAAGGGATTTTTTAAATCCTACTGTAACTAAATTTTTTTCGCAACTTTTATCCTTTCCTTTGTAAAAATAAAACTCATTGTAATTAGTCTTTGTTCATTATCTGTAGATGAATAAACATTAGCTCTGCAACTTTCTATACTTAGTTTTTAAAGACCAAATAGGGATATATATATGGTGATGTCAGACAAAGGCTAGAGTAGAAATGGTTTTGATGTGTATGCAGTGCTTCCTATCATCACAATTAGTAACAATAAACCTCGTAAAAGTCTCCTAACAAAGAATTACGCTGTATAAAATTTTAATGATTTTCTGATTTCACGTACCTCTCATTTTTATGTACGGTCAGGCAATGTTTAAAGAATCCTCATATAAATAATTGCCCGATATATTACCAAGCTTCACTATTATATCATAAAGTAAATGAGTGTTACGCAAAGGATATATCCTTATTATATAGCATTAGAAAAAATGTTGTGTTCAAAAAAGAAACGAACTATTACCAATCATTCCACTCAATTTACAAACCATAACGATATGAAGTTTAGTTGAAAATAACTTGATTAGCACTCTGTCGTTCTTTGGTTCTTCCAGCTAATGTCAGTTTATAATGTTAGCCTTCTTTTATTAAACACAATCATACTTCAGTTATTTTATTTCCTCATCATATATAATTAGTTTCGTTGATACGTTTAAGCCATAAAAACTATAAAAGAAAGTTTGCTTAGTCTAATATTGGAAACTGATAACACATTTTTAACAGATGAGCTTTTGAAAAGATTAATTTCACGATCATTTACTCCGTCTTGTATACGGAATCATGGATGTGCAATTCTGAGGAATCTCATCCTTTGACGAAACGGCTGTTTAGTGCTACTAGGTTTTCAATAGTGGTCTAGCTTGAATCGAGTGATGAATTCAACTATTAAAATTGTTATATTTAACAAATAAATATTTTAATAGTTGAAATCATGAATCAATTGAAGCTAGACCACCATGGGAAAACTGGAAGCACTGAACGGCCTTTTCGTCCTATTATGGGTTTCCTCGGCAGTGCGCATCCACGATCCCGCCTCGCGAAATTCGAACCTTTCTGATATTCATCAACATATGCTCACCAGTGACTGGCTTCAAGAGATATTTCCTGAAGTTCTAGTGAGAAGCAGTGACCAGTGGAGTTGAACCAGGTCTGTTGTGAGATAACAACTCACTGAAGACATTGATGGATATGTCGCTCAACTTGGTGGATTAGTCGAAGTTAGACATTAGCACCGTTGGATGTCTGCTGGGTAAGTGGTCTAGAGGTTAAGCACTCGCGCGCGAGATTGATAGGTCCTGGTTTAGAATCTCGTGAGGCGGGATCGTGGATGCGCACTGCTGAGGAGTCCCACAATAGGACGAAACGGCCGTCCAGTACCTTCAGGTTTTCCATGGTGGTCTAGCTTCAATTGATTCATGATCTCAACTATTAAAATTACTATAATATCCACAAAACCCCTTGTGATATTAATACTATAGATTTAATTATCCCATTTTCACCATTCACCAATATTATATGCATATATATAACTTTATTTATCTCATATTTTTTATTAAATAAGCAAACATCTATGGAACATTCATGTGATAGTTACTAGTGTTTCATACAAATCCACCTACGTAATCTATATTGATAAATAACTATTATGTCGATTCATTACTAGTTAATACACTATAAAACACGTGCCTGACGTTATTACTTTATGACAAACATATTATTTAATTATCAGTGACATAATTTACTTTTATAACATAGGATATCAGACTTCCACAAAATCATGTGGATATATAAATATTACTATTGTATATTTACAAAGTTTAGAAAATTCAATAATTTCTGGTAAAAATTAGTATGCTACATTTTTTCTTCAGAAAAGTTAACAGTCTAACTGAAATTTCTTTTGTGAAACTACAGAGATGTATGAAGGGTTTTCACTGGATTTGATTTAGTGAATATTGGTTGAAGAAAAGTGCTAACCGTGTGTCAGATGAAAGAATAAATTGTGATTAAACTATTTAAACACTTAATTCACAAATACTTATAGATTCTTGAATCAGATGTCGAATATCTATCTATCTGAAGAGGGTTTCGTGGAGATTTTAGTAATTTTATATAGTTGAGATCATGAGTCAATTGAAGCTAGACCACCATGGAAAACCTGGAAGCACTGGACGGCCGTTTCGTCCTATTTTGTTACTCCTCAGCAATGCGCATCCACGATCCTGCCTTGCGGGATTCGAACCCAGGATCTACCAGTCTCGCGCCAGAGCACTTGACCGATAGACCATGAGTTAATTCCTGGAGTTCTAGTAAGAAGTCGTGACCAGTGGAGTTAATTCATGTCAGGTAAAGACAGGTATCTACCTCAGTACAATTGAAGTTGGTCGCACAATTTCGTGGATTGGTTGAGGTTAGACATTAACACCGCTGGATGTCGGCTCAGTGGTCTATCAGTTAAGTGTTCTGGCGCGAGACTGGTAGGTCCTGGGTTCGAATCTCGCGAGGTGGGATCGTGGGTGCGCACTGCTGAGGAGTCCCACAGTAGGACCAAATGGTTGTCCAGTGCTTCCAAGTTTTCCATGGTGGTCTAGCTTCAATTGACTCATGATCTCAACTATGTATATATATATATATATATATATATATATATATGGCTTTAATCAATATAATCTGTGAAACTAAGATTAGTTCAATCATAATTTAATGAGGCGATTTTATGACATGACTGTTTACTCTTTCACATACTTAAATATTACCGGATATCTCTGTGACGGTGTATTTTATGAATTGATTGATACCGTCAGTATTTTTGGTATATAGGATACAAACTGTGAAATATGTCATGGTTTTAGGGAGAACATGTCGTTGTATAATATCAAATAAAAACTAACTACTTTGCTGAACTCCTCAGTGTCTAGGTAAATTCAAGAATTAAGAATATATTATTTACCACTATATTCTTATTAATTTCATCTTGCTAAATTATGGTTTCTTATTTAGTAAAGCGCTGATTTTCTCTGGAACCACATTTATCAGGGTAATAAACTATCAAAAATGTGCCCTTCATATGGATGCAGATGGTGCATATGTTAATCCACTTTCAAATTTTGATTAGTTAATTTTTTTAAAAAATTAGTACCTTAACAACTACGTTTATTCGAAGGAATAGTTACAATGTGTAAACATATATATGCACATATCAACATGAATGTATAGACACAAGTATGTCTATGGCTTTACAAACAATTTCTGTAGTTAATCGAATCAGAATTAAGCATATTGTATAGCAAATATAGTTACAGGTAGATAGTATTTTCAAGGTTTAATAAAGAAATGAAAATTTTTACTTGTCTTTTTACTGATTGGTTAATCGTGTTAGGTAAAATCTTCCTTGTGTATATAAAAGGTTTGCTGAAGGTAAATATTGTTGTCTTCACGTTTCTCTGACTTGGCAATGTCCTGTTGTTTGGTAATAATGTTTTAATAATAATAATAATAAGAGAACGTAATCTACACTTCATCAAGTGGAATATCGTTATGTTTGTAAAACTAATTTAGTTGTATAAGTGTTTGACTGTAACGTTTTGAAAATGTCTATGGAATCGAACAATTTCGATTAGAAAAGTGTAGGACGATTCTGACATATGCTTCTAAAAGTTACTAATTACATTGATCGAATTACATAGTCCTCATATAAATATTACATATTACTGATCAATAGAATTATGACATGATGATGATATTGGAACATGTCAACAGATCCAAACTTATATAATGTGAGTTTAACATCTAAACAAACAAAAATGCCTTCAACACCTTACTTTTTTGGTGAAACTTGTCAAGATTTACATCAACAACATAGTAAAAGTGGTAATGATAATAAAACTAATGATAAAGAAAATTATGGCCACAATAAAAATGAAACAGAAATGATTGAATCGAATGAAATGGATTTAATTTACACTCAAACAGATAACGATAATCTCACACCATCTATAATACTTACTTCTGATGATACTGATTGGAAACCATGTGAACAAGGTAGTATTTCAAGTATGGAATCTATATCGAATTCACCAAGTCCTAGAACTTCATATAATTCCTTACTACACTGGGGTATTAATAATGCAAAAGATGAAAGAGGTAAGTGTGATTCTAATCAATTATATAATAGTTAGCTGCATATTACTATGTTAAGGATCTTTTTAGTCTCACATACCGATTGATAAGAGGTTGAGATCCACTGAAAATTAGTTAACACTAGTTGGCTATTTCATTCCAATTTATAACTACTCAGTGGTGTTTATCTACGAACCCCTATGGGATGAAACTGAGAACCTTTATCTTGTATGCGAAGAACGCAATGTATTTATCTTAAGTTGAAACCAAATGATTTCTTCAGATTTGAATACCTGTAAACCCTAATTACAATCTTAAGTTCATAATAAAAGTTCATAAAAAATTTTTTTTCATTTGTACTGTCCATGTGACACATAAAATCTTATGGGTAGCTTAGATTTTAATTATTTACTATCAGTGTTCATGATTTCTGTATACTGTTGTATTACTAAGAACTGTCAAGTAAAAACTGCAGTCATTATTTTTGTTTATAACTATTGAATACAACATATGAAAGGGTGTGCGGTATACATTCGTTAAAACACGAACCTTATATATGATTATTAAGGCCAAACTAATGCTCAGGAGGAAATCTGTTTTACTGATTCACTTTTGTGATCTCGTTTTCCTTCAAATGATAGCAGGCATGTAGCTTTGGGTTCCCAATAACTAATCACCAGTCAGCTGAACTTCTTGTTGCATAGAAATAGATAAAAAGATACTGCCATCATTCTTGCTGGATTTATCAAGCTACTTTCATCTCAAAAGCTGTCACATTTTCGCCTTTATTGGGGTGGTGAAGTTTTGGAATTCTACTTTCTATGCCTAGTTAGGAAATGAGAGGTAAATTTTTATGTTTTAGGTCAAGGTTACATGTCAAAAAATCCTACTGATCAATGGTGGTTTGTTCACACTTGTATCATGTTAAAGATCATCTGCATGGATGTTTTTCTCTTGTTATATTTCTTAATCCGATATGGTTGGCTGATGTACACACAAAATGCATGAAATACAACTATTCATCATCTCTACTAGTGAAGAAGAAAAAAAACAGTGCATTTTGTCTGATTTGCATTGCAAATTGTATTTACCCTCGAGGACAAAAACGTGTATGAACAAATTGATAATATTTGTGGTTGAGCAAACAAATATTAATCAACGCAGGAATTAGGGCGTACTCATCTCCTGAAATATTTATTCCTACGGCACCTAAGTTTAATTAGATTTTCGTTTCTCAGGTTATCATTATTGAGTAATGGTTAATGATGGTTTTATACATGAATTTATTAAACAAGCAGTGACTAATGGAACTCAGTAGACTAGTTTATTGCGCTCCACCATTTTAAAAGGACTCTAGTCTCAGTACGAAAATACATACACTAGGATCCGGGAACAATCAAGTTATTTATCCTAGATAGGATGGATTGGGTTTCTTACGTTTTGATGCTGCACACTATCCTAAAGTATAATTGACTTGTTATTACTTGTTTCACTTTCGACAGTTGGCAATGGAAATAAGTTGGGAAAAATGGTACCGACTAATAATTTAACATACACTAGCGTTTCTGATTGCAAATGTTGAAATAGTTGAAGTGAATAATGTAATCCTAATATCTTTGAAATCGATAGCCCAGATTATCAGCTACATATATACTATAATGATCAATTGCTATATTATATTTTACCTTTTACACCAAGTTTAACATGACTTCATGCTTCTTATTTTTAACTGAAAGTAGATCTTGGCAATACTTTAATACCCTATTCAAACATTTCTGATTTCTGTAACCTTAACAGTATATATTTGATGTTTTCATTCCAGTAAATAATATATATTAATCCTCAATAATATTTACCACATCATTGATGAAACTTATTATTTCTTTTGGATGACTCATATAACTTAACGTGTGATTCATATTCTTCGTATTTAATATTTCAACTGTTTATCATATATATTGACTCTTCTTTTAATGATTTTACTTAGGTCACTCAATAAATGTTTTTAATTTGTATATCATTTCATTGTTTATTGGCTAGATTGGACATTTAATCATTTGTGTGTTTTACAAGGTCATGGGAGAAAATATCTAATATTTTAAATGAACAAAAAATCAATTAACATGGTCGAAGTGACCTTGACAATGTATATTTATATATGTAAATATTGACTTGATGTATAGGATTTATAACTACAAATCAGATTAAAATCACTTGGCAATGTTTGTTTGAATCTTCCCATTGATGTTTAAGACTGCAATTGATCAGTTTCTTATTGGTATATGTGCGTACTGTATGTATTGCCTCTATATAACCTTAATTCCTAAGCGCGAGTCCCAGAGTGAACATGAAATCTGTTATTCAGGTACATCCAGCTGACGAGTCCCAAATAGGACGAAACGTGCGTCCTGGATTCCACTGCAAGCCACTATCCATCTTTGCTTACCATTTAGATTGTTTATAGAAATCAGTAACAACAAAGATAACGATTTCAATTAGTGAAAATTTATTCAGAGTAAATTTCATCATTGAATTCTTAGTTGATTTGCCTATTACTTATGCTAATAATCTCTAAACAGTAAAGTCATTAGCTTATTTGTCCCAGTTTATTGATTTACTGTTAAAACACTATTGAACTATAACTGTTTCTCATGCGTGTAATTAATCTCATTTGTATTACGTAATAGGCGATGGTCTCGTTAACTAATTATATATATCAACTGTTTTGTATGCCTTTTTTACACAAATAAAATTGATTACGTAAGTTATACATGTGGACTCCATTCTATTACTTCTGTATCAAATGAGTGGACGTGAATCAATAGTGTGTCTTATCAAATACATACTTATGTGAATATACAGTCTGATGATATGATTAATTTTGGAATATGCAATATCGTTGCAATGATTCAGTTTTTAATACAACAACCAGTAAGGAACGCGAATATAGTTTGAAGAATCATGAAATAACTAGGACTAGAATAGTCATTGTTATTAGTTTAGCTAATAAAGTAACTTTTACATTGTATTCGTCAGAGATATATCTCATTTTGAGTACTAGTGAAAATCAGGCAAAACTAGATAGTTGTTTCATTCTAGTATGGGCCCCCACGGTAGTGTGAGATTATGACTTTGTTAGAAATAAAACCTGAAGCGTTCAGGTCTCTGATCGAATGCTAAACTATTAAAACCATTAGTCTCGCGTCCAGTAGTGCGATCGCAAATTCAGTTAACGATCATTCATTTCTACTGCTTTCACTCCCAACATGTTTGAACTTCAAGTTTGGGAATTTTTATGTGCTTCATTGACCTTTCAAACTGCGTCACGTTAACAAACCCATATATACCAAACATTTTCTGATTTTGATTATCACGAATGCTATTCTTACATTGATTTCTCACTGGGGAAACTGACAATTTGAAACAATTTGAACACACAAGATGTGTATGTCTTGCAATGTGCTACGCAAACGTGTGAGCACTGAGATTCCTTATCATTACTTTTTGATACACTAGCTTTAACACGTGTGAATAAATTGGAGGTATAAACAGACTGAGTGATAAAGGAAGCTATTTAGCAGCGAGAGATGATCTATACAGTTTGGTTAATCTCAGACATTTCATTTCTAATTCCTATACGACTATCCTCAAAAAGTTATCATGTTCGAAACCGAGTTTCGGGACATGTCACTTCATATTCTCAGCACTTTAATTCAATTTTTAACTTAACTATATCTCGGTGAACACTATCACTTGTGTGGAATTTGTGCAGTGATGTTAAATTTGAATTTTGCAAAACTACCCTTGTAACTTACTGAAAATGTATTTACCTCAAAAAGTTATTGGATCTTATTTTCTTCTGTCTTAATCAATGTATTGCATAATTCTTTTTATCTTTTGTTATCAATGCTTTCCTATAATATGTGTTGTATATCTACCATATTTATGTTACCCTTGAGTGTAGACAGTCGACAATAAATGATATGCAGTCGATACAAATCTGATGAAAGTAGCACTGTTTAGTGTATTATGGTTTGATATGATATACACAAATATTTCTCATCGGTAGTCTTTTTAACTTATTAATAGCTGTAAAATTAAACTTATCTGTTATGATTCAATTTCCTTGAATGAAATTCATGCCAAAAAAAGTATTATCATCAGAAGGGGTATTGTGGAGATTTCAGTAATTTTATAGTTGAAATCATTAGTTAATTGAAGCTAGACCAACATATGCTCACCAGTGACTGATTTCAAGAAATATTTTCTGAGTTCTAGTGAAAAGCAATGACCATTGGAATTCAACCAGGTCTGTTGTGAGATAAAACTTACTGAAAAAATGATGAAAGGTTGCTCAACTTCTGGAATAGTTGAAGTTAACATTAA
>NC_031502.1:31461913-31466926 GCF_000237925.1 Schistosoma mansoni | reverse complement strand
TTAATGTTTAACTTCAACTAATCCACGAAGTTGAGCAACCCTTCATCATTGTCTTCAGTAAGTTTTTATCTCACAACAGACCTGGTTGAACTCCAATGGTCATTGCTTTTCACTAGAACTCAGAAAATATTTCTTGAAATCAGTCACTGGTGAGCATATGTTGGTCTAGCTTCAATTAACTAATGATTTCAACTATAAAATTACTGAAATCTCCACAATACCCCTTCTGATGATAATACTTTTTTTGGCATGAATTTCATTCAAGGAAATTGAATCATAACAGATAAGTTTAATTTTACAGCTATTAATAAGTTAAAAAGACTACCGATGAGAAATATTTGTGTATATCATATCAAACCATAATACACTAAACAGTGCTACTTTCATCAGATTTGTATCGACTGCATATCATTTATTGTCGACTGTCTACACTCAAGGGTAACATAAATATGGTAGATATACAACACATATTATAGGAAAGCATTGATAACAAAAGATAAAAAGAATTATACAATACATTGATTAAGACAGAAGAAAATAAGATCCAATAACTTTTTGAGGTAAATACATTTTCAGTAAGTTACAAGGGTAGTTTTGCAAAATTCAAATTTAACATCACTGCACAAATTGCACACAAGTGATAGTGTTCACCGAGATATAGTTAAGTTAAAAATTGAATTAAAGTGCTGAGAATATGAAGTGACATGTCCCGAAACTCGGTTTCGGACATGATAACTTTGTGAGGCATAGTAGCATCGGAATTAGAATTCCAGATACCTATTGTGAGGACTCCTCAGCAGTGCGCATCCACAATCCCGCTTCCAGGTTTTCCATGGTGATCTAGCTTCAGTTGACTCATGATCTTAACTATATAAAATTATTAAAATCTCCACAAAACCCCCTTCTGAGAAATATGATAATACATACTTCATTTCATTGATTCAAAAATAAACTTTTAACAAAGAAAACTATATTAAAATGATTATTATTATTTTCTCACCTTCAGTAATGAACCGAATTTTCTTCTTATTTAAATGAAAATGCTTTTTTTTAATCAAAACTAATATTGATAAAATAATTCTTTCTTAATTTTATTATTTTCAATGACCTAGAAAAAAAGGTTTTTTTTAAATTTCATTAAAATATACAAAAATTAGTTTATTTCTAAATGATAGGTGAATAATTTGTATGATCAAAAAAAATCATCAACAAACGCTTTAAATGAAGTTTAATGTTTTAATCCTAAATTATGATCCTAAATAGGTAATCAGATAAAATCTGTTTCAGATTGATTTTTTTAAAAAGTGGTATAAGGTTTTGTGGAGATTGTTGATGTTCTCATAGCTTGAATCATGAATTGATATTAGCTAGAACACTACTAGCTATTTCACTTTAGTATGGGACTTCTTAACGATGAGCGCTCATGATTCCAGTAGAGATGAAGCCTGGAACTCATATCCTCGTGCGTTAACCTATTATCTTCAGACCAGTAAGTCTACATTTGTCGGTGTAAATGTTTAACTTTAATCAGTTTTTGAGAGTACACAACCGTCTTTCAATGTTTGAGATGGACAACGTCTTGAGACTCAACATAGTTGAAGTACACTGGCTACTGAAATAATGAACCTAGAGAAAAAATTTGAACATTCCTCTGACTTATCTTTTGTGTAGCTGGCTTCCTTGTTAACTTTACGACAATAAGTCACAACTTTAAGTTCAAAAATTTATTTTCTATCAAGGGAAAAATGGGCAGAAATAAAAACGCTTTAGGTAAAGTTAAGATACTTATAAGGTAGTAACTAATATGTTGCCGATTTATCAGTTAAAATGCTGTTTTAATCTTCAGAATTCATCCATTGAAAAGAATTACAACTTTTATTCAGCAATTGTTTACTTTTTAGTAATAACTTAAAATGAGTGATCCCTAGGTGTTAACTGTATGTTGAAGATTTTCAGTAAATTTCGAAGATGGCTTCCAATTATTATTCATTTGTAGTTAAGTATTTGACTTTATAGTTTACCTATGAAAAGAGAAAATTTAAAATTTTGGACGAAATATTGAGACGATGAAGTAAAGTGGAGTAAGAAGAAATATGAATTTACATCTCCACTATTGAACAGTTATGTTCATTTGAACTTAGTATTGTTTTTTTTTAATCTTTCCATTGATGTTTTTGGACTGCAACTGGTCAGTCTCTTATGTTCATTTGTTTACCTGATAAATTTAAAACTTCAATAAGTAGAAGTTTGTTTTAGATAATTCATTTTGTCATATTTGTACTGTGTACATAGTTTGCTTATGTTAAACCAATTTAACCTTTCCATGTGATATATTGTTTACAACCAATGCATATCTGTGATATACATTTAAATAAATGTTATTTCTTTTGAAGTTTGATATACTGAAATAAATTTCCACTGATGACATTATACGTATAGTAATAATGTTTATCTGCTATTTGAAAACAGTGAAACTGTCAAAAATCAATATACCGTAGAAATGTTGCACAATAAGGATTTGTCATAGTTTGACAGTTTATAAGAAAAACACTATCAAAGTTCATACAAATTAGTATTGACAATCATGCGTTTATTCACATCATTACAGTATAAGACAATAATTATCAACAGAGATTTTCGGTAGCTAGCAGTAAAACCAAGGACTCATGTCCTGCCTTATTAAGAACTCATTAACAGGATCCACATGTACCTCAGAGATGATGTTCACTGCAAACACCATCGCTCTATTCATTTGCCTGCTGAGTTCAGATGGTTACGAATACAAAATGAGTTGAACATTAACACATAGCACAAGTTAGTGGCTATCTGGCCTCGGTAGCTATGTGGATAACACAATGGTGTTTGAAGCGAACAGTATTGGTTTTGAGTCCATGAGTGAACATTAACTCGAATGCAGGTATATCCTGATTACGAGGTCCAAATAGATAAAGGCGTGGGTCCTGAATTCCACTGCTAGCCACCAGACATCTCTCTTCATAAGGTTTATAGTAATATCGAAGCGATCGGTATTGAATGCACATATGTTAAAAATAGACTGATCAATTACACTCTTATACATCAATGGGAAGATTCAAGAAACCAATACAAAATGAATAAGGCAATGATAATGAAATTATCAGCAGCAGCCTTTTAGAACTATTTTTTCGTATGTACAAGTATCATTTAATTCGATATATCTTTCTATATCTCATAAGTGATGAAATTTATTAATTCACTGTGATTAAATCTATTGATTAATATAAAAAGTAATTTATTCTACCCTACAGTTTGTCCACTGTTTATCCTGCCAAATATAAAAACACTTTCTATAAGGATTTTATAAAACGTATAAATAAACACCCCATATATGTTCTTCTAAAATTACGAATTTTTGAAAACCTCAATATGGTTTTACATTTTCATTTACAAGTAATATTGATGTTATTGGGTACGTGTTCATTTTTTCGAAAGATAAGGCAAATGTTTAATCATGTTTTCTAATATAGAAAAAGAACTTAGCTAGTCTTACTGATAAGAATAGAAACGTGTTATATCTATGTTTGAAAATAGATATTGTCTATCTGTTTCATGACGAAAATTTGAATAAAATAATGAAAATAGATGAATACATTTGGTTTTAAGTTAATTTTACTGTTTTATTCAATATTAAACCTCATCATCTTGAAGAGTTTACTTCTTGACAGAGTACTATATATTCTCCATTAATTACCAATTAGAGAACAGCAATCTAGGTTCTTCAAGGTTTTCAATGAATGTCTAAGTTAACTTACTTTATAAATAATCTTAACAAACCTCTATACTGAAAGTAAAACTTAAAACATTAAAACTAGCTAGTATGATATTAAATTACCCCCAAATGCCCTGGTACGGCCGAGAGTGGGGAGAGTCCACTCTCCTTCTCAAAATGCTCTCATATGGCCACGCATATATAGCCTCTGACAGGGAAGTCCTACTCACTGCCTTCTCGTGGCGCGGGTATTGTTTACGAAATTGAGAGGACGAAAAGCAAATGCTCGGCCCTTTAACCGGGTTGGTGGATACGGAAAGTCCACCTAGGGGAGTTGGAAAACCCTGATTCCAAACCAATGGTGCATATAGGCTCCAGGACCAAGAAGGAACAAATGGCGTATGAACCAATTGTTGGTCACCGGCTATCATGGAACTGCATCTCCTCACGATGCTCCACTGCCTTGTTGATCAGACCTTCAGATCAAAGGCTCGGGGTGTGGCCCCCTAAGAAAACCACCTGCTTCAGTTTGGGCACCTGGGCAGTATCACAGCCCTCACACAAATCGAATGAGATTTGTGCGGCGCATATGTATGTGGTGCTTCCTTGTACCAATATTTATGTGATGAAATAAAATAAATAAATGATAGTAAATTATCTTAAAACTGAATAGTACAGTACAATCTTTATCATATTTGACTTCAGATTGTTTATTCAGGTCATCATAAGAAATAGAGCAAGTACACAGTTTTGAGAGTAGTAGTAGTACATTAGTTTTTGTTTTTTTTTATTTTTATCGCCTTTTATTCTCTAAATATAAGTATTTTGTCAAATTAATTATGCAAATATTATTAATTTTTGTGTAATTAAATCAAAAAAAGAAGAATTATGAACTCAATGTAATTATAGAAACATCTGATTTGAGTATCATTTTTGCTTCCTTTCTTATTTAATATTAAAATGAGTTTAATATTAAATATAATAAGTTTATGAATATATAATTTATAAATAATATTCATTTTAACAATTTAGTAGAATTTTATGTAGTTGAGATCATGAGTCAATTGAAGCTAGATCACCAAGGAAAACCTGGAAGCACTGGACGGCCGTTTCGTCCTATTGTGGGACCCCTCAGCAGTCCCTATCCACGATCCCATCTCGCAAGATTAGAACCCAGGACCTATCAGTTTCGCGCGCGAGCGATTAACCCCTAGGTACTGGGTTCGAATCTCGCGAGATGGGATCGTTGATACGCACTGCTGAGG
>NC_031502.1:31420484-31459913 GCF_000237925.1 Schistosoma mansoni | reverse complement strand
TGAGAGTCGATTGAAACAAAAAATACGCAAAGGATGGGTGTATATCTATTTGATTATACTTACTTACTTATTTACGCCAATCGCTTCTCGTGGAGGAGCATTATCCGCCCATCAGCATTCTCCATCCAACCCTGTCCTGGGAAATTTTTCTCAGTTCTTTGCAGTTGCTATTCATCCTTTTCATGTCTCCTTCCATTTCTCTACTCAGTGTGTTCTTTGGCCTCTTTGACATTTAAAGAATGTCAAGATATAGTCTCGGTGAATTATCAAACTGTTCAATCCTTTGTGAACCGATTGTACAATAGCATCAGGTACTGAAATTGGCGCTCTGACCTAGAAATCCTTCAAACGCTTCTGATTGGCTAGTCCATAAGTTATAGTCTCGCCCCTTGTCATTCTAATTCTTTTCGTTCATCTATGTCGATTGTTTGACATTATATCCTGGCTTAAATACTAAATCTCATTACATATATGGTTGTAGGCAGCTGATGAGAAACTACGAAAAAATGAAATCATGTTATTCTGCAACAATGTTTGTCCTGGCTTTATTCAAATTCATTAAGGGAAACAATTTTGTGTAGTTGGTGATTTCCTTAGTATGTTGCTCCGCGGCTGATTGAATGCTACATACAATTCACCTAGCTGTGTCTACTGTGTTCCCCATGACCTCGATTTTGGTTTATTACGGGGCTACTGGAATACGTATTTGGCCTTTCAGTGCGAAGTATTAACTGTATTTTGGGTCGTTGAATGTCTTCCAAGATACTTGGAAAAAATCCACTGCTGTTAAAGATCATGAAACCTTTAAGTTTATTTATCATCCTGAAAAGTCCTTAGCATCTTCCACAGTCGCTGTGGTTCGGCGATGGAGTATTGCTTTAAGTGTCGATCCACTATTTTGGGGATAACCGTATAACTTCTATGAAATACTTTAAGGCATGCGTAAAGTACAGAATCGTACCCCACCCTATTACCAAAACACCACTAGCATTTCCACCCACAAGACGCCTAGACATTTATAGTCAGTAAAACATCGCATAACCTTAGGTAAATAATTTATCAAGCTGAGTCTTGATCAAGTGAGGTAAGTCATACATGGAAGTATAACCGTCTACCAAGTTCCGCTAACTGGTGGGCAATTGCTGTGTAGTATGGCTTCGATGTACATAATGTAGTCATACTAATCCCGGCCAGCTTGTTTAAAAAATACCGACAAACTCAGAGCAGCAGGGTAGGAAACTGATAAAAACGCATAAACTTGGAGTAATTTAGCCTCCTGATGGCACTTGATACTTACAATTGCATGTATTCGAGAAATCAATTCGTGTGGTATGCAGTGACCTGCTTTTTTCGACAAGAACGCGATTGGTATAATAGAGACAATTATTATTATAACCAATTATACCAGTGATTGTTTTATCGTACTCGTTGTTGTTTAACTGTATCAAAGTCACTTTTCGTTCGATCGTCCGCCTTGTTCACTCGAACTTTCTTACGCTCTGCCCTTATTGCCTGTAATTCTTGATACGTCTCGGTATTCATTCGATACCACGAGATTGCCAATAAATATACTCTATCTGGACCATTTGCAGTCTTCTGGTTTGCGAGTTATTAAAGGGACCAAGTCGTTTCTGGGCGCGTAATCTCATTGTAGTGGTGATCATAGTCCATCAAGACTCGATGCCATCTACAGGTATATGTACTAACCGATAATTCCTTTGTACTTAAATACGCGATGATTACGAGTCCCATGTATAATGCGTTGATTTGTGCTCACGCAGTTCTACCTGCCTTATACTATACTATTTAGAGAATTCTTAGTACATTGATTCGGATACTTCTAGTCATCCTACAGTGGTCGCAATAGAGTAAAACCTTGGACAGTTGGATATCAATTCAAAGGGGAATGTCTTTGAAGATTATATAATGAGGTTCGAAATCTGGAGTATTTCAAAGAATAATATTAAAGATAGTGAGTTCGCAGATTACTTTCTGATATTCATTGGCAAAGAAGCTTGTAACCTGTTACTATAAAAAGCTTTTCCAGAAAAACCAGTGTGATCGTCATATAGACCACTCTAGCAGTTACTACATAGTCACGTGCAATGTGTAGCGGTACCTATGACTTAACTAACTGAAGGCTCTCGGTCACGCATCCACACCCCGTCACAAGTGGGTAGGTCGTGCTTCACATCCCCTATAAACATCAGCTAACTTAGACTGATCACTTCTTGATATATCGATATTTTATCAAATATATCTTCGAACCTCTCCACTTTTGACTCTTGATTTGAATGGGTTGGCACGTAGTTTTCCTGTAGTGGCGATCATAGTCAACCGAGACTTGATGCCTACTACACGTTGGCACTCATGACAACCATCAGCATTCTTCTCGAAACTGTTACCAGATACCGAACCGAAGTATAGCATCTTCGACTGTGCTATACGGTACTTTCAACAATCTATTGAAGGTCGATAGTTCACTCCTTCCACCGATCACAAACTTCTTGCTTTCTCTTTAAGTTCATCTTCAGAAAAGTACTCTCCTCGAGAGTCTCGACAACTCGACTACATTTCGCAGTTTACTTCAGATATATAACACATTTCTGGAGCAAACAATGTAGTCTCAGACGCTTTGTCTCGAATAAGTTCCTTGAACAGTTTCCAGGGAATCGACCTTCTTAAACTCACTCAGCTTCAAAAAGAAAACATTGATCTTCAGCATAAGTTATCATCGACAACTCTTAGACTACGTATTAAGCAGATGGGAACAGGTAAGGAAACCTTACTATGTGACACATCTACAGGTAGGAAACATCCAATTGTGCCGAAGCATTATCGACCTAACATCTTCCATACGTTGCACAAAAATTCTCATCCGGGTGTTCATGCAACCATCAAGCTCATGGCAGAACGATTTTGCTGGTCTGGTATGAATAAAGACGTGAGGGATTCGGCACGCTTCTGTGTAGGCCGCCAGAAATCTAAAGCTGTGAGACACATTAACTGTTGCTTAAGTTCTTTCAAAACTCCCGATGCTCGTTTCGACCATGTCCATTTGAAATTGGTAGGACCCTTACCAGATCCAAACTATGACTGCAAAAACACTTATTCTAACGTCATATCTTACCGCAATAATAAGTTATTTACTTATTAATTTATTTTGTTTCATTTTATTTTTATTACTCATTTCGCGATACATACATAGTTGTTTATTAATGTTCTGCGTTCTACGTATCCCTCGTCTCCTTCATTTCTGTTTCCTTAGTTTCTTCCTTTCCTTCTTCAAAATCAATTCAAGATTCTTGCCAATTACACAGAACCTGATTTATTATTACTATTCTATTATAAATATTTTATTTTCCTTTTCTTTCCTTTCTCAAACATGGCAAATGTAATGCTAACATTATCGAAACTTGTGTAATTTTGCATTTTTGAAGAAACCCGAAATGGTTTCTCCACAGCACTTATGTACCCATAAGATGTTTGTGAATAATAATAATTCAAATGGATACTCTTAACTCATAACTTGTGTAGATTGTTTCACACTAGGGCCAGGATCAGTACCCTTCGAGGACATTACTACTGAAGCGGTGGCCCGCACCTTCGTCGAACGATGGATAGCAAACTTCGAGTGTCTTTCAACTATCACTACAGACTGTAGACGCCAGTTCGAATCTGGCCTTTTTTATTGTTGGACAACACTAACAGGAATCACACGATTCCGAACGACCGCCTACCACCTAGAAGCAAACGGGTTGCTAGAACTCTTTCGCTGGCAGCTAAAAGCTCCCCTATCAGCTGCAAACGTTTAGAAGTGGACCGAAACCCTTTCACCCGTCTTACTTGGTATACGCGATGCAGTGAAGGATGACATTCGATACACCGAGGCTCAGCTCGTTTATGGAACGACACTCCGGCTTTAAGGAGAATTCATGGATCCTTCATCTACTTCAATGAACATGGATCTAATCTCTTACGCAGGCAGGCTTACAAACGCGATGCGTTCAGTTAAAACTGTTTACAATCGACCGCAGCCAACTGATGTTTCCATTCAACCTGACTTATAATATAGTACACATGCCTTCGTACGTCGATACTCACTCCGAAGACCGCTCGAAATGGCGTACAAATGACCCTTCAAAGTTTTTTAGCGCGAACCTAAGTACTATAAAATCGATAACGGAACTAACGATAGCATCAGCATCGATTGCTTCAAAGTCACGTATTTAGAAGGAAACCCTATTGACGTCTATTTTCCTTCGGTACAATCGAAAGACACGAGTTCTACGTTTACGATACCTCATCCGATAGCCGACAAATCACAAGGACACTTTGGCGACACCTGGAAACAGACTCAAAACAACGTGTTCTGGAAGGAGACTGAGGTGTCCAGAACACGTAAATGATTATTGCTTGTAAGATACTAACTAACATTTTGTTAAGTCTCTACTGTTTCTCGAATGATTGTATCAAAGAACAAAAACAAACTATTGTTAATATGTTGAAATATATATTAACTTTGATGTCGGAAAAAACAAAAGCGACTTTTTCTGTTGCTTGCTTATATGTGTATAACTTTATTTTTTCAGAAGAATACACAGAAAAAATTTAGCAGAAATCGTTTTCGCGTTATTGCATGCTTACGAAGCTCATGTATATAAGTGTTTTTCCTTTTTCGCTCGTTCTGCGTCTTAACGCGCGTGCGAGTGCGGTTTGACACGCACTTACATATCTTTCTTCCTTTCCAGCATAGCTGGAGAAGATGAAAAAGAGACGAAGATTACAAAGGACCGAAATTTGGATTGTACCTGTTTTCCGTTACTACATTATGTCACATGACCATTTGTGGTAAAAAAAAGACCACCAGGTGCTGCTGAACTTAGAGAGCAATCAAAAGAGTGTAAAAGGCAAGCTCGTTGGGTTTAAACTTCTGACTGGCAACATCTTAGGGTCATCACTATCCCACTGGCAGGGAAGTGATCTGTAGCGGTAAATAAATTCTAAAAATCAGTAGCTGTGTAAGTACTCTACGTTAGATGCTGACCATTCTAGTTTTAATGGACTTAACTAACTGAAGGCTCTCGGTCACGCATCCACACCCCGTCACAAGTGGGTAGGTCGTGCTTCACATCCCCTATAAACATCAGCTAACTTAGACTGATCACTCCTTGATATATCGATATTTTATCAAATATATTTTCAAATCTCTCCAATTTTGACTCTTGATTTGACTGGGTTGGTATATTTCGACAACAAAGGCATTACAGGTTAAGGTGTTATCAAATTCCGAATACATATGGCTTCTTTAGTAGAAGTTAAAAAAGAAATCAGCTGTCCCCAAGATGTCGCTTTTAGTCCTTTACCTTGATAACCGGATGTATTTAGTACGACGTCTACTAACTGCACGTTCCGTCGATATTTTTCAATTAAAATTTGGTCACTACATTACTTGACATCACTATAACTTATATGTATTCCAAATTTTGGGAGACTTCATTTTAAAATTCTTTGGCATTATTCAGGAGTTTTGTCTGCTTTCGAAGTTTGTTTTCATTGACTTTGCAAATACCTCCTAATGATTTATCGTTTTGTTTGTTTTATTCCTATAATTGACCTTGAAAACCACTGCGTTGCCTATCTGTTTGTTTGTCAGTTGGAGATGGAGTTGACTATCCCGGTTGAACAGATTGGATCGGAACACCAGAAAATTCCGGTAGTGAAAAACAGCTAATATGATTTTTGTTCCAGGCACTATTAGTTGGTATTGAAAAGACTGTGTGTACAATACGATATACTGCAAAGTAAGTAACTGGTTTAAAATTTATTGAAAAAAGTGGTTTTGTACCGTCGTTATTGAAAGCACTAAACATTTAAACAAAGCATACGGGTATTTTTCTAAAGATTAGTTGTCCGAATAAATGATTAGTTTGCTACTCATTTGTAAAGATGCTGCCCGCTTGACTGCTATGCTTCCTTCCACGATCAATTGATCGTGGTTGATTGGTAACTCCATTGGTAGAAATATTACTTAGTATGTTAGTTCGATCAAGGTGGTTGATAAAATTTTTCCAGTACAATGAGTGACCGTTTATAGTCACATATATAACCGTTTACTCTCCTAACCACTGATCTCTATAATCTTGTCAGAATTTTTGTTACTCTGTACAAGCACGAAATTTGCATCACGGCAGGAATTTCATTTTTCTGTTTTGAAAGATGAGGTGACCTAATATCACTAATCTTCATACTTCCCTGTTAAGTTGCATAAACTGTAGCCACCACTTAAGATTACCAGAAAGTCAGCCCGTGCCGACCTGTCTTCATTCATCACTCGATACCTCAGTGAATTGACACCATCTAGTTTTCTCCGTACATATAATAGATGCTTATTAGGATTACAACCAGGGTAGATGACGGCTAAATCTGTGTAACATATGCCTTAACTACACCGTTATGTGTGGTTTATAGGCTTGTCAGTCGATTCGGTGATTTCATAAAGTACCAAAAAAGTATCAAAAAGTACACCAAATCTCATTGCTGCTCATCAAGTGGTTCCACCATGTGAAACAAATACTCTAAAGACACGAAAATACTGTTGGCTTACTTGTCTCACTTTTACGGTCCACATTTCACAGCCACAGGGCATCACAACACCGAGTGCTTCATGTTTTATAATAGGCAGGCAAACATCGTTTGTACGATAAGTGGTGCATCTTTAAAAAAATTTATAACCTTCTTGGTCTCACTAGCCACCAAACTTCCAAGACCAATGAGGCGTTCAAAACTAGTGGTGTGACCAGAGTGCCTAACCATCACACTCTGCTGGAAGCAGTAGACTTATTTAATAGTCGTCTATTTCTCTGGCCAGTTTAATGTCTTGTTCGGCCTAATAGATAGTTTGGACATTCGAATCTTCAGTGTGTCTAGAGTATCTCTACATTAGCTCTTTGTAATAGTTGCTTAGTAAGATTAGAGTTGTTTATAAAATAGTGGAAATATGTAACGGTTAATCCAAAATCTCGGAATGGCCTTTGAACAGTTATCCACTCAGAAAGTTCCCGAAATCTGCTAGTTCTAGCATTTTGATGTACGTTGATCGCATTTATTACTGTTTCCACAGCTGTTCGGATATGATGCTAAGCTTCTTCGGGATAAACCTTTTCTCCATGATCAACTGAGTGCCTTGCCAATTCTTGACCTTTTCAAATTTACATCTGAAAAGATTTCCTGTTGTGATATAATGTCCAGTGACTCTAGTATAGATGGATCTTTTAGCTAAAACATGGTCGTAGTCCAAACATGAAGTATAGAACGAGCGACAGTCTTCTTTTAGGTCTATTGGAAGGCCGCTGATGGAATTATGATAAATATATATACATCCTGTTGGTTCTGAGGTTAGGCAGTGTCTCATTTCAAGTCTGCACTTGTAAGGAACAAACATTTGTAAAAGCATGATTTCAGTAGATGGTCACCGTTATCTGTTCTTTGGGATAGAGCTGACAAAATACGCGCTTAAATGTCCCTCATTTTGACTTAGCCTATGTGCTTTAATTTTATAAGCACCTGATAGGATTGCTACGTTTGAGCGCCTTTCTTTTTGATGAAGGTTGAAGGTCTATCTGTAAAACCCATCTTTTACTTCAGTGAAGTCGGTGTCTTTTTTGAACCATATTCCAAGTTTTTAGTCTTGTTATCATTGACTGATCTCGATTGAGTCAGTAAGAATGTATGTAGGTACAGACAATAATAATAATCACCAAGTAATTGTCATAGAGGTTTCATGTGATCTAAATAGACTTAGTTTCCGATTGTCAAAATCAGTGATTAGGATACTAATCGATGGCTGAACACAATGATATAACTTGACTGATTAGAGACTGCTTACGAAACCGTATTATTGATTTAGGCCTCCAAATAATTAAAAACTAAAGAAGAGATCACCGATGGATAGTTTTTTCGTGTAATAAAATAACGTGCTTGTATACAAAATATAAACATAAACTAAGTATAATAGATTGCCATATGCTACCGGAAGAAGTTAGATTTTAGATCATGGATTCCTCAATCAATTAAAATCTGACCGTGAGGCCAAATCTTTGGATATTTTATCAGGAATCCGTTGACTTAAGTGTCTAAAAGTCTACCCCCAATAATCTGATGATTAGTTAAGGGTCACAGAAAACAAACCCTGGAAAGTCAGATCGGTTTCGGACTTGGGCGTAGACGTGTAGACTAAATATTAGACTTTTGTCATGTTCTGCATCACAGGCATACCTACTAACTCTCAACCGTGGTTATATCTCATGGTCTAAAGTGGGTATTCGATTTTATTGATTGATAACTCTCCTTTAGTGGAATAACTGATTAACGTTGTGGTTATACACGGGGTACTTGACAATCATAAAGTCTGTTGATTAGATTGCTAATCTTCATCAACGAAGGTGGCTTGGGTATTTGTTAGGTATGTCTAACCACCGCCTACATAGAGGGCTGACACAGCTAGGAGCGGCCAATTCGAAACGCGACGTCAGCCCACAACGTCTGATTGTTAAACTAAGTCGTGTAGGTAATTCCAGGCTACCTGGTAGTTCGTACAGCTGTCGTAACCAGTGGTTAAATACTTTTCGTGAAATCGCTCAAAGTCATTCTCAATAACGCAGATGCATTCTCTAAGTAGTTTTATATCCTAAGCACCTAAATTGTATGGTTTTTCACCACGAATCCATATTTTCTCAAACATCTCTTGGTGATCTTTCAGTTACCTCTAATAGTTACTACTCATACTACTATGGCACGTCTGTAGTAATATTGTGTGGCAACATGACCCAGTGTATGTACGCTCCAGTCTCTACGTTGCTTATAACCGAGTTAATCAAATTTGCAGTTAACTATAGGTATTTACTTAATGTGGTTTGGTAAAACCTGTATCTCTACCATGATATTCCTTTATCAACTTTAGTCACTGTACAATTAAAGTCGGTCTTTCCGAGCTTCAATTGGCCCCAAATGCGTTTTCGATCAACGAGAAGCTGGATGTCCAGTCTGGTTCATCTGAAAATGAGGAAATGCCTCATAACTCAAATCATAACTTCTCACCCAGAGATCCTGTTGAGGTCTGGCTAGATTCTGGTTCAACTGCAAAGAAAAAAAGTACAGCAGATGTGGAAACAAGCGGCTCTGTGGAATCTGTGTCTATTGCTCCACCCGGGGCGTGGTGGCCTGGTCGAGTTCTTACCATACAAGGCGGCTTCGCACATGTCGAGGTATATTCATTCACATTCTTGTGATTCTCACATCGTTTTGAAGCTATTATTTGGCATACATTTATTTTAACATTGCTATTACTGGCAAATCTTATTTGGTTATTAGCTAGACAACTTAGCAGCATCCTCTTTATAGAAAGACGAATCTTAGGTCGAATCCTGTTTCCTTCTTAACTAATTATATTCTTAACGGTTATAACGTTGAACTTTGTAATCGTGTCTAACTATCGTCACATCTTGATCAACCATATTCAAGTATAATGTCGCACTTGAGATGTTTTTCAAGTGCGAATTGTGTTTGTAAGCTGCTATATGACTCATGTTTCAGAGGCTATTGATCATGCTTGCTCCTTGTACTTGTCAGGGTGAAATCTCAGCGTATGATCTTTAATAACGACTGCATAATATAGCTGTAGCGGCTACGTTGTCTGGATTAATGTTAAGTATTATTTATCTGAGATGACATCCAGTGGGTGCGTATGTTTATACAGTAGTTTTGCATTTCTTTGTACAATGTTTGTGTCTATATTGTACAGTTGCATGGTATTGCCCAGTATTTTGTAAAAAGTATAGTTAGTTCCTTTAAAAACAATGAATTTTCCCTTCCAGGTTGCTGCCCCATTACAGGAGTACACTGGTGTAGAAGATAAACCAACTGCACATGCCATGCCCCATTTAATTGGACTTGGTTCTGTAGTCTTGCCATATCGCTCAACTCTTGTCAAGGTGACGGAAATCCGAGTTCCATGGAATGGCAAGTTTTCGTGTGATCATACGGAGGATCGATCTCAAACGGGTACTTTGACATCAGGCTTCATTAAGGACAACGTAGTCGAATCAAATAATTTGTTAGTTACAGGAATCCTTCATCGTCACAGTATTTGCATTCCGGCTTATTTGTATCGACTGTGAGTTCAGTGTGTTTTTATGAGCTACCTAGCACTTTAAATGGACATTTTTGTTTTCACATTCAATGTTCATTTTACATAGAATATCACAGTTCTCTGTTTCGTTAAATAGGAAGAATATATTTGTAAAATCTCAACGAATGAATTTTAAGTTTGGTCGCTGAGTTTATGTGAGACACTAAATAGGAAGAATATATTTGTAAAATCTCGGCGAATGAATTTGCGATTTTACAAATATATTCTTCCTATTTAATGTCTCACATCAACTCGGCGCCCAAATACTGTGGAACTATTTGTTCTAATTTAGACGAAAGTTCTTGTATCTCTGTTTCGTTGTTTACTTAAATTATGTTCATTCTATTGGAACTCGTTTAAGTAGAGATAATAAAATTAGTTGTGACTCTTGTATACGAATCGTTTTCGTTTGTGCAACAATGCACAGATGCGATGGAGTAGTGATTAGTTATGCTATATGTAACGCCAGCGCTATCGACTAGAGTAGAATTACGATTAAAAAGGTTAAGCAAATGAGTCCTTACAGTCTTCGTTGATCCTAAACTGAATTCAACAACGTCAATAATAGTAATGTTTGATAGAATTAATGTCAGTAATTTTTGATTACCAACCTAATTTTATTTTTCTGTGTAGAGCAGCCAATCCAGAATCGCATTCAACTTTAGCTAAATTTTGTGGTGCTCCCTGTCTTATCCAGTGTGATTCTGAACCATTTCTCCCTGGGACGTTTGCAAAACTGATACTAGGAGATAAAGAGGGATCAAATGGATCTGGACGACACTCACCGGTTCATGCTGACTATGGATCAATGAGCCCTTCCTTGTGTCTGTCGACATATACATGGCCTTCGCCCTCTCTGATATCACAAGCAGCTATGATGAATGTTCCATATATCGCTGGAACACTGAGTCCAGCAGGGATTACAGACCCAAACATCCTTTTGACAGGTCTACCTGGAGCCAATGGACCTCTTGTACTGCTACATATCTGGTCCGGTTCGTCTGAAGCAATTCGACGCGCAACTTTCTTAGAATTGGGTCACATTCGTTTGTTGGCTGTTAGGTTTCATTTGGTAAGTTTTTTTGTTAATTGTTCCATCAAGATATAAAAATATCTTTAGTGTTAAATTCTTTTGTAGGTTAAAGCGATATCACTGGTGTTTTTATTTGTCTGAATTATTAATAAATGTTGTATACATTGGTCGAGTATGATTGTTGTTTTTTTAGCTAAAGAACTTATCCAAGGGGGAGACTGGTGATCTGGAATTGTCCAATAGTGGTGAATTAGATGTTGAAGATGGAGATGCTCCTGCAATCCATTGTAAACCTATAAGTATACCAGCAACTGTGTCCAGTGACAAACAAGCGTCTGGTGGGATGATTATTGGTTATGAATGTCGTTTTCGGATTTTGCCACATTTGATTGGTCTCGCTATTGGGCATCGTGGTGCAACTATTCAAGAAGCTCGAGGGATACCTGGAGTTCGTGCGGTGGATCTTCTTTTCGATGGAATAGTTCATGTAGAAGCTGAGGTAATTTTTAATAATTAATTTCCGTATCTCAGTTATCGACCGTGCGAACTGCAGCATTTAAAGTAATATGAACTGAAATTATTTTTTTTGAACCAAAAATTTTAGGCAAGTTATAGTTTAATGCTGATCTCAAAAGTTTTGATCCACATGTCAGTTGGTGGACTCATAAATGAGTTATTTTAATAAGCTAACACTAAGACACTAGTGAACCTCTTTTGAGTACAAATGTTTCTGGACACGATAAAATTTTAAGGTTTGTATTAGTTCTTAAGCTCTTACATCAAAATGTTTGTTTATGCGAACACCCATCTAAGTTTATATCAATAGCTTTTCGTCCTCTGTAGGCTTGTAAATAGCTTTTCAAACGGTTCCTCATGCCATTTTCTCCCTCTGCGTATACTCAAATGGAATTATGATACAATTTGCGGAATGAATATTGGTTAAAAATAAGGAGCTTTGGCTCAACCAGTAAGTAGGGCAATTAAACCTGCTATATCCTGAGATTTTCTGGAGTGTGTTAAGAAGATTAGTAACTACTTTATCGTCGTTAGTCTAAACAATAACGTTGACACTTAAATCCAGCCGCAAAGTTATATATATATATATATATATATATATATAGGAAGAAAATGGAAACATCAGCGGAGTATGATATATTCTCTGAGCCATGTTTAAGCGTATTATTAGGCTTTCTTTACTAGCCCTTATTCTGACGAACATCAGACGTGAGAGTTTCGACAAATAATACTCGATCAACAATCTGACAGATACCACTACTACGGTACTAATTTACTCCATCTGTGCGATAATTGTCCGAACGGTCTGAAATGAATTTCCAACAAATCAATTTTTTTCTTCATAAGCTTTATATTTGTCTTATCCTATCACCTTTTTGTTGTTCAGACTATTGAAGCATGTCATGCAGTGAGAAATCTTTTGGATTTCACTGAAGTTGAGATTCCAGTCCAACCACGATTAGCAAGTAGACTAATCGGATCAAAGGGCATGAATATCCGCAAATTAGCAGAAGCTGCAGGTGTTCGGCGAGCTAAGCTGCTTGATCCTTTCGCTAGAAAACGCAGACTAATGGCTCAACGTCAAGGCCATTGTCCAGTACGTGGAGGTTCTGTAACGGATGGCGATGCTCATGAAGATACATCAAACGGTGAAGAAACTGACAACGGGAACGAAAAGCTTTCTGTCAATCTGGATGGTTATTTGGATGATAACAAGAACTCCGGTGGTATTGCCGACTTATCCCCTGCTTTCTCTCTTGTTGGTACACGTTCGTCTGTTGCGAAAATGCGTCTACTACTTGAATTCCAAGCGGATAATTGGAATGAACTAGATGAACTAGAAGTATGTGGTTTGTTGTATCAAGTTAATATTTTCATCCAAAATCAACATCTTGTCCTTTATTTGTCTTTTTGTTTACTACTTTAACAGGGTTTCCGTCATTTTATAAAATCATTTACATATGAATTGCTTAAGTTATTCATCGCAATTGTATATCACCCCATTTTATTGTAATCTTATTTACTCTACTGTAGGAGGCACGAAGATCGTTGTTTAGTCAGTTGCGTCAAACCAATCAACTCAATCACCAATCGGATTCTGTGTCACCTACGCGCATTTCGAATGGCAGACCTAGTAGAGGTGGTGGGAATTTCGGGTTTGTATTTCAAAGGATTTTGTAATTTAAATTTTAAGTTTCTCCTGGTTTGTGACCGAACATATCTTTAACTTCATGAATAATGGCAATTTTTATTTACATACTTTGATTTCAATTAAATATTTACACTCACGACTGTATTTCATCTTTATAGACTGGTTTTCGTTCTGGTTGAGGATACATTGATCATATCTTCACCCTCTGCCAAATGTTAAAACACTGTCATACTTATCGCAGGCCATCAATCGTAATGTTTCTTGATATCAGGGCTGCCTTCGATTCATTGGACAGGACTGTTCTCTGGGATTGTCTATTGACGAAGGGTGTGCCTGAGAAGTTTGTTAACATATTAAAAGCCCTGTATACAAACACCTCAGGCAGAGTGAGGGCATAAAACCACCTTTCTCCCTTGTTCCATTCAAGCAGTGGGGTTAGACAGGGTTGCCCAATCTCACCATTCCTCTTCAACTTTGCCATCGACGACATTCTGAAAACAGCTCTGATGGATGTAAGTAATGGCGGTGTGGATATATTGCCTGGAGAACGACTTCTCGACCTCGAGTATGCGGATGATATTGTCTTACTGTGCGATAATGCCCAAGGCATGCAATCCGCACTTAATCAGTTGGCAATCAGTGTCCGCAGTGCTTTGCACCCTCCAAGTGCAAAGTACTCCTACAAGACTGGCAGGATTCTAATCCTGTACTCATCCTGGATGGTGAGCAGATTGAAGTGGTTGAGAAGTTCGTGTATCTGGGTAGCTACATAAGTGCTGTTGGAGGCGTGAGTGATGAGATCGATACACGTATAATGAAAGCCAGAGCGGCTTATGCCAATCTGGGCCATCTTTGGCACCTTCGTGATGTTAGTCTGGCTGTAAAAGGTCGGATCTACAACGCGTCGGTGAGAGCAGTTTTGCTCTATGCTTGTGAAACCTGGCCTCTCCGAGTTGAGTATGTTAGACGCCTCTCTGTGTTTGATCATAGTTGTCTCCGAAGGATTGCTGACATCCAGTGGCAACACCATGTAAGTAATGCAGAGGTTCGGCATCGTGTGTTCGGGCGCAGAGACGATAATTCAATTGGTGTCACCATCTTGAAACACCGACTTCGTTGGCTTGGACATGTTCTACGAATGTCGTCCCAGAGACTTCCACGTCGTGCATTATTTGCCGACGCTGGGACAGGTTGGAAAATGTGGAGAGGTGGTCATGGTGTAAAACATTGCACTTTCATGGATAATACAATTCATATTTTTTAGGTTTGACAATCCCGTCAGTTGCACTTCTGAATGGTGAATCCCCTTGAAATGCAGTTACTTTTATTGGTTTTTCAATCTATAATATACACTATTCTCAATTTTTATCGTTTAAGAGCTCGCATAAATAAAGTAATTTACACATGCTCGAGTGTACAATTTCTGTTAAATGTAGTCTACTTTATATCAGAATTTTTTTGTTTCACCATGATTTTCAAAATTATCATTTATTTAGAATAAATTACATTTACTAAGTAAAATCAGTAGTCATAATTTCTCGTCGGCAATACTTTTGAACATAGAACCCACGTTTTTTTCGTTTATTTTAAATACGAACCCATAGACTCCTTGTCTGATTTCATAAGTCATAGTTAACACAGTCTCATGTAAAGCATCTTTAGATTAAGGACATATTTATGCTATCACCTGATATAATGTAGTTAGCTCGATCCTGAACTGTGTCAGTAGATGCAGATTACTTCGTTAAGATGTGCGTGGTCAGTGGTCGAAAACATTGGCTTAAATGACTCAGGTACGATCACAGTCGTGCAGATGCATTCATTTATCTTTTCCTATGTTTTGAGCTTCAATATTTTATTCATACTCATTTTTTAAATTTATGCCTTTTCGAACTGTATCAGCTAAACGTAGTCTTTCTCACTATCGTTAATAGCATTGGTGCTTCAACTCTTATGGTATTTAATAGATTAACTTTATCTCGATTTTTTTTATGTGATTTTGCAACTTTGGCTGGTTGACATTTGTCCCAGGCTTTATACAGAGTATGATTGTAAGATTTTTCGTTATATTATATATAGATATTTCTTATTCTTTGAAACTAAATCCGTTTCTCAGGAGGAATCGAACTGTGGGTCGCGGTCGTCGACAACCCGAGAGCTTTGTTCCTGAGCAATCTTTGGATGATAAAGAAGTATCTCATCCACCTAATGCACATGGACAACACCTGCGTGGCAAAAATATCCACCAGTCCGATGTACCTAATAATAATATGAAAAGTCGTCAATCATCAGTCAACGATTCGTATTCTTGTTATTCTAACGGTATATTTAAGTTCACTGATGATGTTCATTATTAAATGCCCATAAGTTTAACTTAAGTTTATACTATATTACGGTTGGATTTCGTACTTGAGATTTACTGTACAAATAGTATACTGAAAATCTTCATTATGTGTATCGATTAAAGTACATGGAAATCCTAGGCATTCGATTTGGCCTTAGTTCTGTTTCTAATAAATGTTTAGAAATATAGAGTAACTCCTCAGGTAATTCCACTGCACGAAATTCCTGTCGAGTTCTATCCGGTGTTGAGAATTGTTGTTTAGATGGTTGCACACAATTTAAGGACTTATGGTTTCTGAGAGTTGTGCAACAAAGCTCCATATCCACATCTGAATCCTACTTGCTAATTAATTCTATGCTTTAGATTTAGAGACGAGTATAATAAATAAGACAAATCGACTCATTGTGTATGATTTTTTTAAAACATATCTCATTTCAAAAAATTGTTGAAGATAGAAACCATAAACAGCGTAAAATAACAAATATTCTGACAATAACAAGCTTTTTATGTAACCGAAAGTTTTCTAAACTGGTTATTATACGCCATGACAAGATATTTTCGTTGCTTCATTGTCTTGTCATGAAATGTATTTTGCCAACACCATAGGTAATTAGATGATAATATTACCCATACAGGGGTGCCAACTTTAATTTTTTTGATATTCTTCATAGTACCCAATAAACCAATTTGGTATTTGATTGTCTTGTGTTCTTAAGTATCACATGTTTATCTTTCATATTTTCTTAAGGTGTAATGTCAATTGGTGATCATGAAAATACACAAGTCAACAATAAAGCCATTAAGAATGATGATTTGGGCGCAAATAATGTAAATGACGACCAAACATCAAAACAGAACAACGGTACCTTTAGACGTAGTCAAAACCGCAATAAGGCGAGAGCAAGTTAATATTCACGGTTTTATGATATTTCACCAAGATCATATGGTGCCCTTTTACATACGTTGCCTTTTGTTCCAAAAGTTAACTATTTTGAGTTAAAGTGTGCTTTCTTAAAGTTATTAGGTTTATCTTTCCCGCAAAATGTTCATAATCTTATGCAGTGTAGATGGTCTTCCTCCTAGTATTCTGCATAAATGCTCTTTCATTTTTAAGACTGTATCTCAATAATGACAGGACATCACGTGTTTGTTTAGATTTTCGCTTAGCCTTTTAAAGTGCATTTACACACGCGCCACCACTGTGTAATTAAACATGACTTTGTTTCTTTCACCAGTCTGTACCTTTTTACATCGCAACCTCAAATTGACTGAAAATTATATTTTAGCTTTTCTTTACCACCATCTATTGATAAATTTTGATCTTTGAAAATAAGATTGTTGGTTTTGCGTATTATTTTTTCTATAAGGAGGTGGGGTAAGTCATTTCTTCAGTCAACAACACGATTGTTAACATTGTAAATCTGTCGCGTTTCTGCTTGAAAAATATAAAACATAAGTGTCCTGATAGGAACATTTAGTTTAAATCAACACGTCCGGGCTTAAGTGTTTCGGAGATTACACATGGGTATATATATTCCACTCACTTTGCTCATTATTTGATATTTCATCGACCTGATTTTTTCTGTAGCTACTTTGACTTACGTCAAATATTCCAAAATACTATGGAAGCATTCGCATCACGGAATAAGTAGTTTTGGTGCATTCAGACTGTTTATGTCCACATGAGACATAATTACAAAGATTCTTTGATTTCACTGATTTCGTAATGGTTGAACTGCTAGAGATGTAAACAACTTCCGGGGTTGTAATCTTGAAATCTTTCGGAGTATTTATTCGTCTCTTGCCCTTCGTTAGGACAGTCCAACTCGTCCGGTTAGCATACTGTGACAGTAATGAGCCATATTACATCATTACAAGCCATTCTAATGAGTATAACATTTCGAGTCAAAAGTGTTTCGTGCATATTTAAGGTCTGGGTATGTATATGTGATGGTTTCACTTTGAAGATTCACTAGACTTTATATCAGTTTGTGGACACGCGGTTCTTCCGTGATCTGTAGTTATAAAATAATGCCCTTGCACTTATCTTATGAATTTGTGGATGTAGTAGGACCAAATCCTGTTTGTAATTATCTGAAATCTCAGGGGAAAGGGTCTCCATAAGAACATCTCATGTTTGTAGGTTGGATACTATTTGAGGCATTCGAACATAGATAACCAAGTTTCAGAGTCGACAGTGAGCTATTCAGTTCAAGTCCGACGTTTAAGGCAGATTTATTTCATGTATGTTTAGTCATATGCTGCGACGCGATCACTGGTCCAAGTAACTGAACCTTGCGTGCACTATTGCAGTGCTAGATAAAGCCTGAATACTCCAGCAGTTACGTGGTTCCGAAATACAAAGTGAATTATCCTTGTTGTAAGACGCGCATCAGAAAGATGCCCTGAGCAATGTTTTATGTTGGTTGCTTCCAACTGCTTAAAATCAGGTAGTGCACAGAATGTCAAATTATTTAGGATGTTAGTCATATTGCAACGTGGTCGATGGAATTCGATCAACATTGAACACTGAGGCTATCTTAGTAATAGTACACTGTTAAAGTACTTTGCTACATAAATAAACTTTGGTAAATGAATGTAGGGGTAGACCGCCTGCCTATCACTTATAGAGGATTTCCATTTAACACAGCAAAAAAGATATTTATCCCATTAAACGGACCTCATACTTTAAGGGCGGAAGGGGAACTAGCTAATTCTAATAACATGTGTAATTTTATGTTTTCAGAAAAATGTTTGATACAAAATATTGCGTAATATAATGGGAGACTAACTTTCTAGAACGGCTTTGACAAAATAAATTTCAAGTATGAAGTAAACAATCAGTATAGAGTTGTGGAGATTGTTGAGTTTAAATTGATATCGTGAATAAATCAAGATGAAATTTCTGGAGTTCTAGTAAGAAGCCGTGGCCAGTGGAGTTCAGCAGTGTCTGTTGTGTAGCAGTTACTTACTGAAGACAATAGTCGACGGTCGCGCGATATTGTAGATTGATTGAAGTTAGGTGTTAACACTGTTGGATACCGGCTCAGTGGTCTAAAGGTTAAGTGTTCGCGCGCAAGACCGAAAATTCTAGGTTCGAATCCCGCGTACGGTATCGTAGATGCGCGCTTCTGAGCCCCATACTAGGATGAAGCGACCGTCCAGTGCTCCCAGGTTTTCCATGGTAGTCTAACATTGATCCATTCGTGATGTCAGTTTGAACTAATATCAAGTAGACATTGAGTTTATACTTGAAGGGATACTTGTGTCTTGTGTAAGAATATTTGTTTGCTGGCTTTACAGAAATGGTTATGAAACTAATAGCGTACATACTTGATCAGGAATATTATCATACGGACGGTCTCAAATTGAATTAACGAAATTACCAACGTATTGAAGAACTAGACAACTGAGTTCAATACAGATCTAAGAATGTTTCAACATCCTAACACCATGGATAGACCCAACTAATCGTGTATTTATGAATATTTATTCTTAGCAGGTTCCATGGACTCTTTACGAAGCTATAATATGATATATATGTAATGCAACCCAAATGAGCTGCCGTTTGCTCAAAATACGTTTTTTCTATGCTTTATATTCAACTTTATAAAATCAACTGGAGTATTTTATTTCTAGTATAAACAAATTACAGAAATAATCCAACTACAAGCAATAAGTGGGTTTTGATTGTGATGTTCCGATTTGTCCAGTGACAGCGACTCCCATCAAAAATTCCTGCAAAAAAGAAAGGCAGCGAAGTGTGTACACTAAAACACTAAACGTTATATAATCATTAAGGGCAATTAGTTCTGTATCTACTATAACACAAGAAAGGTATAGTATTGCGTCCCTATTATCTGGGAAATTCGAAGTAAAGTACGGTAAAAATATTTCTATGCGAAACTGTAGTGAATAGTTTAGTCACTTTAAAGTTTGCAAAAAATATATACTGACTGGGATGACTAGTTGTTGTCATGTCATAAATTTGGGGAAGATGTGCACTTTCCTACACATCCCAATCAGTAACTACATGTACGAGTGTGATTTTTTATTTTCATCAATCTTAGCTTTTCCTTCCTACTAAATATTTTTCTGCCTAGCGATGTGAGTTGCTGTAAACGACTCACTGAATTACGTTATCTAAGATGTTTTGCACTTCTCGGGAATATCTAATACGATTCAGATATGGATATCAAATGAAATACTAAATAGAAATCTATATGGAAAGATTTGTTTTTTATTAGACTGAAACAAACAAGAAACTAGACTTATATTCTAATGCATTAATAGTCAGTGTCTGTGACAGCGGAAGGGAAATATTCCCCTTGAGGCCACAGATTCCCCAAATAAATGCTATCAATCACATTAAAAGCTTTGTATTTGCAGTTTATCGCGAAAACCTGTTGGGTTAAGTGTGTAAAAATTATTAGGCTTTGGTTACCGTTCAGCACTAATAAACTGTTACTGATTATTAATTCAAAGTAATATCTTGTTTGTACGTAACGGATTAAATTATTAATGTAATTAGTTACATTCAAAAAGAAGAACTTATTTAGATCTAATAGCTTATTATCAACTAATTTATTACTGCTAGAGTTTAATGTTGATATAATCCGTTGTGTGGCTTCCTCATTACTACATACACACCTTGCTAACTAATGTCAGACAACATTAAAAGAAAAAAGGATGCATATCCATGAACTTGTAGCGCGTCTATATTTCAATGTTCGATTTATGGGAGATTTTTTCGCCCACTTAGTGGACGAGTGGTGTATAAAGAAGGTGTTTGAGATGCGCTACCGTAGCGTGTCCATAGAAGACATTTGTAGATAGCTATAGACTAAATGAACAGATAAATGCTAATTAAACTATACCAACCAATTCACAAAACTAATGATATTGAGTCAAAACAAAGCGATAGCTGTACAGTATAGCATTAGATATTTTCAATGATTGAGTAAAAACAATCCATTAGAGTTATGTGAGTTTATTAATTTAATTAGGAATTTCGATTTATTTGAATAAGATTTACCGAAAAGTTTCTACATTATTGTGCAGCAGTTTCATAGAAAGCACCACGTGAAGAAAAATATCAGGTGACTAAATGTTTAAAATTTGTAAGATTAGTGGTGGATGTATCTATGCCATAGTTATTCATAAAATTTATTTATGCCTGAGGTATTGACTTTGTAGGCAGTTTCTAAGCTCCCAGAAATCTGTGTCTCAATAGCACAGAGTGAGTACATACACTGGAGACTTTATTTTCAATGTTGATTTAATTTGAAAATCGCAGCTATTTTTATGGTAACTGATGATCTTAAAGATCTAGGAGCTTTTGGCAGTTGTTCAGGTGACTGACTGATTAGGTTAAAAATGAACAAAAATGTATAGACATTTTTTGTGCTAATTCCCAAAGCAATAATAACTTGGGGGTCAATTTTGTATTATTGAACAGTTTGGAACAATAATAGATATATCCCAATAATTCTTAGTATAATATTCAATTTCAAAGATAAAACAAACTATAAATATTACACAGTGCTTAATTTTTATATAAAGTTAAAAAAAACGTTAATTAAATGCGTTAAAATTATGAATTCAGTATAATATTATCAACACAAAAACAAACGTAAGAGGATCGAAACAGTAGTCTAGTAAACTTGTTTTAGAATACAACTTTTCTCTACGACTATGTAACACTTCAAATTGAATTAGGAAGAAAGAATTCGTTAATATGTATATACAAAGTTGACCCCATGAAATTAACTAACCTTTAATACTTGACTAGATTGAATAGTACTCATTCCAGTTCCACGAATATTTGTGATAAACTTATTTATTAAATATGATAGTTTAGAATTATGGCAAATAGATGATTCATTGATATTTTGTTTACAATATACATCAGTAGAATATAATAAATTAATTAATTCTAATGTACCAGCTAATGGTACTATAATTCTTTGTCGTTCATTTGTATAATCTTTAAGATAAGCTAAACTTCCTGTAAACCCCACGTCAAAAAAAGAAACAATTAAAAGGAATAACATTCATTCAAAGGAATGCAAAATGTTTACACTACACAAAATATACAGTTTATAAAGATTATAAATTGAAAATGGTAAAAAAAGTAGTTTTATGAACAACATGTTTGTGAAATTATCTTTATATAAATAAGCTTATTAAAAGTACAGTATAACTAAACCACACATTGACCTAACATCATATGAAAACCTTGTAAAAAAACAAATAAACATCCATATCCATTGTTTAGAACATTTGAAATAAGTAGGTGTGACGTATAAATACATCAATGACTTCTTGGTATTGATGACTGTTGTAATTTTGAATTCCAAATACAATACATTCGTTCGGGCTCATCTAATAATTCTTGATTAAATTGCGTTATTCCTGGGACCACTAGTCTATACTACAATTCAAATACTTCTGATTATCATAGTAGGACATTTTTTCAATCAGACACGTTTTATTATACAAGATCGAAATAGTGATGTCAGAGATACAGAGCATATAAAGAAATAAAGACCTGACTATCGACTGCATTATGGATAATATCAGTACGTAAAATATAAAAAAACTATTTTACGATAAGTTGAGGGGTGCTCATCTACTTTTATGGATATGAACCAAAGGTAAAAAACGTGCAAAGAAATATGAGGTGAAGTAACGTTTGATTGTAATGTGTGTCAGCGAGGGGACTCAAAATTAGACATTATTTTATTTTACGGGTTTATACATCTTTCAAGTCATTAACCACCAAGAAAAGTGACCATATATTTAGGCGTTTAAAAACAATTGATCAATTTACTGCCATATAATATCGCGGAATTTTTACAGAATAGTTAAATAGATTCATTTAAATTCAAACACACATATACTGTTAAACTCAGACCAATATGCCACAGGGTCCCCGAGTAAACGCATGTAAGACAAGCTTTTCGAAGTGACAGATGGAGGGTGAATTTGTAGTACATCACTAGAGTTTTGAATACGGGTCTCGGTTAGACAACAAACATCGATATTAAGACTTTCTAAAGACATAGCCAGCCCTATTTGCTGTCCGATCTGCATTACTGTGCGAACGTTGAAGGAAACCAATTTGAATGTTGTACGTGGTTTCAGATAGACTAGTTCAGTAACGTATTCGGTGGAAGCATTCACTTTCAACCAGAAAGTGACTGGAGATTGTTCAGATAGAACAGAGTTTCCACCATAGGCGAGCTGCTGCATAAGTCGAAGAATGAGAGTACATGGAGTGGGAATAGAGGAGGATAAGTGACTTAGTACAAAAAATAATACTAATAATAATAATAAAAATGAGCGTCATCAAGTGAATGAGAAATGTTTGAATTCTAATTCGAGCGAGCATAGTATTCCATGAAGTAATTGTCATCTCATAGGATTTGTGTGAGGGCTGTGATACTGTCCGGGTACCCAGACCGAAGCAGATGATTTTCTTAGGGGGCCACACCCGGAGCCTTCGACCTAAAGGTCTGATCCACAAGGCAGTGGAGCATCGTGGGGAGATGCAGTCCCATGGTAGCCGGTGACTAACGATTGGTGTTCTGGACTCAAGTGTGAGGGCTAGGAGGAAAAAGGATCAATAAGGACGCTAGGCTGCTCATACTGGTCATTGGCTTGGCACAGTGCTAAGATTGTATAGGTCTTATCCTGACTGGCGAATAAATCAGGTGATAATTAACCTTCTAAAAGTCACAAAAAATACTTTATTGTCATGTAAGTGAAGTTCAACGGTGTTTGATTGAGGTTTCAGACAGGTGGATAAATAGACATGACTTGTAATATATAATTCACACTTTACTCGTACTTCCTCGGTGTTTTTAGGAAACAGGAAATAGTTATTTGGTTGGGGTTATAGTGCAAAACGAATGCGATACACTTGATGCAATAGGATCAATTCCTAACTGAACATCACAAAATTTATACATTTCCAGTTAATCAGTTTGATGTAAATTTGTCAAAACGAAATGAGTACAACTGTGAAATAGAACTCAGACAAACGATTCTGTTTTATGAATCAAGTGTTAGTAATAATGGTTGTACCAATTGTCTCTTACCAATATTAGCTCCATGAAAAACAGCTTCTTCTAAATGTCTAACCAGTGAAACAACATCGCCGAAACCAAGATTAACGCCTTGACCAGCAAGTGGTAATATTCGATGAGCAGAATCACTGTATTAATGGTATATTTAATAAAACATTTGAAAAGAGATGCGATTAACAAATAAATTCAAACATATCTTGAAATATTTTTGATAAATACTATTTTAATCTAAAAAAAAGCCTCCAGATAGTCCACACGATAGACTATAGTTTTATTTGGAATGATCCCACCGAAATATATTCTAACAGCCAACCAAAGTTAAAGTTTTTTTAAAACTCAATAATTATAACCTAGTAAACAGTTAAACTGCCAGTTTACTAGGGTTTGGACTATTGAACTGTAATTATATGAATATATAAATTAAGATGAGAGCGAGGTAGGGGAGTGATCAAAAAGGTAACCTGGTAATTGATATTCCAGTTTGAAGAAAAAATCTTGCCTCTGACTTAACGTGATAATCACTTTGATTCTAGATGACTTCACAGCCCGCTTCCTCACATAAACTTGCAAATCTAACAAAAATAGGAAGGATAGGTGATAGTTGCCATAATCAATTACTATGGAGTGATGTAGGCGAAAAAGCAAGAGAAATACGATTATGGGGATGGTTGAAATCAACTTAAACGATTCACTTGTTGTTTGCTTGTATCTTCCCATTGTTATTTAGGACGGCAATTGATCAGTCTCTTATTGGCATATGTGCATCCTGTGATTTTTCATTCGTTATGTACAAACATTATAATGACTAGAGAATTTTGTTTAAATTGACTTGCTTTATACCAGTTCACTATTCGTGTGTCTTATTGATAAACGATCTCTAAATACACGTATTTGTATACACACCTCGTTTTGACTTTGTTGGCTGATGTTTTTTAACTGTTTACTAACAATCCCAATGAACACGCTTTAGCTTATATCATACAGCATATTCTCTGTCAACTACACACAAACACTTTGGATCTATATCTGGTATTTTTTGGAGTTATTTGTCCTACAGCGTCATAAGTGAGGACATATTTTTGTTTCTGTGTTATATTAACTTATTCTTTTGATAAGCTTTTGGAGTATTGACTGAGTTAAGATATTTTCATATTTTTATTGTTCCGCCACAGGGTATATGAAAACTAACCGTTTACGAATATCTATTTACTATATATATATAGGAGTACCTTTATCATAACACACAACAAGCAAACCTCCTATTCAACTTCAAAACATCGTGAACACGATTATGAAACGAGACGTGGAACTTGAGTAACTTAAATATATGTAGCATTTCAAAACTAAAATAGTTTAACTAATCTTAATTTCCTTCAATATTCTGTTGTCATTACACACGCACTGAAGATCGTATACTATAATCGTTCTTACTACTCAGGATGTGCATACCATCTCATTAATGACTGACTCAATTAGAAATGAACTAATAGATAACTATTGATTGATAAGTAGCGTTAAAAACTAATACATCAAACTATTATTATCTTACAGTTTACGTCACGATCGAATGTAAAGGAGTCAACTACCAATTGGATGATGAAGTAATATCGAGAATTGAAGTTAGGCATGTAAACAACCAACTCCGCCTGTAGCTCTTCTAGAGTTACTGCCGGTCTCAAGCCCGGGTAAAGGAGGAGGGTTGGGCATGGGATTAGCGACCCCATCCCGTAGAAAAGCTAACTCGCTAAAAAAACGCTAACCAGAAAAAATAATTCCAACCATTTAAACTCTGCCCTGGGAGTTGAAGGAATAATTATGACGCCTCATGATGAAAGCCGAAATTTTTCGGAAGTCACGAGGCCGATGCACCTTCTAACAACCAGAGCAACACTCTTTATAGGTACATGGAACGTCCGAACAATGTAGGAGACAGGGAAGACCAGTCAAATAGCGATGGAAATGAGAAGATACAACTTGGCAGTACTCGGAATCAGCGAAACCCATTGGACACAAACTGGACAACAAAGGACGTGGGAAGGGTTAGTCGTGGAGATAAGAGAGTTATTAGGAGTAGGAAGGAATTGAAAGTGACCAACTTGGTCTCGTGTGCTGTTACGGGTATGAGGGCTAATATCACTTCCCGGCTGCCCACACCGTGGAAGGGTATTTCTTGAGGGACCTGAAAAAGAAGTTGGATTAGTGTTGGTCTTAACGACCTGGGAGCGTGACCGCAGTGCCCAAGGGACAACTGCTTGAGGCCGGTCACGCACGGCCTTTTTGTGGGGGATTTTTGACGTGTTAGCTCCGTTCTTCAAAGGACCTTACCGCCGGAGACGGAAATCCGTGGGATAAGGCGAGGTGTGCATTTTTAGGGTCGACCTTTTCTAACCCCACCCCTCCTTGTGGGAAGGCAGCATCGCTGTCATGCTGGTTGTTTGAAGGAAACACCTTACTGCCGTCACACCTCTGTACAGTCGGCAGTACGACTTCGCCTTCGGACCTTGGGATTGCTGCTTTTAGTCTTACCGCTCTTCAACCGACCTGTCTGGCATGGTAGGACCTTGAGGAACGATTGTTCCAGCCAGCATAGCTCGATTGCTTCATCACGATAGGCAAGCCCAACCACCACGTCAAGGTAGCAGCAACGGTCGGGAAAACATTCTTGTTTAACTTTGTCGTTGACATGCTTTTAGAGATATCACTTTCATTATCTCAAACTCTTTTGGAGTTGAACTTTTACTGGGAGATTCACTTGTTGACTTAGAATACGCCGACGACATAGTTTTATTTGGTGAAGACGCTGACAAAATGCAGAGTCTTCTGACCACTATAAGCAACTATGCACGCATGTTCGGGATGCGATTCTCCCCCTCGAAGTGCAAAATGTTACTTCAGGATTGGGTTGCATCGACACCTGAACTAATGATAGGGAGTGAAGTAGTTGAGCGTGTTGACAGCTTCACTTATCTTGGGAGTCTCATCAGCCCTTGTGGTCTGGTGTGTGATGAAACCTCAGCACGGATACAGAAGGCTCGTCTAGCTTTTGCTAACTCGCGTCATTTATGGCGTAGGTGAAATATCCGTCTAGCAACCAAAGGACGGGCTTACTGCGCAACCGTTCGCTCCATCCTACTTTATGGCAGTGAAACATGGCCGATAAGAGTAGAGGATATTCGTAGGCTACTAGTATTCGATCATAGGTGTCTTCGACTCATTGCTCGTATATCCTGGGACCACCGGGTAAGTAATGCAGATGCTAGGAAACGGGTACTAGGTAAGGTTGGAAAATCGATTGATGAAGTGGTGAAACTTCATCTGTTGAGATGGCTGGGACATGTGTTACGTATGCCCAACCACCGACTGCCCCGACGTGCAATGCTTTATGGTGTAGGAGTAGGTTGGAAGAAAGCTAGGGGCGGCCAGACCAAAAACATGGCATAAATCCATGAAGTCGCTGACAAGTGGACTGGGCCGTGTTGGTAGGTGTAGACTGCCTGGTTGGGATTCGCGAGATGATAGCAACCGATGGTTAGAGACCTTGAATGACATGGCTCAAAATCGTTTGCAATGGCGAAGGTGCATCCACTCCTTGTGTTCTACCAAATTCTAACCTTTTTAAATTCTTCATGTCCCTATCCTTTTTTCTCTTTCCAAATTTATTTCACTGTATTATACTCCTTCAATAACATCTTCAAACCCTTATCTTTCACATAATACTTATACTCTTACTACTTCTACCACTATGGGATTTGAATCGACAACTTCATCTCTGTGCTAATGTGGTATGGCAACTCGAACTGATGTACGTACGTACGAAGTTCTACGTTGTAACTGACTGACTGGACAACAAAGGCTAGGTACAGGAGAGATGCTGTTGTACTCCGGTCACGAAGGGGAAAATGTTCCACACACTCAGGGAGTTGCTCTAATGCTGTCCAGACAAGCAGGAAATGCACTTGTAGGATGGGAATCTCATGGACCCAGGATAATCAAAGCATCATTCAGAATAAAGAAGGAAGGGATCACAATGAACGTTATCCAATTTTATACACCCACTAATGATAGCAACGACGATGATAAAGATCAGTTCTATGAAAGGCTGCAATCAATTATAGCGAAGTGCTCAAGAAAGGACCTCACCATCCTGATGGGAGATCTAAATGCTACAGTTGGAGTGGACAACATAGGATATGAAGATATAATTGGACGACATGTACTAGGAGAGAGAAATGAAAATGGGGAGAGACTTGCAAATTTATGTGCTTTCAACAAACTGGTTATAGGCGGCACAATATTCCCACACAAGCGCATACACAAAGCTACATGGACCTCGCAGGGCCACACCACAGAGAACCAGATAGATCACATCTGTATCAACAAAAAATTCCGAAGGTCAATGGAAGATGTGAAAACCCGGAGAGGAGCTGACATAGCTTCAGATTACCACCTGGTTGTGGTCAAGATGAGACTGAAGCTAAAGAAACACTGGACAACTGGACAAACAGCACTACAGAGGTTCAATACAGCCTTCTTTCGAGATACTGACAAGCTCAACGAACTCAAGATAACTATCAACAACAGGTTTCAAGCTTTACAGGATCTACTGAAAGAACAAGAAACTACGACGGAGGACAACTGGAAAGGGATCAAAGAAGCACTAACTTCAACGTGTCAGGAGGTTCTCGGTTCTAAGAAGCATCATCATAAGGAATGGATCTCTATGGGAACCCTCAACAAGATTCAAGAACGGAAGAACAAGAAGACAGCAATTAACAACAGCCGAACACGAGCAGAGAAAGTCAAAGCACAAGCAGACTACGCAGAAGCAAACAAGGAAGTGAAGAAAAGCATTAAAGCCGATAAGCAGAAATACATGGGAGAACTAGCAACGACGACAGAAAAAGCTGCAAGAGAAGGGAATATGAAATAACTATATGATACAACGAAGAAATTGACAGGGAGATATAGTAAACAAGAGAGACCAGTCAAGGACAAAGAAGGAAAGACAATCACAGAGGTTCAAGAACAGAGGAAAAGATGGGCAGAATACTTCGAGGAACTGCTGAACAGACCAGCCCCATTGAATCCACCGGACATCGAAGCAGCACACACTGACCTTTCTATAGATGTCACTCCACCAACGATCGAAGAAGTCAAGATGGCCATCAGACAAATCAAAAGTGGGAAGGCGGCAGGACCTGACAATATGCCAGCAGAAGCACTGAAGTCAGACATTGAATTAACTGCAAACATGCTTCACCTACTATTCAGGAAGATTTGGGAGGAGGAACAAGTGCCAACGGACTGGAAAGAAGGATACCTCATCAAGATATCAAAAAAAAGATATGAGTAAATGTGAGAACTACAGAGGCATCAGTTTGTTATCAGTACCAGGAAAAGTTTTCAACAGAGTGTTGCTTAACCGGATGAAAGACGCAGTAGACGCCCAACTTCGAGATCAACAGGCTGGATTCCGTATAGATCGGTCGTGCACAGACCAGATTGCGACACCACGGACCATCGTTGAACAATCAATTGAGTGGAACTCATCACTATACATCAAGTTCATTGACTATGAGAAGGTGTTTGACAGTGTGGACAGGAGAACATTATGGAAACTTCTTCGACACTATGGAGTTCCTGAAAAGATTGTCAACATTATCCAAAACTCATACGATGGACTACAGTGCAAAGTGGTGCATGGAGGACAGCTGACAGATGCATTTCCAGTAAGGACCGGAGTCAGACAAGGCTGTCTACTCTCCCCATTCCTCTTCCTTCTGGTGATTGACTGGATTATGAAGACTTCGACATCTGAGTAGAAATACGGAATACAACGGACTTCTCAGAATCAATTAGATGATTTGGACTTCGCAGATGACCTAGCCCTCCTTTCTCATACACACAAACAAATGCAGATGAAGACAGCAAATGTAGCAGCAACCTCTGCATCGATAGGCCTCAACATACATTTAGGTGGAAACATTCAAGTACCTGGGGAGCATCATTGATAAACAAGGAGGATCGGATGCAGATGTAATGGCGAGGATTAGAAAAGCAAGGGCAGCATTTCTACACTTGAAGAACATATGGAACTCAAAACAACTGTCAACTAATTTCAAAGTCAGAATCTTCAATACGAACGTCAAGACAGTCCTACTGTACGGAGATGAAACGTGGAGAACTACTACGACCATCATCAGGAGGGTACAAGTATTTATAAACAGTTATCTACGCAAAATACTCAACATCAATTGGCCGGATACTATCAGCAACAGCGTTTTATGGGAGAGGACAAACCAGCTTCCAGCTGAAGAGGAAATTAGGAAAAGACGTTGGAAGTGGATAGGACATACATTAAGGAAATCACCAATGTGCATTACAAGGCAATCCCTAACTTGGAATCCGGAAGGGAAGCGAAAAAGAGGAAGGCCAAAGAACACATTACGCCGGGAAATAGAAGCAGAAATGAAAAGGATGAATAGCAACTGGAAAGAACTGGAAAGGAAGGCTCAGGACAGAGTTGGATGGAGAATGCTGGTGAGCGGCCTATGCTCCTCGACGAGGGGTAACAGGCGTAAGTAAGTAAGTAAGTATGTAAACAACCGGATGATGGCTTAGTACTCTAAAAGTTGAGCGCTCACCCAAAGACCGGAAGGCAGTGTATCTGATACTGGGTGGGGTCATAGATGCACACTGTTGAGAAATCCGATACTAAGACGAAACGGCCATTCACTGTTTTAGGTTTTCAGTGGTTATCTAACTAAGGTCAATGGCTATAATGCAAGCCATAAAATTCAATAAACTCTTGCATTATTATTATTATTATCACTGATATTATTGTTTGAATAGGTATTTAAATGATGAACATACCCCACTAGTGCTACACGAGTAGCTGAATAAAATGTTGCATGTTGAAAACCTAGAGGGAAACAAGCCCTTTTCGTATTTGGTTGGATTGATACTACTGATGGTGTTGAAAATGAGCTGGATTCACTTTCATTTTCTGTAGATTTTATTTGATTACCAAAGTAATCAACAACACCAGCAAAACATTGTCCCACGTTACTGAGAACTGTACCTATTTGTGACATCGATTCACTAGGTTTAGTCTAACAAATGAAGAAAACAATACATGTTTCTTGAAAGAAAAAAATATCGGAAGGAAGTGGAATATAATTTGGCAAAGATAAACAAATATGACAGAATTATTGAATATCTTAACACTTAACGACTGTAACATTAGCACTGTAGCTTTAATATACCAAACTGGATGAAATATTCTAAACACAGAGATTTTAACATTGGACCTGGAAAACAAGTTAGGGTTCTAGAAAAAATTTGTTGCTTGGAGAATTGCATCAGGTTTAATAAATTGTCCGTGAACTTAGTGCAGATAATTTTCTCATACAATCATTAAAGATTAGGTACATATAAAGGGATTTCACGACTTACCAAACAGTCATTCAACTCTTGAATAAAATCTGAATCTTTTAAATTCATCAAACGATCAGCTTCATACGAAGTTGTACTCCATACCAATGATGTATACTCTTTCGATAACTTTTAGATAAATGAGAAAGAATGAAGTATAATTGGAATACCTTGTTACAATTTCGCACAATTTCAAAACTAATCATACATAAATAATTTATAACTCATCTAAGATTTAATAATTACACTAAAAATTAATTCATAAAGATGATAATTATCTTCAATTATTATCAAGATTGTGGGAAGAAAAAAATATTTGTTCGATGCTTTCATAGCTATGAAGACAATAGATCTTCCATTAGAAAATTCATTAGAGAAATAGATAGACAAATAAGTCTAAATGTACAACGTTACAATAAGAGACGTTTATGATGAATTATGAATATATATATCCTTTAAATGAACTGTGTGACTAAATGATATAAATTAGTTCATTTTGTATCTATCAATTTCTAAAACAAATTAACTACAATACTACTCTAAGAGTAATAGACCTATAAATTTTGGAGAAGAATTGACCAGTATGAACAAACCTTTCAATCACAACAATTATTTATAAAAGCTTTTTTCTTAAAAAAAAATGTATTTGAAGAGCATTAACACTGACTGATTAAGAAAATTCTATATTAGTATGGAGATTGTAATATTTTAACGGTTGAATTTACTAGTCAATCTAGACTAGACCACCATTGAAAACCTGGAAGCACTGGACGGACGTTTTGTCCGAGTATGGGACTCTTCAGCAGTGCAGATCCCCAACCCCGCACACCGGACACGAGCCAAGGACCTTTGGTCTCGCGCGCGGAATCGTTGGTGCGAATGGCTGAAGAGTCCCATATTCAGACGAAACGTCCGTTCAGTGCTCCCAGGTTTTCAATGGTGGTCTAGCTTAGATTGACTAGTAAATTCAACTATTAAAATTTCAAAGTTGTTCAAAGTAATTGAGAAAGCAGATAAGACCTAATTTCTGACATTTTTCAATAATATGGCTGTTATCAAAAATTCTGTAAACTGATTGTATCAACTCATTAAAAATCTATTCATCAGTTTTGCAATGTTTTTTGGTTATTATGACATTTGTTATTTATTTGAAATTTAATTAAATAATATAATCCAACAGTAAAAATTAGTGTAATTCGGAATAAGAAATCGATTTGCCACTTTTTCACATAGACACACATACACAAATAAATAAAATGATCATTTGTTAAACATGAAGGTTTTTTAAAAAAAAAACCCTTAACCCTTGATGTGAAACAAATTGATTTTGCCAAACAAACAGTTGACAACAGTGAAAACACTTTCATGGTATGCTAATAAAAATATACATACTGCATATGTTGCACTTACAATATCATATTCTTAATGGGTTTTTTTAAATTTATTATTTATTGCAAATCCCTACTACTCTTACCAGGTACTCATCTTGCATAAATAGGTTCAACGTTTACAAATCTTACGTAACTGATTATGTAATATTTTCGTTTCTAAAATACGTTTACTTATCTTTGAGTATACACACAATTGTCACAGATATTTTAAAATCTAATTAGTAATTATGAGAGTAAACATTCGAAAATTATTTAATTGGTTAAATTCTTATAACATTTGAAGGTTACTTTGTTTCTATGTCACTAGTCTATCAAACCGAAAGATTTATATGATGATGATAATACCTTTAGAGCAAAAGCTATTCAATATCGATATGGTTTATACATGAAGACTGTGTACACTTAACAATCAAGACCAAACTGATAGAAGAAAATGAACAGTATCCTTTCTATGATCATAGCTCATTTAGATAAATCTTATCAGGTAGAACTTATATAAACACTAGAACAGAATGGATTAACTATCCGTCTATACAGAAATAATGTTTTAACTGATCTTGAGAACATTATATTCTTAAAATATACATAGTAATGTAACTCAGTGTCTGAAGGTCGAGAGCCTCCTGTCAAGCTCAAATGTTGTTGATTTGATGGCCAGTAGTTCTGTGGATGGGAACTACGACAAAACAGTCGTTCAATGTATTACAGTTTTCAGTGATTGTCTAACCAAGTTCACTCCGTGATGTGACACCTCAAATATATTGAAATTCCTAGTCGATTGACTATTGGTTTCGAATTTTTTCAGAAACTAATCGATTAGGAGTGGGAGTTACATTTAGTGTCGAAATCCTCAGTTCAACCATCTTGTCTATTTCAATATATTACCTATTGAAATGATTCCTTATAACAGTACGTTTATACCATTTGAAACTCTCTAGTTTTAAAGTTTTTCAGCCAATATCAGTTTGCTGAAAAGAGAAAGATTCCTAAGTTGACATAATCTCCACAAAATATTGAGCTAAAGAACATAATACATAAATTTAAATAAATTAAGACAATTCTGCAAAGAAAGATTTCCTATTGATTATATTGTTTATCATATCTGTACAACTATATTTATATTCAAATGGGAAAATGTGAATTCAAGAATAATAACCCTTAGAAGTATAAGGGACCTATCATTATCACTATTCCTGCTTTGGTTTGGGCACCCGGGCAGTATCGCAGCCCTTACACAAATCAAATGAGATTTGTGTGGCGTATATATATCTGGTGTCCCTTTGTACCAATATTTATGTGTTTAAATAAATACAATAAAATTATCACTATTATTATTATTGTTATCGTTAGTTTACAAGACTAAGGCACAACGAACACGTTGGGTATCTTATTTTTATACAAACAGATCAGGAGCGACGTGAAAGATTATCAATGGGCAAGTTGCTATCAAACCATTCCACCTTTTCGACATTTGTGTTTATGCTAACATAAGATTACCTTTTGTATGCGAACGACAACTCTACACCTGATAGATTTATTTCGATTGTAGTATGTATACAATCAATAATTCTGTATTGTAAAATTAATTCATCTGTTCTTGTGTATTTAGCATAAATTTCATACCTTACATTGTTGCCAACTTTGTTATAAATTCTGAATTTAAAGTGAGTTAAAAAATACATTTTTCCGGAAATTGTACACTTATATTGTTGTCACATAGTCATTTGTATTAATTGAAATAATTTGATATTTCCTATAAAGACATCGTCTTTTGATGCCACTGAGGTAGTCAAAAATATTAAACCCTTTACAAATTATCATTTAACAACTAGATACTTAGTAAACAATCTATTGAAGATTTTTACAAAAGATTGATTTTCACTATTTGTTATATCCTGAAGAGAATTATGAATGGTACCTTTTGAAAACTATTTATGGACAAATATGATACATATATTCTTATTGTACAATTGTTGACTAACTAAACTATTCATATTCATGTCCCTCTTATTATAAGCTTTATTTCGACCCATAGACTATTACTGTACGATTTACCATTCTTGAGTTATCCCTAGTCCATTAATTACTGTTCCCCCTATTCACAGCCACATTTAGCCAAATCTTGTACAAATGTTATTTTTTATTTTATGGTACGATGTGGTCAGTTTTTTTGGTATATAAACCCAGTATGTTTGAGAATAATGATTCATATTGCAGAGGCTGTTATTGGTGTTCTGGACTTAACTGGCTGGACTAGGTAGAAAGCAGGACTGATAAGTACTTAAGACTGCTCGTACGGGTTTTTTGTGTCGCTGGTCGATAAATCACTGCTCTCTAATTGGCGGTATTATCGCGTTATACATTAACAGGGCACACAGGCCACAAGATATAACAATTGGCGACGGAGATGGGATTCGAACCCATGCGGGGATATAACACTATTGACTCAAAAGTACTTATATAAATGAGAAAAATGAGGCTTTTATGACACTCAATATTTACTAGAAAAGAAATTGTGAAAGTTAGTTTTAGACATTAATTAATAAATTAAAGATATAAACTATAAGAAGATAAAATATGACTCTATGTGAATCGCGATCATTTTTGATCAAAAATTTATATTGCCACGATAACCTGATCCCGAGAGGTTATATATATATATATATATATATATATATATATATAATTGTACAATAACATACTAAGTGCACCATAATTCATATCCAGATTCGGTTATTTCATAGATTAGTATTGTGCTGTGGGGTGAATTATTTTGAAAAATTTCTAAATTACTCCTGTGTATACCAAGAATGGTATACCGAAAATGAAATAATATACATATAATAAACATGGTTCCATTCTACATGAAAGAGACACACTGAGAATACCTATGACTAACTTTTAGAAACCAAGTCGTAAAACCATCAGGATCACAAAATGGAATACTGTGCAAGACTGCTAACAACCAGTAATCATCATGACAAGTTTTTTCCAAGCTACAGCTCAACTGAAAATTTAGTGACATAATAATTGAAAGAATGTTAATTGTCTTTCAATCAGTTATGATGTTTGTAAATATAACTAAATTCGTAAGATTATCTTGACTTTATAATATTATAGTTATTCATAAACAATGTAAGGATGTGGATAATTTTGTTTCAGCACAAGTTAGCACAGTTCCCTTCAGGACAGCACAAGCGGTGACATTAACAATATAACAAGTACATAAGGTGAGATAACAATAATAACTGTAAATTTAATTATGATGGGTACACTAAACATAACCATAAGTATAGATCATTAAGAACAGTTTGAAATATAAAGCTACACAATTATGAAGCAAAATAAAACTCAATGAGAATAACCACTTACTGGGAGTAATGCAATTGGGCCTGTTGGTAGAAACCTTTGCCAAGCGATAGATTCATTATTAGCCTGATGATATGAATATAAAAAGAGGAAGAAAATTTATCAGTTAATTAGTCATATACATAACTGAAATAGATGTATAAGATAAAAAAACTTAAAACATGAACATTGTCTGAGGATTCGGTTTGGACGCCCAGACAGTATTTTAGCCCTTACACAAATCAAATAACAAAGTGTGGCGCACATATATTTGATAATTTCTTGTACTAATATTTGTGTTTTAATAAATAAATCTTAGGATAACAATAATATTCATTCCGTGTAATTGACTTTGGAGGAAGAGGTATGAAGAAGTGCTAACTGGATATAGTCCATTTAATTGGTTTGAACCCATAACATGAAAATCTAGTACATAGTTTATGCAGTCAAACATCTAGTTTTATGCAGAAAACAACATCAGAACCATTGAAGTCTGCATAATACATTTATTACTTGCCTAGAAATAACCATTAATCAAAAGTAAGTAATATAATTTTACATAAACCGACATCTAACGCTGAATATTGTAATAAAGACAATTTATGGCCTATCAATATATATAGCCAAGTAAATACAAAGAAAGCTCCTTTACTCATCGTAAATTTAACGCAGTCAATAATGAGAGAGTTTACATAGCAGGTTGGGGAGCCTTATTATTGATTTTCTGACTATAGTACTCCATTGATTAAAAATCTATAAGTTATATAGTGGGATTCAACCGAACGAATATATGACTAGCAGAACACTTCTAGAGTAACATGCATTCTTAAATGCAATCTCGAAAAAATAAATACATCTCATCATAAAAATTTACCATATTATTAAATTATATCAATCGTACAACCATGGCATAAAAATCACGGTGACAGACACACTCTGATGACAGAATGTAATGAAAAAACAGTAAAGAGAGCCATAAGATTAAAATGACTTCCTATTTAATAGACTAATATGTCAAATTTATTTAATTTGAAGGAATCTGAAATTGTATATTTTCTAACTCTGTATAATTAGCCTTATTGCATAACTATTAAACAAATAATAAACTTTATTAGTTTGCTTTTACAATTTAAATGTAACCGGACCAATAATCATGTTGGTAGGCTAGAAAATAAAAACACGATATACTTCAAAGCATCAGATGATAGAAAGGCACTGAATATGGAGATGGTCGGAAGAAAACTAAGGATTTAGGTTCTGCAATAGTTGGCACTTGTCAGAAGGCGATTATTGCGATTTTGAGGAAACGGATGCTCTCTGTCGGATTTGAACATGTCACCCAGTTATATAGTCTGAAAATTCATTTCTAAACTATCTGGGTCACGACTAGATGAAATAGATTCGAATCTCACAGGAAGCAACACTATCCTCAAGACTGAAGGTACCGCCTTGGCAACAAGTACCGACTAGCATAAAACCAATGTTCATGGTATCTTGACAACCACCCTACACATCAACATAGTGCATGCGATGTCGTGCCACTTAGACCAGTGATGATATTGTAACTTGGTGGACAGGATTAGATCAGCGTTGAGAGACTGGACAAACATGACAATGATCAATGCTACTCAGTGGTCAGTCAATTATAGGTATTGAGTACATCTAAACTAATAAAGAAAGAATATTACTGATTGATTATAAAAACCTAGTGAATAAGGAAATTAATTGAATTGGAGAATCAATGAACTTATAACATCGCTTCATCATTAAACAAAATTATGAAATCGTTAACAATGATGAATTATCAGATAGGATTTTTGGTTCCTTCACCCTTAAACAAAAAGTTATGATGATCCCATCGAAAATTTAAAAATCAAAGATATATATCTATTTGTTTATAATGGGCATCAACACAAAGGTTTACTCAAGATAACGATTGGATCTAATAATATTGATTATATATATATATATATCAAATGCAACAGTAGTGTACACCATGGTCCATCCTCTGTGGGGGCGGCTCCCAGTGAACTCAAGGAAGCTCTGAAAGAGCCTAAGACATTCTATCATATCATCGTTTGGAGGAATATTCCAGGATCTCGGTATGTAGCTTCCCGAATAGACAAATGCTAAAAACTGCTATCTGTGAATTGGATGATTGTAATGATGATATTTTTTACTAAAAAATATAAATGCCCGAGTGTTTTATATCATATTTGATACTGGTTGGAATAAGATTCCTTTCCATTCGTCTTCTGCCTTCTAACTTGCGACCTGGAGGGTTCGAGTGCTCAAGTTGTACGCGGTAGAGAAAAATTCAAGTTCTAGATATAACATCCTCTAATATAAAAGCAAACAATTTTCTGTGACATAACTAATCTCACTATTTAATTCAATTTGAAATGGATTGCATTATCCTGTTGTTGATATTTGATATCTTATACTCGTTGCATAGGTGAGTGGCTATCTGGATTCAGTAGCTAAGTGGATGATGTTTGGAGCAAACAGTACTGGGTTTGAGTCTCGAAATGAAAATCAACTCTGGGATGGAGGTGCATACAGCTAACGAGTCCCAAATGGGACGAAATGAGCATCCTAGATTCCAGTGCTAGCCACATTCCATCTATTCTGCATTAATTTCACAACTATTTATTTATGTATTTATTGCTGCATCATATTAGAAATACTAAATACATTAAACCTCAATGTACAACTTCCCGGTTAATTAGTATAAATTCATTTTATCCGTTTCACTAATTACAAAAATTTACCTGTTCCAATTTTAAAGTTGCTACAATTGCTTTTTGATTATGATTCCAACCAATTGTATGAATATTAGCTGTTTTACGGACAAGTGAATTGAACCCATCGGCACCAACCTATGATTGAAACAAATAAAACCAAATATTATTATTTATGAATTAATCAAAACAAAAATCCATCAACTTGTTTTTTAAGGCATAAAATGTAGTGCAGACGTCCCCTAATTGTTTTAGTAAAGGTAACTGTTTATCTATAATTATTAAATTCACTGTTTGAAGCATTAAAGAATTGTTTCTTGTGATAATTGTTACATTTAACATAAAACAACAATTATTTCCAAATACTTACAATTCATAAAATTGGTTATTTTCCAAGTTGAGATCATGAGTCAATTGAAGCTAGAGCACCATCGAAAACCTGGAAGCACTGGTCAGACTTGTACCGCTTACTTTATTATTGTAAAGTTGAAACATGATGTTGTAGTTATGTTAATTCCTAAAGATACTTTTGTTTATCCTAAACTGCTTATTAACGGCAACTCTACACTCACAAGGCTATTTCATTGAGTAATCTGGAAAACGTGCTCCACTTTAAAATGGTGTCACTTTTCTTACTTTTTATGCTTTACAGAACTAAAATTTCAGTGACAAATACTCATTTAACTTCATTT
>NC_031502.1:31211198-31420284 GCF_000237925.1 Schistosoma mansoni | reverse complement strand
AGTCCCACGATGGGACGAAACGGCTGACCAATGACAAAAGCATTTAAATTGATTTATCAGGATATCCTGTCGTTTTTTTAAGATAAACTAGAAAAAGTTTTAAAAACTAGGTGAGAAGTTTAATGTGGTAAATATATAACCCTTTATTACAGGATAATACAATATCCACATGCATGCACACAGAAAATTTATATGGGATGCATAAATTTTTCTAGCACATTTTGTAAGAAAAACATGAACGATCTAAAAGACTGTCGTCTGTGCTTTTTTATATCTTGGAGATTTTACACTTTCATAATCTATGTCTGAAGTATATCATATTAGAAAATATGACCAGAAAATGAATTGATCTCAAAGTACTGGATAAAAGAATATCACTGTCATACGGAACTTAATGATGACAATATAGATTTCAATAAAGTCAAGTGATATGAATAAAATATTAAAAGTTAAATGAAAACTTATGAAACTTTGAAACCGCCTACAGATCAATACTATAAATTACCATGAAAATTATTGAGAAACGGTAGAACTACTCGGATAATAAAATAAATTTCTTGAAGTGGACTTCAAACATCGAACTGTTTATTTTAAATTCAGGTTCCTATAATAACATGGCATAACTTCGAGATGTAAATTACTGCATGAAGTTCAAATTACAAACCAAGGTTATGATCTATATTTTAGAAAGAGTAGTGTTTATGAACTATGAATCTTCTATTTTGCAGATTAGCGCTCATAACAAAATGTTGAGCTCATTAAAAATCAAACATGTAATTTAAAAAGTGTTTAAGTTTGTATGGGCAGTTACGTAATCACCTCCTGAATCATTCTACGAAAGAGATTTGATACAAAATCGAAGTATGAAAACTTTCAAGGATGGGTTTCTTGTGTTAATACAAGTTGTATTTATTCAAATCAACTACTAAAAACACAATATAAGAGAAAACATGAATTTATTTTGCAATTATATTTCAGAAATAATGCCAATTTCTGGATTTGAACAAAATAATCTAATTAAATAAATGATTACTTTTAGGATTTACTGATAGCTATTTTAGACATATATAATACAATAATGTAGATACCAGATACGAATCCACATTAGTTAAAAGTAATAAGTCAACTTATGCATAAGTCGAATATTATTTTCTTGTTTAATAATATTACTCAAAAAGCCTTCAGATTTTACTTGAGTAACCATTTAACTATTTAGTTATATTTTGAGCAGATTGTAGCAGCCTCGGTTGGCTGGTCGACAAGTTGTCTTTTGGATGAGTGTCATATGGTTATTTGGCGTTTCTTAATCTACCCGGAACATCTGGATAGTGAGACTTTTAAAAAAATATTAAAATTACTAGCATACTGAACAGCAACCCGCTGCGGCAAATTACATCTGGTAGAATTGGTCATTAAAAGCAGATGTATTTATTATACGGATTTGATAACAAGTTTTCAAAGTACTCGCACGTAGTGAAACCAATAAGTGAAAGACAGCAAGGTTAGGTTCAGATGTTTTAGGGAATGAAAATGGGTTGTGAATCCACACATACTGAAGTACCGAATCAACGTCTGAACTAACAATCAATACTAGTTAATGTAGAATCACAATGGGAAAGATCTTGAAGTATTTATATAAAGATGTCGCAACAGTCTGTTAGGTATTTGACCAGTAATACGAGTCACATACGGGAATATAGACTTCCACAGTGGGATCCTCAGAGTAACAAAGTCCAATAGCTAGATATCCCGAACGACATCGCTAAAGACGAATCATAATGAAGATGTATGTCATATCCAATGGGTGCGTACCCTGTTTAGTATATGAAGTGAGGTTTCCTGCCAACCAGAGAGAAGTGGATTATCGATTAGAGTAATGATACACGAAAACCGAATGAGCAGTCTTGAGTACTTATCAGTCCTGCTTTCTGCCTAGTCCAGCCAGTTAAGTACAGAACACTAATAACAGTCACTGCAATATGAATCATTATTCTCAAACATACTGGGTTTATATACCAAAAAAACTGACCACATCGTACCATAAAATAGATTTGGCCAAATGTGGCTGTGAATGGGGGGGTACAGTAATTAATGGACTAGGGATAACCCAAGAATGGTAAATCGTACAGTAATAGTCTATGGGTCAAAATAAAGCTTATAATAAGAGGGACATGAATATGAATAGTTTAGTTACTTAAAAATTATACAATAGGAAATAAACATATCATATTCGTCCATAAATAGTTCTCTAAGTTCATAAATCTCCACGGGATATAACAATGTATTTTTTGTGTATTAGTCCGCAATTTACCTAGTCTCTTAAGATCCGCTTTGCATTAGTAGCATCTTCAAGAGTACTTATTTCGAACTGGAAAATATACAAATTATCAAATTTACTATTTGTAACTTATTTCGGTATCCTGATATACATTCTTGTTGTTTATCTTCGAATGCGTAGATTTTTATAGTTATTAGGCACACTAGGAATATTTATTCTTACTCCATGAGTATAGTAAGGAATTAAAAAGGATATATTTAGAGTACTAATTTTGGAATTAATTTTATACACAAATAATACTGTTCCTCTAGAAAATCAATGAATAAGCAACATACAAGTAGATCTGTTTCAACAGTTTCCCGTTTATTCTGTGTCCTTTGTTGAACGTCTAAACGAACTAAATGTTCTGGATGATCTCGAGAAGGTAGCTGAATGTTTTCAGCTTGTGCTTCATATAATATTGTCACATTTGAAGAATTATTAATCGATTCCAGATGATTGCGAAGTGATTCAATAACTAAATCATTTTCTACTATATATGCCAAGGGATTGCGTTGAAATGTTAAGTAAAGGTTTGACTTTGTTTCCCATACCTAGATGTATGTACAAAATGAATAAGTATATGATAATCAATCGTCTAAAATGAGACGAAATTAATAGTAAGAGTTGATAGATTATTTAAATTATGTGAATTTCGGTCTTTTAGAATGGCAAACAAGATGGCTCATGATAGAAATTGCTGAAGTCACGTAGATTCCGTATGTTTATTAGAAGCTGTTCAACTTAGTCTAATAATATAAAGACATGATAAAAAAAGTCTAATCATCTTTCTAAAGAACGGGGCTGATGGAATTTGGTAGTTTAGAAGATAAGGCCCAATAGTTTGAAATACTAAGCGTTTATTTCAAGTTCATATGAGAGAATGATAAGAGCATTTAAAGGATATTTACAAGTAAAAGATGGACGAGAGTCTTGTACGAAAATTGACAACCATTGATTGGTAAAAGATACGCGTCCAATATTTGGGAAGAATGAGCTACCCATATATTTGAATTGCTACAACAGGTCAGTTTTAATTACTATTTGTCAACATGTCAGGTGAAAATATGTAGTTAAGATAAGGCATGGGAGAAGTCGGAATTTTTCGCTTGCCTCGATATACGATGTACGTACCTTTTGAATAGAGCACACGAATAAGAATAATCCAGAATTCCTTACTGTTTTTCATGAAAATCAATAGCATCTAAGTATGCAAATATTCGAGTTCCAATGTTGTTAACAATCCCCTGCTTAACAGTTATGATAAATATTGTATTTGGGAGTCGGTGTTGGAGACGCAGGATGAGCACTGTTAACAGCAGACAGCTTCAACTAATAAAACCACTGAATGTTCACCCAATCCATGTAGATGCGTAGTGCACCTGGTTAGGGTCTGTAAAATAACTCCGATAGATGGTAAGAGACTTTAGGTAGCATGTATCATATTTGGTACCACTAAAGTAGAGAGATTTCTCTTTGGATCTTCATGCAAAACTTGGAAACCAGCCACGATCTAACTTTATCGAATTATAATACTTTAGTAAAACTTTCTTTTATTTTTGTTAACTTATTTGCGAGGTACATATCAGATTATTTAGCTTCCAGTCACAGACTAATCGTTAGGACTAGTTGCTCAAACTGAAGCAGGTGGAGCAGAGTTCGAATCTACGACTTAGTAGCTAAAGGTCGAAAGCCCTAACCACTAAGTCACATGCTCACTTTTAGTCGAACTGAGAGCATATGATCTCGAGTCCGTCAAATTCAGATCACCTAGTGGATCCAGACGAGATGAACACGTAAAGAACGCTCATGAGGTTTCTAGACCACTTTGTAATAGACACACAGGGTGACATTTGAGTAGTCATCTGTTTCTTAATATTCAAATGAATTTTACGGAGGATATTGGAGATGCTATAGTAGAAGAAGGAATCTATATTTATTGAGAGAATTTATAAAGGATTTAAATAATACGTATACATAGCCTTCAATCATCCATTTGCATCTTTCAGTGTGTTCCGCAATCTAAACTGTCCTCTCGTCTGGTCTTCAAGTATTCTGCCTAAGCTGTGCTTTAGCTGTACTGAAAATCTCCTCATCTGATGACTGTTTCAACGTCAACGCCAGGTCCCACTACGTACTAATTACGAACAATCTTGTGAGTAGAACCCACTATATTATAACTACATATACTCACTACCTTCTCGTGGCGGATGTTGTTTACGAAATTGAGAGAACAAAAAGCGAATGTCCGGCGCTTTAACAGGGTTGATGGGCACGGAAAGTCCACCTAGGGGAGTTGGAAAACCCTGATTCCAAACCAATGGTGCACATGGGCTCCAGACTCTTGAGGGAACAAATGACGTATGAATCAATAGTTGGTGACCGGCTACTATGGGACTGCATCTCCTCACGATGCTACACTGCCTTGTGGATCAGACCTTTAGGTTGAAGGCTCCGGGTGTGGCCCCCCAAGAAAACCACCTGCTTCAGTTTGAACACCTGGGCAGTATTACAGCCCTCACACAAATCAAATGCGATTTGTGCGGCGCATATGTATCTGGTGCTTCCTTGTACCAATATTTATGTGTTTAAATAATAAATAAATAAACATATACCACGTGCAAAAAAGAAAATCAGTTGTAATTTTGCTAATCTATTTAAGGTGATCCTCCTTTAGACTTGAATGCTAAGTAAATCCGTGAGCCTACTTTTTTAAACCCAAAGTGTTGACAAGCCATTGGACTCCAACTTCGTTTTTTATTGTGAAAAAACTGTGCGTGAGTGGTGTGAAAGTTTCTGGATACAGAATTTGATTCTTGTATTCATCACGAATATTTAGGAAGATGTTATTATTTAGTCACGGAGAGAATGCTTTGAAGTGTAGATTTTATCGTTTATAAACCTCACTTGGTCTGATAAAATAAAACCGTTCAAGAGTCGAAAAATATTATGGTAGAAAACTGTGATAATTCACATACTTTCATTTTATTTACAGGCTGAGAACGGAATGACTGAATAAATTCCCAAACACCAATATCTAAAAGGAGTACGATTACGCGAATCCTGAAGCTTGTATATAAAATGTACTTTTCAGCATGTTTACCGAAAGGTCGTTAAGAGCAACGACACGATTTTCATATTCTTCTTTACGTTGATACGTTTTTTTACCAGAACTTTCTAGCAATAAAATATTTTTCTTGCCGAGAAATTTGGAGGCTGCTACATAATACAAATAATATCAATAACGAAATACCCTGATTTACCTGCAACGGCAGCCAAACCAAATCCAACCATCCCACCACCGACAATTACTATATCGTACCTCGGAAGCAGTTTCTTGGCACTGTAACTACGGAAACTCGTAGTTAGGAATTTATGATAGTTGGGGAACATCATTGATTGAATAGCTGGATACGTGCAACATGATAAAAACAAATAATTAGTTATGACAAAGTCAGTGAACTGAGATGACAGGAAAAAACCAAATCACACAAAAGTCAAAAATTCTGTTTCTTGAATAATTTTGGTTATTAGGAATAGAAACTGAGCAAATGGAGTGTGGTAAACGGATAGAGAAGAGTTCCGTATGCATATTTTCACTACTTTTTACTTTCCAAACTGTTATATGAAATAATGATAAGATCAGTGGATAAAACAGAATATTGTAAAGAGTTTACATCTGACTGACGATTGGTAAATGATCAACGTCAGAGGAAAATCAATTTAGGTTTATTAATAACTCTTCCTGTCACAACTTCAATACTCGGGTTTTATGGCTAAATTCCATCATGCTAATACTAATAGATAAGTGCAGGTCATTTATTTAGTTCACAATCAATTTCAAGATGCTCCCATGCCTAGATAAATTTTTTCCACAGTGATATCAATGACAAAGCATAAAATCAGACTGTTAGCCCGACGTGCGTAGAGGGATATAGGGCTTTGATGTCGGGTGGGCTCTGTGGAGTTCGTCTACTCAAGAGTTCCTCAAATTATTCTACCCATCTGTTCCTCTCTTCGTGAATTCCAGTGATTGGCTTTCCTTCCTTGTCCTTGACCGGTCTCTTTGGCTTACTACAATTCCCTGACATTTTCTTCGTTTTGTCATACAGTTGTTCCATATTTCCTTTTCTTGCAGCTTTTTCCGCTGTCGTTGCTAGATCTCCCACATATTTCCGTTTTCAAAATCTCATGCTCTTCTTCACTTGCTTGTTTGCTTCTGTGTATTCAGCTTGCGCCTTGACTTCCTCTGCTCTTGTCAAACTATTGTTAATTGCTAGCTCCCCGTTCTTTCGTCCTTGGATCTTGTCCAGAGTTTTGATAGAGGTCTATTCCTAAAGATGATGCTTCTTGTGGCACAGAACCTCCTGACACGTTGAAGTTAATGCTTCTTTGATCCTTTCCCAATCGACCTCCATATTAGTTTACCCTTTTTTGAGTAGATCTTGTAAGGCTTGGGACCTGTTGTTGAGTTTGTCAGTATGTCGAAGTAAGGCTGTATTGAACCTTTGTACTGCTGTTTCCCCAGATGTCCAGTGTTTTTCTGCTGCATTTTCATCTTCGCCACAACCAAGTGGCGATGTCAAGCTATGACAGCTCTTCTTTCGGTTCTCACGTCTTCCATTGTCCTTCTGAATTTCTCATTGATACAAATATGATCTGTTTGGTTCTCCGTGGTGTGATCCATGTAGCTTTGTGGGAGGATACTGTTCCGCCTATAACCATTTTTTCATAATGGACATACGTTTGGAAATCTTTCCTCATTTTCGTCTCTCTTTCCCAGTTCATGTTGTCTCATGATATCTTCATATCCGGTGTTGCCCATTCCGAATTAGGCGTTTAAGTATCCCATTAGGATGGTGAGGTCCTTTCCCGAGCACGTCACTGGTTTATTGTCGCTTTTCGTAAAACTTATCTTTATCGTCATCATCGGTGGTTGCATAACATTGGATAACATCCATTGTGATTCCCTCCTCTGTTTTGAAAGATGTTTCGATGATCCTGGATCCACGAGATTTCCATTCTATAGATGCTTTACGTACTTCTTTGGATGGAATCAGGAACAGATTTAATGTCACGAGTATATTTGTGCAAAATTTATCAATCATATGACCAAAAAGCGTGAAGATTTTAAAGTTAGGTATCACAATCCTGACCCTAGCATTATTGCTGAGGTCAGTTCATGATGAAAACCTTAATCTTAATTATTAGCTCTAAAACCTAATTCTGAATCTTTATCTTAATTCACAACCCAAACCCCTAACCTTAAACCTCTTCAGTTTACTGTGAGAATACACAAACAAAAAGTTTCGTTATTCATCACAAAACGTATCCCTTCTAATTTTATATTTTTAAGATCGTAACTTAACTCATATCAAAAGACTATTCCGATTAGCTAATATGTCACCTATGGTTGAATGAAATTTCTTAGGTCATCTATATGGTTTACTTCTATCAGCTTATTGTGACTATGTTGATTTGAAAGGTAGAATTTCGAAGTTATATAAAAATACAAGACCTACTTTGTTTATGGTTAGCTTTAATAAAGCAAGCAATCACCTAAATAATCTACCCGATAATTCGGAATATGATGAACTCAAGAGTAAAATCTATTTTGTGATAAGTTAGGTGAGAATGCCATGACGCATAACATGATGATACGACTACTTCGTGTGATCAGACCTTAACTTATTTGGCTATACACTTCAGTTTCTCTCGATCCCCAGTCAACATGAATGGCAAGTTAATGTAAGTCCACCAACTCTTCATGAGGTTGAAAAAGCTATAAGAAATCTAAAGCGAGGGAGAGCCGCAGGCCCTGACAGGTTTACCCCTGAGATTTTTAAGGATGGTGGTCCAGTACTAGCAACGAGATTGACTGAGGTCTTAGGTAGAATCTGGGGACTAGACGTAATTCCATCTGACTGGTCCCAATCACTGATTATGCCAGTCTATAAGAAAGGACAAAAGTCCTCCTGTGACAAACACAGAGGGATCAGTTTGACTAATATAGTGTCTAAAATATTAGCTTCAATAATACTTGGACGCCTAACCAAAGCTCGTGAAGAGCAGACTAGAGAAAACCAGGATGGTTTTCGACCTGGACGTGGTTGCATAGACCAGATATTCACTCTACGTCAGGTCCTAGAACATAGACATACATTCAGACGTCCCACAATCGTAGTATTTCTTGACCTTAAGGCGGCATTTGACTCCATTGATCGTGTTGTTCCATGGCAGTGTTTGTAACTGAAAGGAGTACCAAAGAAGTACATTAACCTCATAAAGGCTCTCTACTCGAACACAACTGGTCGAGTTAGAGCTTATGGCGAACTGTCATCAGAATTAATTACCTCAAGTGGTGTTCGTCAGGGCTGTCCACTCTCGCCATTCTTGTTTAACTTTCTCGTTGACACGCTTTTAGAGATATCACTTTCATCATCTCAATCTCCTGGAGTTGAACTTTTACCGGAAGGCTCACTTATTGACTTAGAATGCGCCGATGACATAGTTCTATTTGGTGAAGACGCTGACAAAATGCAGAGTCTTCTGACCACTATAAGCAACTATGCACGCATGTTCGGGATGCGATTCTCCCCCTCGAAGTGCAAAATGTTACTTCAGGATTGGGTTGCATCGACACCTGAACTAATGATAGGGAGTGAAGTAGTTGAGCGTGTTGACAGCTTCACTTATCTTGGGAGTCTCATCAGCCCTTGTGGTCTGGTGTGTGATGAAACCTCAGCACGGATACAGAAGGCTCGTCTAGCTTTTGCTAACTCGCGTCATTTATGGCGTAGGTGAAATATCCGTCTAGCAACCAAAGGACGGGCTTACTGCGCAACCGTTCGCTCCATCCTACTTTATGGCAGTGAAACATGGCCGATAAGAGTAGAGGATACTGGTGGGCTACTAGTATTCGATCATAGGTGTTTTCGAAGCATTGCTCGTATATCCTGGGACTACCAAGTAAGCAATGTTGTTAGGAAACGGGTACTAGGTAAAGATAGCAAATCGATTAATGAATAAGTGAGATGGCTGGGATACGTGTTACGTATGCCCAACCACCGACTGCTTCGACACGCAATGCTTTATGGCGTAGACGTAGGTTGGAAGTAAGCTAGGGGCGGCCAGACCAAAACGTGGCACAAATCCATGAAGTCACTGACAAGTGGACTGAGTCATATTGGTAGGTGTAGACTACTTGGTTGGGATCCACGAGGTGATAACAATCGATGGTTAGAGACCTTGAATGACATGGCTCAAAATCGTTTTTAATGGTGAAGGTGCATCCACTCTTTGTGTTCTTCCAAATTCTTATCTTCTGAATTCTTCATGTCCCTTTTTTTCTTCCCAAATTAATTTCACTGGATTATACTCCTTGAATAAAATCTTCGAACCGTAATCTTTCGGATTACTGCTTATACTCTTACTACCTCTACCACTATGGGATTTGAATCGACAACTGTATCTCTGTGCTGATGTGGTATGGCGACTCAAATTGATGTACGTACGTACGAAGTTCTAATTTGTGACTGACTGATACAAAGGCATAAAAAACACCATACAATTATGTAAAACGGACATGACTTTCAATTTTTTCTACTCGGTTGTCGAGTATTTTGATATAAGCGATTGACATTTGATTAAATACACAATACAATATGCCAATTGCTTATACTATGGGCCAGCATTAAATGAAGACGTGGTGTTAAAAGCAACAAGGATGTCGCTATCAGGGAAATATGATTATTTTACACTCACGGTCAAGTACTTTAGCTAGTTTCAATCTATCGTTGAAAGTGAAGTACTGGTTTGTTGCTGAGTGTCAGAGGATAACCTTAAGTAAATAAATGGCACAGTTAACAATCACGTGTAAAAAGCGAGTACGTAAAGTCAAGTACCCAAACATGGGACTAGATGTTGCTTGCTTTCCTGGCCCCTACTTTGACTGCTCGGAATTTTACATAAAGTTCGGAGCTGTGTGATTGCTAGCAAGATAAAATAGACACACCATTACATACTTTAGAAATTTTCGAAGGGAAACAAAGCATATTTGATGGGCAGACATTTTACATTAAAGTTATCACAAATAATGCAGAAAATGTGTCTAACATGGAACATGATGTAGCAACTTCGCGTAGTATACTGTGAAGTTTAAAGCATTGAAAGTTCTGGTCGTATGCACCATGAGTGAATGAGAATACTGATTCATTGATTAAGTTGTTGATTTTCTTGTGAGTGGCATTCGGATTCAAACTTCGTTTGCTCAAGTATAATTTCTGACCACATCATGTCAGACTTTTATTGTTGCGAACCGATACCATTGCTTAATCGATGTCTGGGTAAAGGCACACATACGGGTGGAGGTTATCCAATTATTCTCGAAGCTAGAAATGCAAAAAGCCAAAACCCAACGATGAATATTGTTTATGAAAATCGAGATATCAATAATTCAACGGGATTATTCATTATTTCTGGCCAAAAGTCACTCGATAATGACCCATTCTCCCGAATTGAGGGTTTTCCCCAAAGTCCAATGACAATTCGTAGTTTGGCGAAATCAACAAAATTCTGGGAAGCAATGACAATTTCCTCCCAACAAGTCCGAGAATTTTGAATACCTGAGGTAATTTTAGGCTTTTTATTCCTTTAAACTTTCGTCGAAGATTTTCTAGCGGCTTACCCGAAAAGGACAAAATTCTGCCTAAAATGGGGAGATATCTCCCTATAGAGAGATGTTGGGAAGCACCTACTTATTCGGAAGTTAAGGTATCCTCGAACAGACCGAAACTCCGGTCTAAAGAGTCTACGTGTGTGTAAACTTTCATGTACTTGTGTTGAAAATTTCATAGTGAAATAAACATTAATTTGTATAAGAGCACTAATAAAGTGTAGGATCTGTGAGTTTTCACTATTTAGGGGAACACCAACGCCTCATGAAGTATAAGAAGGTTCCTACATACTGAGTTACTGGGAGCGATAATATTAGACATTTCTACAACTAGGACAATACAGCTGGGTACCCGAAATAGACTAACCTTGAAGTACCGTCCCATTCCAAACACTCCGCCTCGAAGAGTTCAAAGAGTTTAAATGGGTCTGTACAGAATAGAAAAAGCTTTCGCTTGTTGGGCTTCCGTGTTTAGTAGCCGTGGATCACTCATGCTTTGAGGTAAGAACCTAGGTATATTAACGATAAAAGAAGGAAAAGAAAAAGTTAGTAAATTATGGTAAGATACTGTGCTTAGTCCTTAAGAATATGTCGAGTTTTCTCTTAAATGACTCGTGGTCAGTCGCTTAGGCTAGCTCAGCCGGTGACGAAGTCCAACATTGGACAACTCTTAAGGAGTGAGAGGCGTACCTACAGCCCGTTCTGCTGTGTTGAGTCATTGATTGGAGGCTATCTTCATAAGACTTGAATTCCAGTCCTCAAACTGATTTCGTAGCTCGCCGTTAGATACGTTCAAGAGTATCCTAATCCTTTTGAAGCGTGGGAGAAAGTACGATGTTTCTACACAGGTAATAGGAACGAATAAAACTGCTGAAAATTGTGTGGAAAGTTCTTCCATCGAACTGGCGGAAAACGTGCTTCGACGTTACCAGGGCAGGATTTTTTCGGAAGACCTTTTTGTCACAGTTGGCGTAAAACTTTGGGTCGTAGGGTACCAACACCCCCAGGTCTTTTCAACTTGGGATACTCCTAGAGAGGAGTTACTTAATTCGAAGTCGTAGTCCGCAACATGTCTCAGTTGGACTACTTTACACTTTGAAGTGTTAAGGGTAAGTCCGTTATTGTGTGCTCAAGTTTGAAGTTAACTCAGATCCTCCTGAAGTGCATGTTTATCCTCTTGTTTTCATACCTCTTATCAGAGTTTCATGTGGGCAAAAAGTGACAAATCCGACGATACTTGTTATGGAAGATCAGTTATACAAATGAAGAAAAGAAGTGGTCCTAGTACTGAACTCTGTGGAATTCCACTAGAACATTCCATCGCATGAGAGAAATCCATGTTAAAAATGACCTTAGAATGTCGTTGTTTTAGATATAAAGCGAGTCAACCAATTAGAGATGATTTAATACCTGTGCAGAATCCCAACAAATGTTTGGCTGAAGAATAACTATCTCCGTAGTTAAGACACTCACTATTACCACTTTGAAATCAGAGCAAGGTGATTGGGTAAATGACGGTTCTAAATTTCATCATAAATACAAATGTACATTATTACCGAAACAAATATTTCCCTCAGTTGTTTAACTAATAATTGATCGCTCTATGATCGATCTAAATTACGATGAATAAACAAATTGATAAGGAATGTACGAAAATTACCGAACGCACCGAAATATAAGTTTCATTCTATCATTTCTGGATAAATAAAGTAAAAATCCGTTCAATAGATAACAATTTGTTGCTTTATAACACAAAGTGTTTCCGATTCTGGAAAAGTGTTTCAATGCACAATTGAAATTCATAATCCCAGTCAACTGAAGCAACGCAGTCAAGGAGGAAACAATCAATATGGTTGCAGCCAAGACTAAGCATCAACTAAAACAACATCGATGCAGTTCAGGAAGAAACATAGAAACTCAGTGAAGGCAAAAATAAAAAATGAGAAGACTACAATGAAATAAAATATTATCATCTCAAACAAGAGTGACCTTTTCTGATAGCGCGCTCTTTCGGTGAATGGAATTTTATGGATAGTATGTGGTCGTTTATATTATCGATTATCCGGGACTCCATGTATTTCTTCGACACGAAAATACTTGCTCATAGTTGAGAAATACAATTCATCATTTAAGATCAGATGTAATTAACGATTCTCAAAATGTGAATTGTAACGATCATGTAAATTGATTTCGCGAGATATCGCTACATTTGCTTTTCTGGGTTGGAATCAATTCCACATGTACTAGAATAAACGCACATTGATGTGAAAAATAGTATGACATAATTACTTCTTCTACATAGTTCAGTAGAATACCTTGGATTTGATAAATACATGGGGTTAAATATAAAATATTGTCTTCTAGCTGATCGATTTCGCTTTTTGCAATATTTCAACTGCGAACAACCAAAAGTTAATACATCACTCATTATATTGCCGGATTTCGAAGCGACCTTAATAAAGATTACGTTCCAGTACATCATCTTCTCTTGCACCGTTTCGGCCGAGCAGATCACAAGGACGATATATCTGTAGTACAGACTAATGATACCTAACTCTTGAACTCATTCGCTGCAGAAACTTCTCATTACGACTTTCGTAACTGTTTGTCACCGGCGAAATAAACATATTTAAGTCTTCTCTCATAATGAATTATATTACCTGTAAATTTTCTGGACTGAAATAATCTACCACAACCTATCCGTACGATAAAATATCTCCCATTGTTTGTTCGCTTCACTGATACTGTTCCTCTGAAAATGCATGAAATGTTCTAGCGTCTGTAAGTGTATCTTACTCCACAAGTGAGATTATAGGTACTTTAAATGTTTAGCCACTTACATTCTGTCACTTTATATTAACAATGACCTTAGCAACCTTAAGTTATTTGAATAATAACTAGAAAGAACAGTGGTAAACCTAACCGACATATTTAGGCTATCATTGCTTTGTTGTTGTGCTCTCTATTTTAATTTTACTTTCTCCAGTTGTAGATAGTTATCATTAATTCGTCCTGGCACTGGAAATAACCTGAAAAACGTCGTTCATAAATCATCAGGCTATTATTTTAAGAAAAAATTGAAGGTTCCCTGCTGATGCCTTTGATCACCGTGATAGTATCATGTCGTACTTAACGATTACTGAACTAGCAAACTTAAGGCAATCTTATATCGCATGTCTGTCCTCCACATCTAACGTTGCTATTTTTATCAAATAGATCATGCTTGCAAAGTGGTGTGAATTATGTAATAATTATTTTTTTCAGAATACATATACTCTTATTAATGACGGAAGTTTGATTTTAAGAAAATCGGGGCTCAATCCGATATGAATACAATCAGCGATGTCATGTACATAACCTCTAAACAGACATTTGTTTAACTTGGGTTATAAACCATTTTGTCGAATGGTCTCTTAAAAACTTCTGGAATACTAAACATGTAAGTGTTCCTAGCACTTTCTACACACTTTCGGTTGTCTTGAAACTCCCTCTGATCAGTAACACTAAAATAAAAGTGATTTATTAGCCAGAGTATATGCGTCTCAATCATCACCATAAAAATTACTTCTAGTTACTGAGAAACAAAATTCGATTATCGGGAGACAATTTTAGAAAATGCTAACAAGTTTGATACCGGTAATATTCAGTGGCGTTGCTTCCTAACCACAATCCTCAGAGCTGAACTATGATAACTTGGAAAATATACTTTAAACATGTATCACTAGGAAAAGTTCATTAACGGTGGCACGGTAACATTAATTCACTCGCAACTCAATTCATCCGACGGCATGGCACAGCCTCGTAGGCGTGGTCATTCTTTTGTGTAGTTCTATCGCTATTGTTTATATGAAATATATTGTTCTATTCCAGGCCTAAATATGTTCTCCATCATATATTTCACGGTGCGATGCGTCAGTATAGTCAATGATGTGACTTCCACGGAAGATCATATCGATTAGGTAGTCACATCATGACAAATCTACAATTTTAAGATTAGATCTATTATAAGAGCAGTACTGATAAAGAATCGACCATAATTCCACAAATACATAGCTGACCACACTGTGGTTTTATGAAATTTAAAATCTGTACTTACATTGTCATTCATGTCGTTGTCGGTGTTTGAGGTTTACCATTTTAGTTTCTTTGATCTCGGATAGTTTACCATAAATGTCTTCTATAACAAAAGGGACCGTTGGGGTATCAAAGTTATTGGTCATGTGTGTTTATACCGAAACTGATTTCTGACTTCCATTAACTCAATTTCTTCCAAAATATAGGAGTCGGATACTGTTGATTAACAGGTTCAAGTATCGTGGTGAGGAATTAGCGAAGGAGGAAACTAAAAGTAATGTCATTGGTACTGTTCTAGATCGTTAGTAACTTTGAGGGATTACAATACAACTTTTATCTACTGAATACGATTGTTTTGTGTAATAGACTGAGTTTAATAGCTGAGGTAGATCATTTTTCTTCAAACTTAGTCGTCTGTTATTACTATTCAAGAGCAATTTACTTGTGTCTAGTTCATTTTTGATTTCATTGGTCGATAGAAAATTTGTTCAAGCTTTATCTTGAACCGGGCTTTAGTGAACAACGACGACAAGAGTAATATGAAGCAGAGTTACTCAAACAGCCAGTTTAGCAATGAACATGGGATTGTCTTAAATTGTTTATCTGTTTGCGGACTTTAAAACATGGCTATAGTAACGAAATTTTTTGAAAACAGATGAACATAGCCAATGTATATTTTCATTTCATCGTACAACTCCTTGATTTAATTCTATCGACAAACTATTCAGTTGAATTGTTTTCTACAACCGCCTTACTATCAAAATTAAATTCTTCATATCTGTCTGGAGAAAAGCTCGTCTGAATTGGTTTGATTATACCAGTTTCTGCTCCATCCAGGAAAATATTATTTTTGTATTTTGGATCAGCAGTGTAAGTTATCTCTGACAACCATCGCTACTTACTCGAGTTAAGCTGTAATGGTTTGAAATTATAGTTTATATTGAAGACACCTTGTGGTTCATTCTAAACGTACACTATGCAATCGTAATAATAAGGCATGTCTACTCAAATTACTGGGTTGTAATAAATACTTTTAACAGACAAGAGCATTTGTTAGTATTTATAGACTGCAGGAGTACAAGGTAAAATCACTGACGTATACGATTGATTGGTTTTGTGTGGCCTTAACCTCGTCGTACATCGGTAATCTTCGATTCTCGTTGACCTCTCCTCTTGACGGTTTCGCGATAGACCACTGACATTCCACTGACCATACAGTATTTATTCACAAGAGCATGTTATTAGATTTATAAATTGACTTAAATACTCAAAAAATGTTATTGTCATCGGTTTTGTTATTTTTTTGGGAGATTGAAATATAGGGAATGACAAGAAATATGTGGGTCAATTTTGAGCTTAGAAATGACCTACAGAAATTATATGAATGACATCGAATTTAGCAGTCACTGATAAATACTTCTGAGTTTATTGCGATGCCTATTGGTCACCAAGGTACAGATACATACACGGTGAGTGACGTTGCTATGTATGTTGTCCAGACACACGGTGATTTTGAAGTTATGTTTAACCACTGTAAACACTGTCAATTGCATTGTGATATCTCCCATAAGTTTATGAATCCCCCGAACAATACATAGAGCCTTCTGCCATGTCAATGTAGGGACTTTTTTACTTTGCATGTAGTGTTTATTCATCCTAAACCAGAGTATTGAATGTGATCAACTAATTCCTACCCAGAAATGACAGTAAGACGTTGGAATGGGCTCAAAGATACGTAACTAATTTGAATTCTGTGTTGATAAAACTGCTGTGCATATAAAAGGTTTCTCAACTCCAGCTATTTCTCTTTGTCATTTAAGGGGACAAGAGGTGTATGAATATCAGATTTTAAGTTACTGACGACTTAGTGTTTGAATAAAATCACTTCTCATTAAAATAACAAACAAGACATTTACGAAGGTACTCCTGAAAAATTACAAGCGTAGAAAGGATTACCTTTAAGATGAATCAATTTATCCTTTATTTGGAACTTTGCAATTTATTTGTTTGACACGTTCAAACACTTACTGTTATCGTCACGACTCCTCCGCGAATTTTCGAACGTGTAGGAACTCACGGATTAAAATCTGTTGTATGACGTTTGAAACCTCACACCCTTAACTTTTTGTTTCGATTATTAGATTGTCTTGATCTCACGCTCGTTTTGTTGCTTATCAGCGTCCGTTTCTTTTGTTATGAATGTAAGTGCATTTAAGCACTTAAATGCAGAATGTCCCCTAAAAGCGGTAGTGTCTTGGTTTGATTGCAGAACGTAAGTGGGTTTCCCCAAAAACGTCGAAAAATCATTGTAAATATCTGGTAAACACGCGAAAGTTTGTGGGAATATTGAGGAACTTCTCACAATATTTGTCATTTTCTTCACATCCAGGGAATTTTCGGGACTTTTGTGGCGTTTTCTCAAATTGTTTATGTCGGCTTCCTCAAAATTTTTCTTAAAAGGGACAATTTTTTCAAATTAGGAGGATTGTGTTGCTAATTTTTCGACTCACGTTTTGTTTTATTTCCTATTTTTACTTCTCCCTCACACTACTCTGTGTGTCTCCTTGATTCATCAGGAACATTCTGGCTTGTCGTCAATATCAATATGAAAACGAACTTGAATTTAAAACTTATTATTTAATTCATTGGTTGCTTTGTTACTTTAATTTATCGAATGCAGTTAGGTGGACGTTGGTGAAGCAACAAATCCATATGCATTTCACCATGTGATTCACTCTTTTGGCAATGTTGAGACTTTGTTCGAGATTCGCGCTGCAAAGACGGTCGGTAGCCATTGAATTGCCTTAAATGTTATTCTGAATTTTCTGATCATATGCTTTAAGGTTGTATTATCTTCGAAGTAGTGCAATTATAGCTATTTCGAAAGGGCTACCTGACTGTCCCTCCATTACGTAATAACATTATGTGAATATTATTATTTATTACCGTCTCACTTTTAGGCACAGGTATTATAAATACCGATTGATCGGAAATTTGAAACATCCAATCATCCACCAGTTTACGTACGTGTGCTCTTGTCGTTCTATAAACGCTTTTTTGGATTACTATTTAGACACTAAACTGTTTACGTCTGAAACTCGTCCTTCAAAATATTGAATGACCCAACATTTTTCAACTTTATTTGAGTGTGCACTCACTAAAGACTTTAGAAGTAAGTATTTCCGTCCCTTTGTGTTTGGTAAGGTTAAATATACAATTAAGTCCATTCATTCTAACCAATTAAGTCTTCAAACCAACACATTTGAATTCACTTTGCTTCATTAATGAAACTAATGTAACTTATAGGTGCGTTATTGATTTATTTGTCAAGAGGATCATGTCCTGATAATAACCATGACATGCGTGTCTGTTTTAATGCACAACTTTAAAGTGTTACACTGAATTCATGTTTGCGTGTCTAGGTACGTACGAAACAACCAATGTTTTTTACGTAAACATCACAATCTGATTTGGTTCTTATAGTTTTTACCGATGATATTGTTACCACTTGTTCATGTAGAGCGTTTTAGTTGCAGACAACTTGATGAGAAAAGTGAAATGTTATCCTTTGTTTAATTGTCGCTTCAATTTTTTATCATAGTCTTAAGGGATATGCTGTTACTGAGTAAATAAAAGGACGGGAATGTTGGCCCAAAATTATTATTTGCAGTACCACAAGCAAGTTTAGGATCGAATCATTTTTAACGAGAGCTCATCGTGTTAGTTAATCTTCTTGGGAATGATAACTTGGTACTTACCTACTAATAATGCTAGATAGTGCTGTTAGGATATAGACTGTTTGACTACATGCTATGTATAAAACGAAATGCCGTAATTTGTGCCTTCATACCAAAAGTATTAAAACATATTTTGTGTCACATGTTTTTAAAAAATCTATTAAACTAAGGAATTGACCTGTGTTTACAGGTAATGATGACGGGTAAAAGATTAAAGATCTATCAGTTCCATGATACAGTTAACGCCTCTGTGTCATTATACTCCCTTGTTTAGCTATGTAGGGTCAAAAAGTCTCTAAAACTTATTTAATTTGTCTGGGTACATTATTTGCACAAACATGATAGTTTAAACAAAATATAAGATACTATGAAACCGACTTCATGTCGAAGTGCATGACAATAAATATATTATGGTTTGCACTACTTGTACAGACAGATGTAAGTAGAATGAGCTTAGAATTAAAGAAGAATTTCTATGGACAGAAGTGGAGAATGAAGAGGAGAAAACGAAAAATAGAAAGCAATTAAAATAACAACAATGATAAAACAAGGAAGGAGGTTAGAGCGGATAATTGAGGGAAGATAGGCAAATAGTGTATTTAATATATTAACTTTATGTTTTACAGATACAGTGAATACAGTTAATTGGTTTGCACAATAAATTCTTCGTTAATTACTACACGATATTTGTCAGACCTTATCTTGTACTTGTGAGAAAAAGCCTTTGTACTTTATTGTACTCACTTGACGAGAAGTGTTGCACGGTATGCCATCCAGTTATTGCTTCTCCCCCCAGACTTATCCGTTCTTTACATCAATAAACAATACTGTTACAAACGATCGACCAGTTGGTTTTTGACAACAGGCATTGAATGTTGCAAAATCCACAATATTTAGCAAATTATGATTGTCTCTAGGGTTTAAAGGACAAAAAAGGTAAAAATTAATGTACAAAAGCCCTGGTCATCACTTTAATTCAGTACGTCTAAAGTTTCAAATATTTAGTAACCCGTAACTAATAAAATATCTAGTGAGCACTTAAGTTTTTACTGACTCATAACTGCTACGTAAAACTAAAAAACCTTTATTTTCCATGATATAACAAACTGACATTATAGTAAAAGAAGACTTGGAGGCGATAACCAGTTTATTTTTCGAAGCACAATTACGGCTTTCTTTGGTAAAATATGAAAACCAGGCATTAAATACATAGTTTGCACATCTTTCATTAGTTGTTATTTACAAACCTCGTGATTCTTTTAATTCTGTTATCAGAATAGCCTTCTGTCTCCATTTCTGTTTTCTTCAATTAAATATTCTCAATCTTCTACTGCCATGCATTCAACTTCCGACTAGTGCTACGTACCTGTCAATATAAGTAGCATACACCACGGTACCACATACAACAAGCAATTATCAATTCAGTTTTTTACTTGTTGTTCTGATCTGTCGAACGATAGCAACATACTTTTAGATCCTAATAAGTCTATATGCATTCTAAGTTTATTTGTTTTAGGCTATTCAAGATTCCACAACCATCGTAGTTTGCTTTACATCATGTTGTACCTAATAGTTTCATGGTTAGTATTTACGGACTTCTGCGGGCATTGTAAAGTTTACAACATAAAATATATTTCTAAGTGCCCAATACATGCGAAAAGTGATCAGGTTGTGTGTGTGGCCCAAAAAAGCTTCATTAAAGACGTCGTCTTAATTATCTTGTATAAAATGAACCATATTAAATCTCAATATAATATCACGTTTCATTTTTCCCAACATTTATAATTTGTGCTGCAGGTTAATCAACTAAATGTGTGCTTTGTTTGCACATTAAAAAAGTTTCTTCTTTTTTCATTATAGGTTCTTGGAATTATTGAGTAGAGATTTATTGGTTCTGTTAACACCTTGTCGACGCAATTCCGTCTAGAGTGTGAACGACAGTTGGTCAAATGTAGATAATAGTAAATAAGTTATGGAGAGTTCTACTGCTTTTTCACTTTGCGTCATTTTGCGCGATGCAGTAAAAGAGTTCAAAATATTAGCAAATGTCGTTGACATTATGCGGAGAAAGGTCAGATAATCGATCAGTTATTAAGTAATCAAATCTAAATTTAGAAACAGAGAGCCAATTTGAATTATTCAGAAGCCGAAGAATTTGTCGTTAAACAAATGAATAAAATACTGGAAAAATACTCGTTTAAATACAGTACTTTGTAGTTAATTATCGAAATGTAGGTGCCAGTTTCCAAGATATGCATGTGGAGGTGCTCAAAGAATTACAGAAAATTCCAAAAATTACGGAGTATCCATCGACTGCGACAGTCATTGAAGACTCATTTTTTTCCACAAAATATATGGAGAAATTAATGAAGGAAATGTAGGTATTCGTCATTTTTTGAATGAACAGATTTTGTTTGATTGATGTTTTTGAAAAATTGGCAGAAGAAATTCAAAATACGGGGTCGTGTGATACATTGCAACAGTCAGTTGACAAAGAAGAATCAGAATTCAAAGAGATAGAACATATCCTGGAAAGGTAGGTCATAAATGTCTCTTAACAAAAATTAAGCATGAATCCGTTTCCATAAAATCTGTAGTCATACGGAAATGCATTTTATTCGTTTAACTATATTATCACGATTTTATTTATCGGTTCACAATTTATAAAACCCACGTCATTTTTTAGGACAGCTTGATTCCTTATCTTAATTGCCAACTCGATTTTATACTGTATAATAAGTTATGTCACCAGGACTAAAATATCATTCTGATCATACGTTAGGAGCTTAAGGTAAGTGTTTTGGGCTGTTGGATCAGTTTACACGGTTAAAATAATAGCCATGAAACAATTCGAAAAATTGAGAAGTACTGTGTGAAATAAAAGGTTTCGTCATAATACGCCTCAATAATAAGTAGTAAATTAGTTGTCAGTCTCTTTTTTAACGATGGATTGGATAATCTGAAGTATCTACTTGGAAATAATTTACATGTTTCCGCATCTTTTAAATTGGAAGTAAAAGTGAGAATATATGAATTTTCGTCTTTCAACAGTAATGCAGTCGTCTTTTCGTGGTTTAAATTTAAAAATCGGTTAGTTGTTTAAACTAACACTGATAATCATACTATTGCGACTGTGATCTACCAACTTGTTCCGCTGCAAAATATGTACGGGAATTAGTCTCTGAACTAGTTAACGGCCCTGGTGTGCCAGGTTACCTAATATGACCTTGATAATGTCTATGCATGAGTTCGACTTGTGACTATTAGCCTTGAGAGCAGAAGACTATCCTATTCGCTGGCTAATGATCTGTTAAGAAAGCACTTATTATTTAACAAGGAAATAGAAGACTGTTGCCACCAATTCTGTATTTAGTTATATCTTATTCAGAAGAGTACACCACTAAATGTGTAAATAATTGAACTAGAACGCGTATTAAGTGGAAAATTTCAGTGTATTTTAAGTAAATAAGTTGAAATCAGCTTTTATAATAGTGTCAGACATTATGAAAAAAGTTAATAAGAGTTAAAAATTCTTGTTGAATGGTTAAATCGACATTTTTATGCCAACCAGTTTGAGGAATATATATATAATATGTGGATTACAATTAAATATTGACACAAAATGTTCAAGTGACCTCGTGTATTCAGTTCAATACTATATTTAGAGGATGAACTAGGTGCAAGATGTCACGTTAGGTGGAAATGCCAAGTTAATTCAGTACAACTATTTTACAAATTCCACGGAATTATAAGTATCGAATCGATCCAATCTCATACAAAATTTACGCATCTATGCCGTTCACTTTTAATTGGTATTTTTTTAGAGTCAGTTACAACAAATCGACATTATAACTAGCCTAATACTGTTTTCTTAATCTTTCAGTCATTACATTAAAATCCACAGATTGCCAAGTAAATTGTGCGTACATAGTGCAGTAACTAGCTGAGATAAAGATAAAACAAATAAAAATGTTCATGTTAACAACATCAACTAGTAAATATGATGATGAGAATATAAAAAGGAGGCACACTGTAATGGTAACATTTGAACTATCAGTCCAATACACACTGATGGGTTGAAAACGATCAAAAGCTTAGATTATTTAAGTTCTGAAAAAGCAGATTCTTCAGTTAATCCATGTTTTTAAATGTTGACAAAATATTTTACCTCTGACGTTATACTTGATGCACATTCTAAAAAAACTAAAGTTGACCACTAAAATTTTAGCTCACTGGTCTAGAATGATGATGCTTTCAATGCTTAAGTGACGTTTCAGGACTCGATTTTAGTCAGGTTTTGTATATGCTCTATGAATGAGTTTTAAGCTAGAATGAAACAACTATCTTGGGTTTCTTAAGGATTCCCAAGGTTATATTGTAGTGTAGGTTACTACATTAAGCCCACATAACTTATTCTAGCTTCTGGACAGGCCAATTTATCCATTCTTCTTGAGTAGTTACGTTTTGACCTTGTTAATTATTCAGTTATCAACCCTGACTGTTTTTATATGAACGTATGTGTGTGTACACTTAGCCTATTCATCATATGTCTGTAACTTATTTTATCTCGCTATAAATGGAGTTGGTCACACGCCTTCTCCACTGCGCGCCATCTCTTTTCGTTCTCTTTTCTTCGCTTCATTCGCTTCATCCCTCTGATTGTCTGTCCAGATCAGTGAGTGTACAAAATATATGTATTGAAAAATCTATTCTCGTATTTGACTTATTTAATTCCGTGATTCACTAGCACGAGTTAAGTCGATTATTTTATACGAGGATAGTCAGGATGTATATTTTAACAATCAATCATACGATCCAAGAGCAGTCAGATTTAGGGTCACTAAAATATTATTATATGATATTCTCTCACTATCTCTCCAGAAAATTTTTCTAATCAAAAGAAAAATACAATTTACATTTACTGTTTAAAATAGAGAACGTAAAGCACGTGAAAAAATCAAGGAACTAAAACATAAGATTCAAGAAAAGAATGAGGAAGGTATAAAAATCATTGAACAAGGCAAAGAAACTATAGCAGATTTAAAAGATCAAGTTCAAGTAAATCTTATCTTTAGTTGTTTTTCTTTTGAGATTTAATTTTGGAGGCATCTGTTTGAAACCTTAATTTAAGACAAAGCATACTTTTTGTAAGAGATTAGAAAATATATAATACTTTTAATTATATACAATTCTATTCGGTTATTAGCTTAAAATAATATTGCTACATTATAATTGATTGAACTGTCACTAAATATTCCACAATGTTAAGATCTAAAAGCTAATTTTGATAATTCCGATTACCTTTATGATAATTTTGTATAGGAAACATAAATTGCAATTTGCCTGCAATGAAATAATAGTCAAATTGTAGTGTGGTCTACTTATATCCATATAAGTAGTATATGGCGATGGTCTGACATAGAATGTATTTTGGCAGAAGACCGATAAGGAAGGAACTGAAATGAAGCGCTATTGGTAATAAATGCATGAAAAATAGAATTAGAGAAGATGAACTGATATTTACAGAAGGAACAGTGAAGATTGAGACAATTGGTTATTTTGCAAATTAACTGTTTGCTGTATGGTTATCAGAATTTAGTGAGACAGTCTCTAATTTGTACTTACATACATTCGATTGTCCCCAACCGGTATTTAGCTCACTAACAAATTACTTGTTATCAGTGCTTCGATAATACTTATAATTTAATAACTTCAACCTACAAATATCCAGTGTTTTTAAAGTCTTTGTTTTATAACGATAAATAGATTTTATGGACTGCTGCTTAATGTAACTTTATTTTGATAGGTGGATAAACATTTTGTGTTCACAATAAGTGATGAAACTTAGGAGGGGTTAAGGGAGGTTTTTCTTTAAGGGTCGAAATTTTGTTAGTTGTCAACGCAATAGGTTTAATAGGACTTTCAAGATAAATGAATTGGTCACTGGGCTTATCTGCTACACTCTGTGTAATTAGACTTGACAGTGACTTATATTATTCTTGAAACAATTTGTGTTTTAAGAGTAGGATAAAAATTTTCTCAAAAACTATAATTTAATGACCAGTATAACTATTTCCTTCTTCCGATCAGCATGTAACGGCTAACATTTAAACAATGGAAATAATCAGGCTTTAGTATCTAAGTCTTTGATAGTGAGAAATTTAGACTTTATAAATAATAGATTCAATCTATTTTATAACCAACTTCTTGCTAATCAATGTTAACAAGTATAAAATATAAGTTCATTGCTATTTAACAATTATTTACATCAGGCTGAAAATTGATTATCGCGTTACTCATTACAGCCATTAAGTAGACAATTTACAAAACAAACTTATTATTATTTCTTTTATCCTATAACTCAAGGAAATGAAAGCTAAAATAATTATGGAAGAAAAATATATAACACGTTATTCTGCCGTAAAATTGGAAGAATTCCAAAGTCAGTGTGATCAAAAAGAAAATGAAATCAAACATCAAATGGATTTGGTTCAATCAAATCGTAGCACAGAAGAACGAGTTCATGCGGAGATTACATCTTACTTAAATGATCGTATATCATACTTAAGAAAGGTATCTATCAATATATATATATATATATATATATATATATAGAAAGATGTTAGGATGAATGGAATGCATTTCGATACAAACAGAAAACTTGGACAGTAAATTCAGCTTACACAACTGTATTCCTCCATTATGTATGACTCGTCTATCGGCAAATTTTTACATTTTTATTGATGAATAGTCAAACTGTCTCTTTCATTTTTGCAGTTGAATGATTTACGATAACATTCTGGAAGGCTATAGTTAGTAGTTATCATATTAAAAGTAAGAGATCACACAATCATAACAGAACGAATAAGTGCTTGCATAATTTACCAACATTGCTCGAGCTAAAACAAATGAACGCTAATAGTATTATGTAACGGATAAGAGTATTTGATAACAACTATTTTCTCATGACAGTGGAAGGCTAATTGGTCTTTCTTTCGTATTCATAGTTCAGATTAGAAATATCAAGTCGTATAAGCCTATACAGAGAGGAGTAAAATTAGTGTTCTTTGTATTGTTAATTACTTTGAATGTTTTAGATATATCTCTATTTCGTCTATTATCTGTCGAGCATCAAGCCATTGTACTTGCGCAAACTTGCTTGTCAGTCAGACATCAGTTTCTAGGAACAAATTCAGGCAGCCTAGTAGAAGCCTTTCTCCCAGTCCTTTCTGAACTACTGGTACCACATGTGTCTGTAAATTTATAAGTTCATTTCAAGATGATATCTGAAGGACATTGACTTATTTTTGAATGGTTCCATAATTACTTGTTATTGTATGATAAAATCAGTTTAGGTTCAAGAAAGCTCTTTTTCAATACCATCACAATTATTCTATCAATGTTTTTTGAAATGTCACCTTTCTTAAGGAGAAACGAATAAAAAACAGGTCCTTTTGCTAACTTTCTTCCTTATTTCATAGTAAATACCTTTGAAACTAGATATTCCATGAAAGAGGTGGTGATTCCAAGTTCTTTTCATTTTATCGCTTGAGGCCGATATTTTAGCTTTATCTATAGTCCTTTCGTCTGGTCAGGATAAATAACTCAAGATAAAAACTATTACATTTTATTTATTAACACTACGAGTTTCTTTTCTCTGCATGGTTTTCATAATAGCTCTATCGTTTCTTTGTCTTACACAAGTCTAAAGTATTGTACTGGTAATCAAATTTCACTGTGAACTTAAAGTTTGAGTGAGGATATTTAGAATGCAGGGTCATGGAAAAGATGAGTGATTTTATTTCAGTGAATAAAGATATTAACATACCTGGATAAGTATTTTTCATCCCCGATTTAGGATTTCAGTTTTGTTTGTTCGAGGTTAGACATAAGGATATAGTCCAAAATTGGCCAAATCAAAGAACATTATCATGAGATTACTGATGTGGGTATTATCTTGTTTATCATAGAAAGGCAGAAAGTTACAATACAAATCGACAAATATATTTAAATATCGTACTTTATTCTCTTTTCATTGATCAATAGACAAGCTGAACTTCGTAACTTACTCAAACACTGCTATATGTAGTTACAAAATATACACGTGCACGATTCTTTAAATCAAACAGATTAGATCAAAACTTACAAACTATTTTATGAGTAATATCAAAATTTCATGATTTGAGAATCTAAAAGTTTTCAAATTAGGCAATATAGAATTCTCAAAGTGTTTGTCTTTGCTAATAGCTCATTCAGTAAAATCTCTTCAATAAATAAGTCATTTTAAGCAAGATTCTCATCTATAAAGTTGGCAGGTGTTTTAAATTTTGTGGTTGGATTGATGAAATTTATACTTATAAGTCTTTACGAGACTTCCAACAGTTCCGAAGATTTTGGGTTTTATCGATGGTGAAGACTTGGATGGACACCACTAAGGAGTCATACACTAGAATGAAAAAGCCATCCAGTATTTGCTGATTGTCAGTGCTTGTCATTCTACGGTCATTCCGTGATGTAAACTATTGAGTTCTACAATACTCATAAAACACGTTTAAGAATATAATATAAACAAACTGCCCTTTAAGTGTCTTAATTTTTGTCATTGAATTCAGTGGCATATTAGTTTACATATTATTAATAAACTGATAAATAACTATTTTTTGACAGCATGAAGAATTCTGGAAAGAGAAGTCTGACAAAGATATTACTCAATTCAAACAAGAGCTAAATCAGCTTAAAGACAAAAAACAAAATAACTTAAGTAAACTTAATGAATTATCTTTATTGGTAAGTTCTAATATAGTTTTATTAATTTAAGTAATGCTTATTGATTAGTATGTCCCATTCATATGTTTGCGAATTTACATAAAGTAGTACTTCATGAACTAATAGTATGAAATAATATAAATTTTTTAAATAAAGTGACAGACTACCATAAGATCCCGATTTACTTTAAGTGGATCTAACACATTTAGAAACAATCTAGCCAGTTCCTTTTTATTAGTTGCTTGGATCTTCTCGTTGATGTTTAGGACTGTAAATAACCAGTCTATTTTTGACATATGTGGATCCTGTGCTGATTGTCCCGATATTACTATTAAGTCATAATGATTGTAGACAGAGATGTATGGTGGATAGCGGTGGAATCCAGGACGCGCGTTTCGTCTTGTTTAAGAATCATTAGCTGGATGTATCTGGATCTCAGCACTGATGTTCACTCCGAAACTTAAACCCTGTACCGTTTGCCTCCAATACCATCGCATTATGCATTTAGTTACTGAGTCCAGATAGCCCGCTTCTAGTCGGTTTTCTAACCAGAGTAACACTTTTATTAATGAAAGGATTTACAACAAGTTCTTGTGATTGAATTATTTTCTAATTCATTTTAATGTCGTTTCGGATTTTCTAGTTTCGGAGTTGACTTATTACTTATTTATCAACAGGCATAGATAATTTTGGTAGGGATCTCTGGAATAGCTAATGACGCGAAATGTCTTTCAAAGGACCAAGACTAAAGTAGATGGATTTTGCGAAAGACTAGCCTTAAACCTTTGATATAAGGGTCTGATCAACAGTAAAATACAGAATAGTCAGTGAATACATTCTTAAGGCAGCCGGTGATCAAAGTATGTTTGTTTGCCATCCACTCAATATTCTAAAGCCAATGTGCCAAATTGATTTGAAGTCAAATTTTACTAGCTCTTCTGCATAGACATTTTAGGTTTACTTACTTGGAGTAAGGTTGGGTGTTCATGAATACTGTTTCACTTTATTGAGAATATGATTGTCTTGCGAATCCGTTGTTATAAATCCTCTTTAAAAGGATGTGAGGACTTCTCTGTATCAGAGGATTTGGGGTAAATGAAATTTTATTGTTATCGGACTACTTAAACATTCAGTCTCAGGAATTATAAGTATTCCTGAAGAAAATATTTTCTCACAGAATCACTTCAGTAAGAATCATTACCATCCTCTATATTCCAGAGCAAAGAGCGTTTTATTTTACGATAAGCTCATTTTGATATTATGATGTGTTAGAACCAACTGATTGACCATGTACATGTCCTCATCTTTGCCTTTTAAGTCCAGCTTGTTTTGTTTTGGGTAGAATTATCGAGATCTGAAAGTAAATTAACTAGTGGAAAATTTGGAATTAACACCAATGCTTCAAAAGCTAGGTGCTAAAGTTTCTGAATCACAGAGTTACAATCCATATTTTACATCACAGAAATTAAAGTCAAGCAATCCATATAACTTTATGTGTAAAAATGTTTCTAGTCATGTTTCAGGTATCCTTGATCTCAATTTTAAATTATTCAACTTTTATGGAATATTTGAATATCCAAGAGTTTACAACTTTCTATGATAATATAGATGGTTCGGTAAAAATCTATGACTACGTTATCTTGACCTTTTTTTATAGTATAAAGAATATGAAGCCGTGGTTCTGTCCGATCGAATTGAAAAAGAGAAAGCTCGTCAAAGAGAAGAACAAGAAGAGTTGGAACTATTTGCAGCTTGTAAAGTAAGTTTAACATCACAGGATCTACTTTATCTAGATACGAATGTAAATTATTGATGATATGGATACAAAGAAATAATATTCATCATTATTAACATTTACACTTTGTTCATCTTTTCTATTAATTAAATTAAAATACCAAATATTATAACTTCACTAATTGCTTATTTCTAAGCATAACTTATGTAATAAAAATCTAGTATATATAGTTTGTACATTAATTTTCAGATAGAAATTAGGGTTGTCTAACATTCAAAAGTATTGAAACAATTTACAATGTCCAAATGTAAGTTAATGCATTGCTGGGTTGGTTGCCTCCATGTTTACCTATCAGATAAAAGCTATTAAGCTGATGGTAACTGGATATACATTTTATCCTATGAACAAAGCTTATAAATTTTAGCATCCTATTTCAAGTTTCTGTTTTATATGACATTTTATCTTCCTTTGTTAATTAAAGTAATTTGATACATCCTCGACGGTAGAAAAATCACTCTTCCGCACAAACTATTTTATATTAATGTTTCTTCATTTGTTGTGTTGGTATGGTAGAAGTAATTTTTATTCAGAAGTACTGCTAAATAATTGGTAGCTTAGTATAACCGACTAAATAAAATCAGATTTCATGACTTAACTATCATTCAGTTACTAAATAATGACTTTTAACACCGATCAATAAGAATCTATGCATTCTCTTCTTTTGTGAATAAACAATTCCATCACTAAATTTTCGAATATTCGACGCTTGGATAATCAACTGATTAGTTATATACTATTTTTATCTGGTGCTTCAAGGATTTTCGTTAAGAAGCATTTACCAGTTTCCTGAGGATCTACATTTTTGATTCCGAAAATTGTCTTAAACAGAAATTATACGTTCACTTAAACAACCAAAAACGTATTAATTATTTCATAAGATAATTTATAAAGATTAATTCAATAAGAAGGTAGTTTACATCACAAGCTAACTTAAACATACTGTTGACAACAGAAGATTGTTAGAAGATCCTTTATTTTTAACTGTCTTCCATCTTATATCGATCCATGAAAAGAACTATCATCAGATAAAGTTTTATTGTTTTTTATTATTGGTTTTAAAGATTTTATTTGATACATCATAAAAATTTTCAAATGAAGATATGAACAATAATGTTATCAAGTTGAATTGTTCACTAACGTTGAAAGTAAACCAAGAATGTGTTTATACCAACACTGAACTGGAATATTAATTAAAAAATATTTTATCGTCGAATATATATGTAAACAATGTAAATTTCATATAATAATAATAATCTCTTGACTTACTTGAATAATTTTTTCTGGTTAGCGCTCTTTTAGCGAGTTGGTTTTCCACGGTATGAGGTCGCTAACCCCATGCCCAACCCTTCTCCTTTATCTGGGCTTGGGACCGTCAGTAGCCTCCGGAGGAGCTATAGGCGGAGTTTACTAATCTCTTGAATGTGATATAAAATAAATTTTCACCATCCTTTATTACTACAAATTGGACTTAATTTAACAATACTATGTAATTCACAGTCTCAAATGTATAAAACTGTATTTTTTATCAAATGATATCACTGAATAATTTATATTGCTTAAATCTTTTTTAATAACAAAATCTTAATCCCAAATAACTTATGTGACACTTATTTAATTATTCCAGATTACGGCTTTATGAAATATATGCCATAATATCTAATAATTGATTCCATTGCTCGAAAAGAATATATATAATACACAGAAATAAAGAGCTAAAAAGGTACTGATGTCTTATCATCTCGATATACTCAAAAGGAGAACAATAGCTTTATTACGGTGACATTTTATTTTAAGTTACGTGCAAAATGTATTTTATTTAGTTACAACAAGAAGCAAATACCATTCTATGGTAAGATTTAACGTTCAAAATATCAAACTTCTTAGGTGTTCCTAAGAATTTATTTGAAAGTAAAGAGAAATTACTTAAAAATAAATCTAGAAGGAAAGCTTTCAAACTTTAGTATACACACTGAAAATAAGTGACAAATTTGCTTGATACTACACATTGGGTGGTTTTCCTAGTGAATAATATGAAACCATTTATATATTTAAGGAATCTGATTAGTTTGTGTTCAAATCTTAAGTAGAGCAACGTATGTTTGCAAAGAATCCAATCAGCGTTTTGCATAAGATAATAATTTGTTTTTATTACATCCATATAAAGTTTTATTTTAACCTTGGAAGTGTTCAGATTATTTCTTATAGTTAAACTAACAATCTTTATTTTGGATTTAGATTCAAAATTGGTGGCGTACTGTTTGCGTTCAGCATAATCTTGGTCCATATGGGAAAAAGAAGAGAAAAGGGAAAGGTTCGAAGACAAAAAAAGGGAAAGGAAAAAAGAAGTAGATCTAAATTTCTTGGGATCAAACGGATTCATAGAATTTATAATTGATGTGAACATGGTTGTTTCAACCGCTACAATAATATGGTAATAAAAAGTAACGTGGCTGTAAAACAATGTGAATTGATTCCATAAATTCGAACGTTACTTTTTTCTATGTAATGCTTTATGTAATGAATACTAATTGATTTCAACAGATGTTCAACATATTTCTTTAAAGTTTAATTTAAAGTTCATTTGTATTGGGTCAAGTAATACAATAAACAGTTCTAACCCTATGGGAATCATATAAAGGGATTGTTCTTCAATTATAAAGCGAATGCGTAGTCTAATGATGCTGTTGGTGTTGTATGATGACATAGGTTTGCCTTCTACCCAATATATAAGATAATTTTATGTGTGTACACCATCTCATGATATCTGTTGACTTCTAAAATAATGAATAAATCTATTTTTTTCATTTCTTGGTACTGATCTAAATGCTCTGATAACATTTGGTATCTGTCTATGCGTCTGTATTTGATGGGAAGAACGAAGGTGTAACTCTCAGTATTTGAAGCATTTTGGATAATTACATAGGATGATAGTAGACTTCAGTATGATAGAATGAAATCAGAATAAATTAGGTCCTTTATACGACTAAATGCGTACTGACTAATGACGTGTAAATTTCAGTTGTAATTCTGAGCTAGAACATCACTAATAAAAATGAAAAAAAAACATTAGATCTATTTGAAAAAGCGTTCAACTTATTGACCAGTTAGAAAAATGCCTGCTAAATATTCACACATCTGAGCCGTAAAATGATCTTGATAGCTCCTCTGTTTCCTAAGTTGACCCATCTTCTTCTTTTATGTTCTGAATTTCTATACTGTATACAAACGTAACATTTCAGATACAACCAGATATCTTAGTGATTGATATCCGGACGCCTAACAGGACTGTGTCAAATCACTTTCGAAAGGAACCAATGAAACGAAACCGTTCTTCACTTTCGTAGATGCTTAGCAGTTGTCTTTCACTTTACTACTGCCTAAGTTTAGCAATATACATTTTGTGGGTAGATTTTTTCTAAACACATTTCACTGTATATTTTGGTGTAATACTATAAGTCAGGGGTTTCGTCCACTTCATACTTTTTTGAACATTTTCTTACAACATTGTTTCTGTCATTGTTTTTTGTTATGTACTTTTCTGAATCAACAATGCATTCAACCAGAACGTTGCAGATCAGATTAATTCACTTGAAATGATAATCTGAGTTTGACTTTTCCAAACACTGAAAGCCTGATAACTTTCAAAGTTAGGAGAGACTGAACATGAGCACTTAGCATAATTCATGATAAATGAAAGTTTTGCCTTGTTGGTATGTATTACTGTTAGGTGTGCATTTGGTGACTTCTCGCTTATGATTGCATAGCTGTCATCAAATGCGATTTCCTTATCTACGCCTTGTCTCTTTATTCAATATTGTCTGACAAATACTAAATCGAGAGAGTAAGTAGATTGAAATTGCCAACGTAGTTAGAATGTCAGGACCACTTGCATTTGTTCGTTCATAACGGAGATGGATTCATTCTGGTTGATTTGTTCAATTTTAGCCCTACTAATCAGGGCAGAAGTTTACTGAGGTTAAATCAAAAGACGATATGAGAATGTCAATCAAAAGTAACAGTGTTCTCTAGTACTGTCATTAGCCTTTTTACTAAAGACATCTATTAATCTGAGCGAGCAGTTGTTGTTCGGGATTATTCACAATAAAATTGTCAACAGGTTAGATAATAAGTTTTCAAGATTGTATTCAGGGACTGATCATAGACCATTATTATGGCAGCAACAACAAGAATATGACGACGATATTTCAGATTCCCACGATACTGGAGTCGTATTTGAAAGTTGGTTGTGCAACATTTGCAAACCTCATCAGTACTGTGAAGCTGGATAATAGAAATATGCAGCTTTCTAGAGGATAATATTCTGAGCTATAACTTTAGGCTGTTAAATATAATGATGTTATAGATATTCAGTGCTTGATAACGCTCTCGTCCGTAACACTATTCTAATCGAAGATCTAAAAGTTAGTCAATCTAGAAGCTAAGGGTGTGGGAGTTCAGAGGTATAATTGGAAGTTGGTAGATGTGTCGAGAAGTCGATGATCTTAGCTGACCGATTGTTATGAGTGGTGCACAGCATTGAATACTCAATAGTGATCTGATTTTTATGCTTGACCGAGCGCCTCCAGCTAGGAATGAATAATCTTTTTCCATGCGTACTTCACGGGATAAACGCTGGTCAATCAGAGGTATAGAATTTGAAACTACAAAAGGTCAATGCACGGTGTTATCAGAAATGTACTTCATGCTTGCACACGAAAAGTATTTTAACAAAGCGAATTAACAACTTAGTACTTACTTACTTACGCCTGTTACCCCTCGTCGAGGAGCATAGGCCGCTCACCAGCATTCTCCATCCAACTCTGTCCTGAGCCTTCCTTTCCAGTTCTTTCCAGTTGCTATTCATCCTTTTCGTATCTGCTTCTATTTCCCGGCGTAGTGTGTTCTTTGGCCTTCCTCTTTTCCGCTTCCCTTCCGGATTCCAAGTTAGGGATTGAGTCGTGATGCACATTGGTGATTTCATTAATGTATGTCCTATCCACTTCCAACGTCTTTTCCTAATTTCCTCTTCAGCTGGAAGCTGGTTTGTCCTCTCCCATAAAACGCTGTTGCTGATAGTATCCGGCCAATTGATGTTGAGTATTTTGCGTAGACAACTGTTTATAAATACTTGTACCCTCCTGATGATGGTCGTAGTAGTTCTCCACGTTTCATCTCCGTACAGTAGGACTGTCTTGACGTTCGTATTGAAGATTCTGACTTTGAAATTAGTTGACAGTTGTTTTGAGTTCCACATGTTCTTCAAGTGTAGAAATGCTGCCCTTGCTTTGCCAATCCTCGCCATTACATCTGCATCCGATCCTCCTTGTTTATCAATGATGCTCCCCAGGTACTTGAATGTTTCCACCTCTTCCAGAGTTTCGCCATCAAGTGTGATTGGGTGGGTGTTCTCTGTGTTGCACTTGAGAATCTTGCTTTTTCCTTTGTGAATGTGGAGGCCTGTCGATGCGGAGGCTGCTGCTACATTTGCTGTCTTCATCTGCATTTGTTCGTGTGTATGAGAGAAGAGGAGGACTAGGTCATCTGCAAAGTCCAAATCATCTAATTGATTCTGAGAAGTCCGTTGTATTCCGTATTTCTACTCAGATGTCGAAGTCTTCATAATCCAGTCAATCACCAGAAGGAAGAGGAATGGGGAGAGTAGACAGCCTTGTCTGACTCCGGTCCTTACTGGAAATGCATCTGTCAGCTGTCCTCCATGCACCACTTTGCACTGTAGTCCATCGTATGAGTTTTGGATAATGTTGACAATCTTTTCAGGAACTCCATAGTGTCGAAGAAGTTTCCATAATGTTCTCCTGTCCACACTGTCAAACACCTTCTCATAGTCAATGAACTTGATGTATAGTGATGAGTTCCACTCAATTGATTGTTCAACGATGGTCCGTGGTGTCGCAATCTGGTCTGTGCACGACCGATCTATACGGAATCCAGCCTGTTGATCTCGAAGTTGGGCGTCTACTGCGTCTTTCATCCGATTCAGTAGCACTCTGTTGAAAACTTTTCCTGGTACTGATAACAAACTGATGCCTCTGTAATTCTCACATTTGCTCAGATCTCCTTTCTTTGGTATCTTGATGCTCGTGTTCGGCTGTTGTTAATTGCTATCTTCTTGTTCTTCCGTTCTTGAATCTTGTTGAGGGTTCCCATAGAGATCCATTCCTTATGATGATGCTTCTTAGAACCGAGAACCTCCTGACACGTTGAAGTTAGTGCTTCTTTGATCCCATTCCAGTTGTCCTCCATCGTAGTTTCTTGTTCATTCAGTAGATCCTGTAAAGCTTGGAACCTGTTGTTGATAGTTATCTTGAGTTCTTTGAGCTTGTCAGTATCTCGAAGGAAGGCTGTATTGAACCTCTGTAGTGCTGTTTGTCCAGTTGTCCAGTGTTTCTTTAGCTTCAGTCTCATCTTGACCACAACCAGGTGGTAATCTGAAGCTATGTCAGCTCTCCGGGTTTTCACATCTTCCATTGACCTTCGGTATATTTTGTTGATACAGATGTGATCTATCTGGTTCTCTGTGGTGTGGCCCTGCGAGGTCCATGTGGCTTTGTGTATGCGCTTGTGTGGGAATATTGTGCCACCTATGACCAGTTTATGGAAGTCACATTGGTTTGCAAATCTCTCACCACTTTCGTTCCTTTCTCCCAGTCCATGTCGTCCCATGACGTCTTCGTATCCAGTGTTGTCCATTCCAACCTTGGCATTGAAATCTCCCATCAGAATGGTCAGGTCTCTGGTTGGGCACTTCTCGAAGATCGATTGCAGCCTATCGTAGAATTGGTCTTTAGTGTCTTCATCGTAGTCGTTGGTAGGCGCATAGCATTGGATGAGGTTCATTTTAATGCTCTCTCTCTTTGTTTTGAAGGAGGCTTTGATGATCCTTGGTCCATGAGATTCCCATCCAACAAGTGCATTTTGTGCTTTTCTGGACAGCATCAATGCAACTCCTTGTGTATGTGGGGCATTTTCTTCTTCATGACCGGAGTATAATAGAAGTTCCCCTGAAGATAGTCGTTGTTGTCCAACCTGCTTCCAATGTGTTTCACTGATTCCAAGCACCTCCAGGTTGTATTTTCTCATTTCTGCAGCAATTTGGAAGGATCTTCTGGTCTCCCGCATTGTCCGGACATCCCATGTACCTATAAAAATTGTCGCTCTAGTTGTGAAAAGGTGCATCGGCCTCATGACTTCCGAAGGAACTCGGCTTTCATCATGAGACGTCATAATTATTCCTTCAACTCCCAGGGCAGAGTTTAAATGGTTTGAATAATTTTTTTTGGTAAGCGTTTTTTAGTGAGTTGGTTTTCTACGGGATGGGGTCGCTAACCCCATGCCCAACCCTTCTCCTTTACCCGGGCTTGGGACCGTCAGTAGCCCTCGTAGGAGCTATAGGCGGAGTTCAAATGGTTCAAATGGTTGAGGACGGAATAGAAGAAGCTTTCGCTTAACGGGCTTCGGTGTCTAGTAGCAGTGGATCACCAATACCTCCAGGCAAAAACTTGTGGTGACAAATGTCCCGACCAACTTAGTAAAAGTGGGTTAAATCATCCCTAATCATTTACAATGCATGAAAGTGTGTAATTAATAACATTAATTTACAATACTCAACATCATGCTACTAAAAGATTGTTTTGCATATTCGCAGTTATTTGCCCTTCTTAGGTCATGTCCTTGAGGAGGTTACTATCACCACTTGATAGTTTCGGTTATTTGGATTTTAACGGTAAGTTGGTGAATGTTCGCATCTCATAAGTGTTGCTTGCTACACATGCCTCTGTTTAGGTGTGTGTAGTTCATTCTTCAGGTAATTAATTTTGTAACAGTAGCATATTTCTGGTTTGATTTTTGTGATCTCAATGTGCAGTATACCACCTAAAGGGTATCCTCAAACAACCAATTAGATAAAGGCGAGCAAGTGGGATGGAAGGGGCATCAAATTGTACAAGGATAATAATGACATTCCCGAGCGACGATCGTTATGTATTTTCATTGTTAGTGCCAAGTCTTAATGTCATTCACGAAGATCTTCAAAAACAAAATACAGGCAATTGGTTATTAATAAGGAATATCGTTATTCATAAGTGGTCGTGAAGTCAAACAGCATTTCGCAACAGGCACTTCATTATTTCTGGAGTTTCACATTCATGTCGGAAATTCTGCACATGGTGGAAAAAAGCTGTAATAATAATTAAATTAAACATAAACAAGACTTCAGTGTTGATGTCTTAATTTAATTGCAATGTTACTATTGCGAAGCAAAGTAATCTCCTTGTGAATTCTAAAGTTTAATGGACACAAAAGCTTGCAACGATAGCAAACGGCTGTAATTTGTTAAATAACTATCGGCCGAAAGTATGGCTTACGGTTTTGTTCTCTAATACTAAACACCCCACCTATAGAACAGCAGTGAACAGTTACAACTTCAAGTTGGTACATACATGATCTTGTTTTCTTCGATGACGCTTTTGTGTTTTGTCTCATGTTGTGAAAACACCCTTGCGTAGCGACGTCATTCAGTTTTGCAAGTTGTTTTTCATTGGCGGATGAGGACAGGAACCGAGTTCTTAATGCGCCTGGATGTTTTGAAAAAAAGTTCTCACTTCGTATGCACCTGTAAAACCTGCACTTCTGAAGTGCTCTTCTAGATGAAGTGTTAATTAGAGTAAGATGGCTGGCAGCTTCAGGTGTCATGACGTACGACTATAAATAGCGCATAGATATTTTAGATTTATCGTCTATTAACCGCGTCAACATGGCCATCTGCGATACGAACAAATAATCCAGTGAATTTTTTTGACTTACAAATTTTTCCCTTATGTCTTCTTGCTGAAGACAAGCGTCCAGCGTTCCCAGTTCCTCTTCATATGACAAAGGGAACGGCGAACTTGACAGTCCGAAATCAAATTGTTGCGGATGTTTACGCCCACCAGACTTCGACATTAGCTGCATAATGTTGACTCTCAAGTCTGAAACAGCAGACCATATGTTCTGCAGTACAGCATACAGTCTATCAAATCTTAAGCACTTTACTCAATCGAACAAGTGACTTACGCTGATGCTAACTCACTGCTCACGCGCCTAGACTTGGACGTTGAGGGTGACGTATCCAACTGTGTCAAACTAGTTTATTAACATCTTTAAAGTAAACACGCCTACTTGGCAATTGGTGAGACAACGGTGTTCAGCAACCAAAATTTAGGATATTGGACGTGGATGTTTCCAGCATGCATCTCGGCCATATCCATGTCAACGGAATTTCACAGAAACCCTTCTTTCCGTTTCAGTGCACCTCTACGAAATGTTGGTAAGATTACTGTACTGACCTCTTCAGCTTCTCATTGTTTAGTGGCAGTGCTTTCGTCCGTAAAACTGTTGATACGTTTAACATCCAATTTGTTGAACGAAGCCGACAACTCCTTTGCGGTCTGGAAACTATCTATGAGAAATGATCGTTTCTATGTTTGTAACTCATCGCGTTCGTGAATGACCTTACACTTCAGAGTTGACCGGTTGTCATCTGATCGGGCGCTGTTTTGTAGGTGCATATCAACGAGGTCATCAAAGTCCTTTCTTCACAATCCACTGTTTTGCTACAATCAGAACCTGCCTCCTGCTTGGTGCGTCGATAAGTACGAACTGTTTATTAGTCGGCTAAACAGTATGCAGAAGGTAAGGAAATGGTGTAGAGTAATACCATCAGCAAGGATTTAAAAAATATATTCACTTAGACGTATACAACAATGGGATAATTACTACATTATTAACGCTTAACAGTAATACATTCACAACCCATATTTGCTAGTGACTAACTACCGAGCACATAAATATTCCTTTATCACTAGAAGGTAATTGTCAGGTGAAATAGTCACGTGGGTCTGTGAATGGTCTAAATTTCAATAATCCGTTTTCCTCTGTATCAGTGACTAACCCAGACTTTCTGTGTACTATTGTTACATTTTCGGGCCTGAATTAAGGTATTTCAGTGTTCCTAAGCGTAATTGTTTTTCGGGGTCAGGCTTATCGAATGTTTGTAAAGTAGTGGCCGATATGCTAGCATGCAGCCTACCACATAAATATATCTCATAATACTGGACTACTTGCTTTGCTGCAGCGTATCCGCTATGCACTGATTTCTCAATCTGCCTTATACAAGACTCATATGGGAAGGCGGAAAAATAATCTAGAGCTCCATGTGTGCGAACGTCATCAGGAAGATGGTTCAACAAATGCACATTATAAACTAAGTTTTCAGGTCCATAACACTATTCATATTCCTTAAGAAAATTAAGTAAATCATTTCTGACCGAATCTGTTGTGCTGATATGTAATCTGGGACTCACTAATGCTAAATGTTTGAAATTCAGGTACAATGGTTGTGGTAAACAATGCTGAAGGATTACGGGGCTTAAATGCAGAAAAAAACAATCGACACTGTCTCTTTCCATACTGAGACAAAGTCTAATGTCCGACATTTACGCTGAAAGTATAAATGAGTGCTTGCAACACAACTTGGTGTTAACTTATTTATGTCCATAATTACAGGTTCGTTCATGTTTCTAAGTCTTTTGTGAGAGGAATCTGTCCACAGATTGATTAGTTTCTTCGTCACACCTAAGTATACCGCGTTTATTGGATCTAAAGGGAATGTTGAAATCATATTAATGACAAATGTTTCGAAATTGAAATGGCCTTGATAGTGAGTTGGTTGAATCTGCTGACGAGAACTATCATCGGTTTGCAATGTATGTTCACCATTTGGAGACGTCATACTTCCGTCAAGGTGCCAACCCACCACAACACACCTATCGCGACCTGCTTTCCGATTGTGATTACCTGTGTATGTAGCATTCGAACGAGCAGGTGCGTCACGGGCTACAGCGACCAGTTTAATGGTTATGCATCTATTGAACTTAACACTATGCAGTTCCACATCGCTCATTTCTTTTAATTCAGAAATGCAGTCCGCAGATATTTCGTTGAATTCGACCGGCTTAGTATTCCTTTCATAAATACTTATTATGAACACATCACTAAACCTAGGAGCAACGATGCGTCCTAGTATACGCCATAATTGTTGACTAGAGCTCCTTGAAATCGAAAGTCCGTGTACATTTATACGCAAGTTCAATGTTTCAAAATCACAAGTACTCTACCCAAGTTCAACATATCTTAGAAGATGGGTTTTTAATCCGAAATGGTAGTAAACACTACACAACACACTTCAAATTCATAAATGCCATATTTATCTGTTGTTCCCGGTTTATGGACTTCTGTAAACGCAAATAAACGTCATTACATTCTACAAGAAATGGATTAACGATTTCACTCCTTTCACGTATCATTATCGTCCATCGTCATTTCATTGTTGTGACTACCGGATGCTATCACAGTTGGTAGGTTTTCATAACAATTAATTTCAGTGTTGACTGCTATTAATGAAACATAAATCACTGTTTATGTCAACTACCGTTGATCGCGTTTTCATCGACAAGTTGACTAAACGAAAGCAAGTTATGTTTTTTTCATGAAATTCGTTCGCATTTTATCCCACTGACAAGTTAACCAATAACCTCGTTCGTCCTATGATGTGAACTTAGTAAAGGTCAGTGAGAATGTTTGTAGACGTAGGGCAACAGTGAACTTGTTAATCATCCTTGGTTGTCATAGATAGACATATAACCGAAGGTGGAATAAAATGCGAATATGGGATTCGCTTACTGTTAATGTGGTAGCATGTCGTGTTTATCTGGCTTTCCAGAGTTAACTGATATATGACTGTCAAAACCTCGATAAGTAAGTCAGGTTTCAAATTTTGAACTTGACGTTTAAAAACTAAAGGCCTTGATGATTCATCCATATTTCTAACACGGGTAAACACCATAGTAATCCCATAGATAGAAAAAAGGATACATAGTCACATATTATTTGGGATATCAAGATTGTTATTGTTATTACTAATGACTATTTATGTTCATTCAGTTTCCTTTCTTCCATGTAGATCAATATTCTCATATGGTATTTTTGGATATTTGTCCCTCAGTGATGGTATAGCCTAAAAACTAATCCATAAAACCCAATGGCCGACATTAATAAACCGCTTGATGACAATGTTGTCATTTCACGTCGTACGTTGAACACATTTGGTGGCGTGTTTTGCTCTGTAACATTATCTCAGTTCAGTAGTGTGATATTTCTACGTTTAGGTACGTCTAGTGTTTTTCTATAAAAAAATTGCTTCTCGCGTAGGGTTTATTATTGCTCATGCTGGTTTGCTGGAAAGTATATTACAACTATTTTTATCTTATTTCATCCTGCTGCTGACCGTATTTTCTATATGCGCAATCAGTACAAATGGAGCAGTTGAAGGAGGAGGTGTATATTGTATCCTTTTCTATTGTAATTAGAAGTGCTCGTGAGAAAATGAGTCGTTCAATGATTTTCATGCTCAATTTTTCATTTAACTTGTCACCTCAGATTGTTTTTAATTGTAGAAAATCTGATTAGATTTTGTCATCGGTATATAAAAGTACTAATCACATACTTTTCACCATTGTGTATACATGTACACGTGTATCGAAGGTGGCTTTAACTGAACTGAATTGTTACCGAAGTATTTTATATTTATCTCAAATTTGTGGTGATACTGCTTGTAGTCTTTTATAATAGGGACAATAGTCTAACTGATTTATTAATTTTTGTGATTACTTCTGGATGAAGTGCCTTCTTAAAAGTTTATCAAGCAAGGTGAACTGTTCGCGTAGGAAGTACTAGTTGTTAACCAATGGATTAAAGTAATTACACTCTAATCAAAGTTCATTTGGTAAAAATTTGTAAAATTATTCATTATGGATCCAAAAGTGCCTACACATAAAGGAGAAAATTAAGTAATTGAATTGAATATGAAACCACTCAGAAGTTTCACTAGTTATGATATATAATGCCGATAATAAATCTGAATTTTTAAAATTAGGTCAAGGGTAACTGCTTCGTTATAACAATACCATACCTGAGACTCGAATAATATTGTCATAACATGTTATAAAAATCTAGTATGTTTCTCCATAATCATATACTCTGGTTGAAATGATTCAGAATGACCACATTAACCGTATTTCCTCTAATCTTTGACTTTGTGAATCATGAGGTTTCTAGACAATAATACATACATACCATATGTTCACCAGTTTAAAACTTTTCGGATACTGTATAATTAACCATAAATGGTGTGTGGCGGCCTGAGTTACCATATTTTATCAATAACAGGTAGAGGAAGAGCAAATAAATCAAGATTTTAATGTAATTTTCATAATTTAGATCACGAACTGATCTTAGTTGAACCACCATTGGAAACCTGGGAGTGCTGGACGGTTTTAGATAGTTCATGAAATAATATTATAAGTTTCAATTTAAACAAAGGTAAAAAATAAATAAGGATATTGCATTGGGACCGAAGGTCGCCAGCCATTGAACACGACTACTGCTCAGGCAACCAGAAAGTTCGCCCCTCCATAAATGCCTCTATCCAATAATGAATTCACAGACTGTTGGGATTTCTTTGTTTAGACACATGTAGCTTTCTACACTGGTCCTACGCCAGCCAGCATTGCTTCGGGGGAGGCTATAACCAAACAATGTCCCAGATAAACTAACTGATTATAGTTTTAGGTTTTATCAACCAATTCACAACCATCATGTCATACTCTACGCCGAAACTGAATGTTGTGTAGAGATGTATTCGTCCAGTTCTTAAGTTCTTATTCAAAGTGAGACAGTTATCACGGTATACATCAATACATTTTTGTGTTTTCTGAAATTGTTTTCACATATTGACTGTAACCGATTTCCTTTATGAAAAAACCAATTAGTCATGCTTAGTAGGACTTTAGGTCCTGAATTCGGTGGAGCTATTGGATCGATATTTTTCTTCGCACAAGTTTGTAGTGCTGCTTTGTATATAGCGGGATTAGTGGAAGCTGTGCTAATAAATTTCGGTCCTGGAGGTTAGTTGGTTTTTGTAAATATAACTACGAGAAATTATACTTAAACAATCTTTGCAAGCGAAATATAAACCTTGTCGGTCGTACTTATTTTTCGCTGATGAGTTTTATGTGATATTTACTCACCGGTTGGTGTTTTTAGGACTTGCAATAAAATACTGCAGCTCAGTAACCACCTTCACAGATATATATTCTTTGGTTGGTCACGCCTGTTATTTGAGCGCTTCAGATTTTACTCACTCGTTATGAACTCTGAAAACAATGTAAGATTTACACTCAGGTTGTTAGAAGTCAGTTATTTTGACCACTAGTTGAAGTCCGTTGTCAGAGACTAGACTCACTAAGGTATACTCCTAATTAGTCGTAAAGCTATTGTTCACCATAATGTTGTTTTCTTCCTAATAGTTCAACTGTAAATGTTTCTTTTTCATTAGGTAGTGCTGTTTTGAAGATGAAAGATTCCTTAAAATTGTGCTCACAGATGAAGGTTAATTTCTGACCCATAGTTTTGTTGTTGGAGGCTCCCAACATTTTCATATAAAATTCCTTTATGCTAGGTTATTTCGTTAATCACAAAAAGTGTTCGTTTTTAGTATATTTTCGTGTCGGTGATATATTCTGACATAATCACGTTACTTGTTACTGTGTTAGCAGCGAAACAAAAATCGTCCATTGTAATAAGCTCTTGTTACTCATCATGTCAGCCTTCACAATGCGTAACTGAGACTGCTCGTTGAGTCACTGAAAAAATAATGATAGACTAGTTTTAAAATACGATTTTGAACTTCAACTATAGGAACTGTATTATATGCGCCCTAATTCTGGGTCAGAAGTATTAATGATACTTCACACTTAACGTCTTAGCTTGTACTAGTTTCATATTTTTGTTTGTATTTATTCTTTTTCTAAGGTATTTTATTCGATGGGGTACTACCTGGTGAAAATCACTGGTGGAGTTACCTGTATGCTATAGTTATTCTTGCACTTTGTATGTCTATCCTATTAATTGGTAGTCAAATGTTTGCTCGTGCTCTGTACTTCATTCTTGCAGTAAGTTTAGTTAAGCTGACATTATGCTTGAAATAACGTGTGGTAATTTGTGTAGAAACCTAAATACATCTAATGCTAAGAACAGTAATCCCCCTTATAACTTTATGAAGTTAGTTATTTGTTTTTTTATGGAATGGTGCAGCGAAGTTCAGGTAATAATATATTGGAAACGTACACATATTTGGTCAAACTAACAGTACCGTACATACCTTTTGCATTTCCAACCACACAACAGTCTTCATTTTAAAGATATTCGTCATTGCAATCTGATATCAACTAAGTAAGCATAAAAAAACACAGGAGGGACTAGACAAATATATCATCCTGGTTTAAAGCTCCCTCCTCATAATGCTCACGCCTACATCCTTCAAATTGTTACTGTACGTATACATTATTTTTTGCCATGAACGAAAATCAGACAAATAACACCATCAAATACTTTCACACCAATGTAATGTTATTTTTTTTCAAGATCTGATAGCAAAATATCACTTAGTTTTTCATCTAGTTGTTGGTTGACTATCCACATATTCATGAACATGTCATATTTTAAATAGAGTTATATTTTAGAAGGACTGATGAAAAGCGTAATAATATTTACAATTTATATCTTCAAGCAATCAATCTTATGAATATATATCTACGAATAAATATTGATGTAAATCACTATTTGATGGTCGATTACAGGTTGACATTTTCCGATCAGTTCTTTCTAAACTTTTATATAGTTAGGTATTTGATGACATTGCTTTCAGTTTTAATAATTTTCTCTCCAAGTGTCTTTATTTTATTGAAGTGACAATTCGGCTATTATGTATGATAACATATGTTGTATAAGGTTATTCACTGAATTTTCTATTCATTTTTATCATGTGTTCACTTTCAGTTATGACGATTTATCCTGTACCTGCAGTTAATCTAGTTGATTTTAGTTTAAACATAGTAAGGTTCTGTAAATCGTGCAAATTTCTCAGTATAACATTGTTTCTCGTTTGTGTGTTGAGGATTATGAAGTTAATACTTGTAAGAAATGTCAGAATATTACGAAATTGTTTTCGATGATTATTCTAATGACATTGACTGTTGATGAGACGAAGCTAAAAATGGATTACTGTCACTGAGTTTTTTTTCATAATTCACAAAATGTAATAATATTAATGCACTAAGTGAAACTATTGTATCTTATAGTTAAAATTTATTAGCTTCATATGCTTTATTGTCCAATTTATATGATATCGTAGTGAACATGAATTCGGATGGGGAAAACCAATTTATTGTTTAATGCAAAATTACAGAGTGCTTTTGTAAAATATGAAAATCATACATTAGGTACATCATTTGCACATCTTCTTTGCGTTGTGTTTTACCTACTCCATTGTTCTTCTAATTCTTTCTTTATTCGGATTGCTCTCTGATTTCCTTTCTATTCTCTTCAATTCAATCGTCTGCTGTCAGGCATTCCACTTACGATCGTGGCTACACACTACTTATATCTGTCAGCATAAGTAGCATACTCTACAATACGATTATCAAATTCATTATTTTCTACTTAAGTTACGGTTTAACATGTTAGTTCACCATAACTTCATTATATGGTGGCTGATATACGATTAACTAGTATTGGTGTCAACTTAACGTATTGACTGGAATATCTATAATTAATTTTTGATTTCTGACTTGTTTAACATATCACATTAATACTATAAAATTCTCAATCATAAATTATTCTGACTTTACTATCAAACTTTTATAAATGTTAAATTCATTAAGCGGAATTGTTTTTTCCCGTCTGTGTTTTATCATGAGAATTTTCTTAAAAGTAGCCTAAGATAAATGCCCTTTGGTTCATTTAATCGCTTATTTAGATATCCCTTTTTCATCTGAGTTCTGGAGGTAGTTTAAGAAAATATCTAGACTATGTAGCACGGTTTGAACTCTAATGTCATTGATTAACAACACCATAATATCTAGAACTCTACGAGTAAGAAACCGTCTCTTTGTAGAAATCTTAAATTTTGGAACTTTTCGACATATTTTTGTAATCTCTTCTTGTCAATCGTATCGATTGTTTGTTTTAGAAAAAAACGAATACCCTAAAGATAAAAGATAGAACTTTAGGTGAAGTTTGATCATAACGTATCTAGTTGTATTTTTTATTACTTTCCACAAGATGAAAATACCTTCTTATGTTAGTTCTATGATTTTAGGTTACTTTCAAATTGTTGTCTTTTAGGACATGAGTTTCAAATGTCGATTTCTTTTTCTAGACAATTCTATGACCGACCTATATAACTCACATGAGATTGTTTCATAGACGCTAAAGTTCTTTTGACTGTTCTTAACATTTACAAACAGCTGTCGAAATGAAATCTAGCGATATTTCGTAATCAAAATATACCTAAGCCAATGTGTTCAAAGTGAACTTAGCTACTGAATAATGAAATTGACTATTCTCACATTCACAATGTTGAATCTCAGCACTAATTGCATACAGTTGCCACTTAATACAAATAATCGTATAAAAATGAACATTATCAACCATGAGAAGTTACCAAAGACATGTGATTTCAAAGGATTCATGTATACGCCTTACAAACTCAACCCTTTATAGCTAATACAAAGAGTTCCTCACGAATATTTCTCCTAAGATAGTGTGATATAGATAGGGTTATAAAGATTGCAAGTGCGATAATTTAATATTGATCACAATGAAATAATTTCATCCTTTTATTTTTCTTAAGTTCTTGAATTATTTTACTACGTTTTATGTCAGTGTAACATTTTCCTCATTTATGAATATGTACCACAATTTCTCAGTTCTTCATTTTACTACCATTTGTGATCAATACCGCTGTATTTTGAAACCACTTAGAGAATCGAATTTACTCAATCGTATTGCAAATATCAGCAAGAATATTTGTGTAGACAAAATTCCAACAGAACAGAATGAATGCAACCTAACAGCTACTTATATACTCGTTAGGTAATCCATTAAACACACTTGATGTGTCCCGGTTTGTAATTCTACATATATGCACAAACCTTTGGTGTTTAAATTTATAGTTCTATAATTTGAACAATTAGTGACCAAATTCTTATAAGTTCATTTCACTGTAAATATTTCTTAATTCTTTGTAAAGCTAGCTGTAGAGTATAATGCAGTGATTAAGTTATATTTGTGTGATATTTCTTGTAAACAGGTACTTATTCCTCTATTCTTAGACGTAGACTATGAATAAAGATTTTTCTGAGGAGAGAAAGGTTGTAATATGAACTTTGTATTATTTCATAAGTACTTGTATATTATTGAGATTACTGTTTTTAGTAATGATAATAATAAGTTATACACTCCATAGTGTTAAATGTTATTTTCCAAATAGTCCATAATTTATTGTTGTTTGGTGTACTGTTTGTGTTTTTTTAAATGGTAATTTACTATTTAAGTTGTTTCATCCTCCCTCTCTCTTCCATAGTGTTGTGAATAATAAGTAGTTAGTTGATAGTGTTTTTCGAACCTGTTAAATTTAGATGGTTTCAAAGGACATTTCTGCAAATACAGATATTATTATTATTGTATTATGAGCATTTTTATTATTTTAGTGATAAAGTAATGTATATTGGTAGTTTTAAGTGTTAACTATCTATCGCCTATTAAACTAGCAGAACAATTAGATTTCAAGTTATTCTGTATGATTTTTTATAATATTGGTATGGCTTCGTATTCATTTACTCCACCAACTGTAGTTGTTTAGTTGTGATGGTCAGATTTGTTTACTACTGCAACCCAGTCTTATTGTACTAGATCGGAAAGTCTATATATATATATATATATATATATATATATATATATATATACATGGATTTTTTGAGTAGTTTTAGAGAAGGTTTTTAGCACTAGCAAAATAACAGGTTTCTGAACTGAGTTACGCGACCATTTTTACCCCGTCACAACCGTTGTCTGTCTGTTAGCAGTCGGAGTTACTACTATATGGTATATGTAGTGTAATATCACATATGTATACCTTTCATCTTCAGGCTAGGAATACTTAACCTTTTTTTCAATAGGAGTCATATTAACGCATAGTCGTATCAGCGAATAGGATTTAGGAAGTAGGAACCATCAAACAATCTGCTGTTTAGATGTTAAGATGAATCATAAAAAGTCTATTCAGCTTTGGAGTTTTATGCAAATCAACTTATGTTTAGTAAAATCAGAAAAATTATGTTTTTATCTTACTGAAAATGTATTAAAGTTGGCACACTAAAATTCTATCATTGTTTTCGTCATTGGTATCCGTTTTCGCTCAAATGTATGTTATTTTTATGTTACTTTATCGTCTGTATCGATTTATTTGTTAGATCGATTTTGTATTTGTTATTGCCATTCTTATTGTTACGTAATTTTTCCGGCTGTAAACTACAGATTACTCAAGGTTTAGTTTTTATAGAACAAAATAGTTGGAATTTAATTTATTCATTAGTTGTCTGACACCAAACCATAGTTTAGTTATATTATGATTGTTTATTTTAAATGATCTGATTGTTTCATTTTGTAAATGTATTTCTTTTGCTTTACCGAGTTCCGTAAAGACGTTATCTGCATACTTTCATATTCTGTTTCTCAATAAAAGTGTTTCAAGACTGACGGATAGTCTTTATTCTCTATACAGATTTCAATCTGTCTAGATCTGGTAGACCAAGTTTCTAAAATACTTCTTTGCTTTAAACACGCTACTTAAAATTATATAGTTTATATCATTTTCTTCACTATGTGATATATTCAATTACTTCGCAAACGATGTTAAGTCATTGTATGTTAGGAAAGATTGGATGTCTGGGATGGGATCTAAATCATTGTGTTAATACTCCTTTTTAAATGAGTGGTATTTATTGTGAGACATACTCATAAATTAACTAATCATTTTAATTCACCATATATAAAACTTTACATAACACTAATTCGGATAATAATAGTAACTCAGATAAATCTTGGAATGTCGACCTAATTTTGCGTTCTAATATATGATAAATTAATTAGTCTTCATCGTATTTATTTTAAAGCCTAATTAAGTTATGTTGTTATGGCAATGAGAGTACACTGAAAACAGGATAAGATTATACGTCAAAAGATGACTTTGTTGATCGCCATTTCTTTTCCCTGATAGGTGATGATCGTTGAGGGAATGTCCTATTTATTTGGTAATGTGAACTACACAATTCTGTTGTTTATGATTTTACTATTAACAAATCGAATAACATTCTTGAACATCTTAAATCAAGTTATAAATAAATAATATATTTGTAATATCCCGATGAGTAGAAAAATCCGATTTTCTGACGTTTCGTGACTTGGTGTAAGCCACTTCTTCAGAGAATAAAAAACCAAATCAAAATTAATCCAAGTTTAAACAGTACAACTTAACAACACGATCATTATGTGATCAATCAAAAAACACGTCTGAATGAATCGATGTCATGCCATTTCGGTTAAGATGATTCATAAGCGACATGTATATAATTTTGTGTGTGTGTATTCTATTAAGGATGAAAATTGTGTGACCTTTATGGTGATAAAGGATAGAGTTTAATTTGTAATATGTGAATTGTGAATAGTATCAAACTAGGTGGCTGGAATGGATAGTCCAAGTAGGTTGTATGGTCAGGCCTTCTTTTCTGTTGAGAGCAGTAGGATTAAGCATTATATGGAACGCTTCAGCTACTCTCCTTTCTTTGTATTTGGAAAACATTTTTGTAGTAAGCAAAGATGTATAGTGGCTAGCAGTGGAATGCAGGAGTCGCTTTTCGTCCTGTTTGGGACTCGTCAGCTAGATGTATCTGCATCTCAGAGTTGATGTTCACTGTGGGACTCGAACCCAGTAACGTTCGCTTCAAACGCCACCATGTTATCCACTCAGCTACTGAGTCCTGATAGCCACTTGCTTGTGCGATGGCGCAAAGTTTAAATTCACTTGGTATTGTTTGTTTGAATCTTCCCATTGATGCTCAGGACTGCAATCGATTGACAGTGAACATCAACTCTGAGATGCGGGTACATCTAGCTGACGAGTCCCAAACAGGATGAAAAACGCGTCCTGCATTCCACTGCTAGCCACTATCTATCTTTGTTTATAATGCCTGTCAATTAAGGCTATATCGAGGCAATACGCACAGTATGCACATATGCCAATAAAAGGCTGATCAATTGCAGTCCGAAATATCAATGGAAAGATTCAAACAAACAATACCAAGTGAATTTGACCTTTTTGTAATATGTTGAAATTTTCGAAATCGGCTTAGTGGTCGGCAGATTTAATTTGAAGTCTATTCAGTTCTACGGGATTATAAGATGGTTTCTTTGTGTATCAAATATGTTCTTTGGCTCGAGTCAAGATGTCACGAGATGACTCTTTAATATAGAAGGCATCACAATCGACACAACCTAATTTATAGACGCAGTTCTGTGTTGACATGAAGGGACTTTTTCTTTTAAGAGAACTAAAGTATTTAGAAGTGTGTTCATTTTTTAATATAATTTTATTCTGTGTTGTTTCAAGATTCTTTGAAGTTCTTCTGTTGTGCCATGACGGTATGGTAAAACTGCAGTACCAATCCATGGTATTTAATTATTATTATTATTACGTAATGAAATGTCTTGTTTTAATATACTTCTAATAATTTTCTTGGGAAAATTATTAAATTGTAAGATGCTGATTATATTCTTTTGTTCTTTTTGTTTATCCTCTTCCGATTTGATAATCTCGTCAGCTTTTCTAAAAAGATTTAGGGCTAGCGAGATCTTTGAACTCAAAGGATGTGATGAATTAAAATCAATGTAACGATTAGAGTGTGTAGGTTTTCTGTAGACGGATAGATTGAAAATTCCATTTAGATTTCTTTTCAGTAAGCAATCTAAAAGTGGTAGCTCACCATGTTCATTTTCGTTCGTGAATTTGATGTACGATGAAAGTGTTTTGATCCGTTTCGGAAAAGATCTTAACTGAGTCTTTTTTATCACAATAAAGGTATCATCTACATATCTAAGTCAAATTCGTCGTTGAATGTTGTTGACGAAAATATTTGATTCTATGTGTAGCATAAACAGGTTGGCTGCAATCGGGAATACGGGGAATCCCATTGCTACACTGTTATTTTGTTTGTATAATGTCCCGTTAAAAGTAAATAGTGTCGAATTTAAGCAGAGTTTTGAGGATTTTATGATTAGACTAATGCTTAGAAGACATCTGTTAGAAAGAGTATTATCGTTCTCTAGTAAACCACTGATGAATTCTAAGCATTTATCAATAAGAATGAAACAACATCAAAGCTTACCTTGACTTCATTCTTTTTGATAACTAATTCCGATATTTTTGATTTAAAGTCATAGGAATTTTTGATCATATTATGTAAGTTAAGTTGTAGTGGCTTAAATATGCTGCTTAGATATTTCGACAATGCATATGTTGGTGTGTTCGTGAAGTCGACTATAGGTCTTAGAGGGATGTCTGGTTTATGAATTTTAGGTAAACCATGAAAACGTGAAGTATTGCATAATCTTAAATCAAGGTAGTTACTTCATTCTCCCCACACAATAAATGGCCTAAATGCCCTGGCATGACCAAGTGTAGAAAGATTCCACTCTCCTTTTCGGGATGCTATCGTCTGGTCTTGCGTTTAAAGCTTCTGTTTGGGAATTCATGCTCACTGTCTTCACGTAGTAGGGGTGCAGGTCGAGCCCTTAGACAGGGTTGATATATATGGAAGATTTTCGTGGAGTTGGAACACTCTCCAAACCAATAGTATACATAGGTTTTAGGATCCTATAACTTATAAAGATATCTTTAGTCACTTGCTACCATGGGGTTGCATTTCTTAATGTTGATCTATTCCCCTGTAGATGTGACGTTCTGGTTAGAGTTTGAGTTTGCCATCTCTCAAAAAACTTCCTGCTTCGGTTTAGACGTTTCAACAGTATCCTGGCTAACATATATTTTATTTTATGTAATACATTCTGTTTTAGTAGTAATTTGTACTAGATTTTGCATGTATTAAAGAAATAATTAAATGCCGTACATACTTGTCTTATATTTCTTTTCTCATAAAATAACTTGCACGTAATCAACAGCATATACTATGCTCAACATTTTGTATTTATTTAAAAAAAAATTTGTTACAGGTTGTGATTATTGTTATTATATGCGTATTTGCTAGTTTCTTTCTACAACCAAAATTAATACCTTTGCCAAGATCTAATTCGCTTACCTATAATTCATCAATACCAAATAATGTAACTATATTTGCCGAGTTTACTGGCCTAAATGGGAATACATTCAAAGAAAATATTTATCGTAAGTGAATTTTATTCTGGTATTGAAGAAACGTGTGAATATTCTTTTGTTGTCGGTTATATTTCTAATTATCACTCTATATTTGTATAATTCTATATTATCAATCAATTTTATTCCAGAGCAATGTTTATTTTGTAATGTATATTGATTAGTTACTTATTCTATTTCACATAAACATTGTTTTCTAATGACTCTACTCATGTATTTGTAACGAAACTGGAAAGAAATCTCAATCTTATCAAAATTGGATACAATTCATTTGATATAATATACTAAGCTAGTAATCTAGGGGTTAATTGTGGTAATCGTGCCACGAGTAAGGTTATTTTTAAGTTTATTTACCATACTTTTATATAGCTCAGTGTTAATTTTCTGAAACCATCTTGATTAATATAGCCTTAGGTTTTAGGAGATGACCGGTTTTCAACTGTGCGTATCGGTAAATAAATAAATGAATTTAAATGTAAGTTGAAAATATTTAGTTCAATCAAGCCTATACTTCATATAATTATCTCTGACACAGTGATTAGAAGCTCAGTGCTATAATCGGTAAGCCACTGTTCCATTTATATCGGTGGACCGTGCTTCATTTTATCTTATTCGAAACACTTGTAGTCACGATTTTATCATATTAACTAGAAGCTTATAAGCACTAAGTGTATTATTTTTCATGAAATCTACACTGATCATTTGCTTAATAATTTTTCCATTTACCTCGAGATTATTGTATGTTACTTATCAATCAAGCTGTAGTCAGCTTAACACATAATAAACATCTGTCTTACCGAAAATAATTTTCTAGAGGGAGCAGAAATAAGATGTAAAAATCCTTGATAATAATTCCTGTAGTCACAGACTACTATTTCATGGATTTTGTAGGTAAATAGAAGTTAAATTCACAAAATGAAAAAATAAATTGACTTTGTTTCATTGGTATCTGATCGATTAGATACAATCTTCCGCTGATAAGAAATCTGTGATATAAAATAAAATCTTTTTTGGCATTGAGTTTTCTTATCTATTACTTTTCGGTTGACACCTTTCAAAACGGTTCTATGGAAATGAGAATATGAATACAGTTTGCATTCTAAGACAACAACTGAAACGTAGTACATGAGTGAAAACATAATTACCTGTACATCTGTCTTCTAGGACGCACATATCACATATATTTGATTTTCTTATGAGACAATTTTATCACTATGTCCATGATGAACAGAAAAATGACTAGTTTGTTTGAATCATTTTCACACTATTAGCTAAGTTTATATGTGTGTTGTTAATTTGTTAGAAATTGGTCTTACTAACACTGCGAACGTTCTTTTTACATCATTGATTCAAAGAAATAGATGTTTAGTATGTGATCTATGTGTTTGGTATTCCTAAAACTACATAGATCGGCAATTAGAGAGTTTATATGGTTATGTTTCACGACGGTGCTACAGATATTCTCACAATTTTTCTACTTTTTCTTATTCTTTGATTTTAAAATTAGTTATTGATGTTCATATGTTATCTAAACTCTTAGATTACTCAGGGTGTACACGATTTTGCTATATAAAAATGAGTTTATATCATTTCGCGTTAACGTTAAAGGAGAAATGTAGATTTATGATTTTGGGGAGAAATCGGCACAATATTTCCTTCATAGAAAATAATTTTTGAAAGTACTCCGGAAATTTTTGATCTCTTTCAAACCTTATTAGATTTTAAATCATTCCGTATAATCTCATTGATCGACCTTTATTTCATTCCTCTTTGATCGATAATGCTCCTCTCTGTTTATTTCATCGATCATGATGCCTTATTACATCATGTTATGTAAATACATTTGAACTACTTAAATCGACTCGTGAACTTTATATCAAACTCTGTTTTAGTTCCATCAGGCTATCTCAAGTTAGGTCCATATAAAAGATCATATGTATTTAACATATTGGAACACAAAGAAACCTATGTTCATTGTGCTTTATGCTTCTGATTTGTTGTTCGATTGATATCTTTTTCTATGCAAACAGTCATCAAAACTGCTAATTCGAATAAGAATTCAGATCGAAACTAGAATCCAGTGGAAGCAATAATTGATATTTTGTGAAATAGTGTAGAATAGACAAACAAGTTCAAGTGCTAACTGCAATAGGATTCGCTTTGTGTGCATCATGACGAATGTCAAATTGTGCTGTATAGTAATCCAATATATATATATATATATATATATATATATATATATGAACACATAAAGATTGGTACAAGTATGGTAAAACAGAGCAAAAGTAAATAGAAATTACTGTATGAGAGCAAAATAATCATAATGATAATGAGAGAAGCCATTCAGTTAAGAGGAATACAACCAGAAGGAATTCCTTCAGTTAAAGAAGTTACTCTCCCTATAATGAAGAAAGTGAATGAAAGTTACGGCAGAATCGCTATTGGCTTCTATTATGAGCCATATCTGATAACGTCTCAAGCCACTGTGTTGCACCATCTTGAGGACCGCAACCCGAGAGTCATGAAGGACTAACAAAAGCCAGTCCTGCACAGCTTTCTTACGACTATACCGTGTCGTACATTGACCAGCTCTCCGTTTTTTCCAACCAGTCCCACCATCGGGAAGTAATGCACGATGTGTGCTTCGTAGGATATGTCCAAACTACCGAAGTCGGTATTTCAAGATGGGGACACCAATTGAATTATCGTCTCTGTACTCGAACATACGTTCCCGAATCTCTGCATTACTGCATGGTGTTGGTACTGGATGTCTGCAATCCTTCCGAGAAAACGACGATTAAACACAAAGAGTTGTCTAACATACTCAATTAGGAGGTTAGGTTTCGCAAGCACACAGCAAAACTGCTCACAACGACGCGACATTCAGCCAGACTAACATCACGAAGGCGCCAAAGATGTCCCAGATTGGCATAAGCCTCTCTGACTTTCGCTATACGTGAATTGATCTCAAACTCACGCCACCACCAGCATTTATGCAGCTACCCATATACACGAACTTCTCGACTACTTCTTAATTCTCATTACCAAGAGTGATTGGAGGTTCAGAGTCCTGCTAGTCTTGTAACAGTACTTTTCATATAGGTGGGTGGGGTTGCAAATCACATGCCATACCTACGGCTACTGGTTGCCAACTGATTAAGTGTGGATTGCATGGCTTGGGCATCGCCTCACAGTAAGGCAATATCATCCGCATACTCAAAGTTGAAAAGTATTTCTCCGAGGGACAGATCCACAAGAACAAACAAACTTAGTGATGTAGGTGTCAACGCAAAGGTTGAAGTGGATAGTTTTAACAAAATGATGACTATAACTAGGAGGGTTATATATGTGTTTATATATTAACCATTGTATTTCTGGATTTTTGTACTTTTTAGCTATGTATTCAATTGATTATACTACTGGTCTATTGACGTCATTCGTCATTGTTTTCTCCGTATTATTTTCTGGGGTAACTGGGATAATGAACGGTGCGAATGTGTCTGGTACGTTGATATTACTTTCTCATTTCATCAGTCTTTTCACATTCAAGCCTTGACTGCTCAATATGCTTTGGTCAAATCTTCATTTCTGCCAAAATTTATTTCTCAATAACATGTGCTCAACATATATATAAGTATATATTTTTTTATAAGATTGTCAATTTTATGCCTAAAATCAAACACTACCAGTTACACCTAAAAGTGTCAAAGTCAAAAGTGGTTGATTTGTCTTGAAATACGTAACTATGCTCCAAATCGTGAATAAGTTTTCAAACTTTGAACCGTAAGATTTACGGACGATTGTTGCACCTCTATAATAAAACGGAATGTACGAAATGTTTTTATGAGTGGAGATATGCTATCTCAGTGTGTTTAACATGAGTAACTTCAGATAAAATCGTATCGCGCATTTTTATGAATCATGGAGTAAGCTAGTTCATCGAAATAAATCGGTAATCAAGTTTGGCAAGTTGCTTGCTGTAACGAGTTACGAGCTTTAACATATGAGTCCTAGAGACAACTGAAGCGTGCTGTCTATTATTTTGGGAATATGTGGTATCATGTAAAGCGTAAGAATAGGTTATTATTATTGTCTTTCATTTAGTCTATGTTAATCTGCTAAGACGGGGTTCGGCCTGTGCAGAGTATTCATTAGTTGATATGATTTGCAGAGTAGATTTGTTGAACAACCAATATTATTAATGTTAAGTCTTTTACTTGATTAACGCAGAATACGATATGTATGCGAATGCACTCAAACGTATAGAACGCCCCAGTGGCAAATCAGAGGACAGAAGAAGCAGAAGTGATTACGGGGTAACAGTCAAAAATGTGCAATAAAACATGTGTATTTATGATTGTTAGCGTTGGCTATAACATCGTTATAATTCAACTATTCCTCAAAGAGGAAAGTTATACTACCGTCAGATCGTAGCATTGCACGTTAATATTCTAGAAAGCCTCATCAGGTTCTGATTGGGTGGAAACTCTTCGTCTTCTTTAGGGCCTATAGAGGCTCCATAGTGCTTCCCGGAAGCCGTTCCAATAAATAGAAATAGTGAATACTTTAATAAAATATATTTCCCCCATAGAGATTAAGAGTAAAGAACGTCTTACAGTTGTAGACGGATAAACGATGAAGATGAAAAATGTGGCGAAATAATAATTCGGTTAACCGATCCTTGTTGAACACGTTTGAATGTTTCCATTTGATTGCATTTAGTCAATATCACTACCTAATTTCGACCTGATAATTTCAAATAAATTGAGCAATGAATGAAGTGTTTAGAATAAAGTGTAATTTAGATTTAGAATAATACTCTGTGAAAGTCTCTAGCACTGAGCCTCATGACTTGAGCTTCATCCGCTACTCAACTAAATCCATCCTCTAATCGTCGTGACCACCGAAACTTTAAACACAATCCACAACATCGATTATTTTTGAAAAGACGACTTACATCAAGTTGTGAAACGTTAAGAACTCACTTCTGTAGTCATTGTTATGTTACAAATAGATCATATTATTATAATTATCATGAATTAAGTGAATACGTCTTGCCACTTATATAATCTCAATTATTATTTTACTTACCTCAGAATGCCTCAATCTTGTTTTCATTTATTGGGACCTACAGATATTTAGCTCAATTTTATAAAAGCATATGAAACCTTTTACCCTAAAGATGTAGAGTCACATCTATTTTGCAAGGATTATGATATTTCTGGTCACTTGATTTCTCCTTGACTCGTTGGAGAACTGAACTGTTTTTATGGTCAAACCTCATTCATCAAGCCGTTATTTTGTAGCAAAATAATTTGATGGTAAGATTAGTTAAATTTTGGAGTGTAATGTGGAAGTGGATGTTAATTAGGGCTTGCGTCAATATCCGTTGGACTAGTAGTCGTTATAGTTTTAAAAGTGAATTGATGTGTTGTTATCCTAGTTTCAGTTATCACGTTTATCCGAGGTTGAATCGATTGAAATAAGGGATGAAGTACGAGGAAGGCTTGAATGCCCCCCAACACTAGAGACTTTAAAAAGCATTGAAATAGATCATACAAGAAGTACTTTTTTACATGTGACTCATAGTCTAGTACCACAATTTTTGAAGGCCGAATTAACTAAATATTTTTTGGAGTTTCAAACCAACTAATTATAGATATATATATATGATTTTTTTAGGTGAGTTAAAGAATCCTTCTCGTTCAATCCCTTTGGGAACTCTATCTGCTTTACTTTGCACATTGTTAATTTATCTCGTTATGATGATATTCTCAGCTGCTTCTAACAGCCGGTAAGCAAATGTCTCATACACTAGCTATCAGTTTTTTTCTTAATTTACTAATATATCTTTATGGATTTCATCGTCACGCACATAGAACTGTATATTAGTACTTAAATTTTAGAAAGCAATGTATGGACTATAAGGCACCTGATCAATACTGTGTTTTTTCTAGACTCTTAAAACATCCTTAAGAAGTGTATCCAGCTAACCACATTTGTATCTTGACAACCGATTGGACTGTATTTTTATACATTAGACGTTTTGTCACAACTCATAATTTCTGGTTATTTAGGTCATTTATTACGTCATAATACAATTTAGAGTCGTGAATAGCACCTTTTTTGAAATCAAAACACTACTTCCTCTTAAAAAAGATTAACTTGTCGAAATAAAGAAAGGGGGTAATGTTACTGTGGTTACTGGCATCAGTTCACACAAAATAAGCAGCTTTGTCGTTGTAAATTGACCATATTTTGGTTTAAAATAAGATTCATTGTGCATTCATCTTAAGTTTTATCGCGTTAGATTTTAAGTTATTAGTTCAATGTAAGTTGCAGTCAACTTACATAACCTTATACGCTTCATGGTGATTACTGGACAGATGTATATATCTATTTATCTACACATATATATTAATGTAAACACGTGTTTCCAATTATAGAATATTTCTATTCAAAGTGTACCTTTCGATATAATTATACTCTGCTCATAATTTTCAGATATAGCACCGCGATTATTTCTGATCTGAAACAACTGACTTCATAGTTAAAAAGTTATATTTTTGCACTATTCCTTTTTTTAAATATTGTGTTGAACTACTAATGAGTAATTACAAGTATAGTGAACGAGAACACAGACTAGGACAACCGTATAGTAAATACTTCAGTTGCAAAATATCCATCATTCGTCTAAGACTTTGTTCCTTCACCTCCATACCAATCGCTCTCTGTTCTCGTTCTCTTCGATATTTTCAACCTTCTGCCTCTAGGTATTCCATTTTCGGTTGGTGATACATACTATTTATATCCGTTGACATCAGTAGCACATACCACACAAGGAATACATGATAATATTTTAGCGAACCAAGATATATGTGAATATTTTCATAAATTTTCGAGTATTATGATTCATTTTGTAAACTGTTGACTTTCTCAATGTGATTCTAATCGATAAAAAAAATCAAGGTTGCGAAATCTGTCTATATAATCAGTAATTTCTGTTATTACTGATCATATATCATGTTGTTGTAACGAAACAAGGACAATAATTTTTTTTACTGACTACAATGAATTCCTTAGATTTTATTGCTTTCTCTTCATCTCCCTAAAAAGGTAGTAAGTATAGTTAGTTTAAATTACTGCTATGTTCATTAATTTGAGAGTTTAAATATTCATTAAGAAAGAATTATATTATTTGTAGTCAGGTGAAAATTAAACTTTTAACAGAGTCTTTTTTCTACAATTTTCCGCCAGTTTACGTAATGATTCTCTATCTCTCTCTCTGCTAAGTACTGCAATGTCATAATATTAGGCAAGAATATTTTGTTTCATCCGTATAAAGTGTATCTAAGTTCGATCAAAGGTAAATGCTATAATTTTTTATACATATTTTCCTAGACAGAAGTGCCGCAAAAATACTATTTGTTTTTCTTTAGATTTAAAGATACAACTTTGATTATTTGAGTGATTTGTGGATTTTTTTCTAGCATTTGTTTTTACTTATTTGATTTTGTTGTGTCTTTTTTTCTATTATGTCATAGATATCTGTTATTGAATAACAATATTTTTATGCAATCAATTAGTTTTTGGCAACCAATCGTTGTAATAGGTGTTTTTGCTACTACATTATCAGCAGCTTTAGGCAATCTTATTGGAGCTTCACGTATATTGGAAGCGATAGCTCGTGATGAATTATTTGGTAATTTTGGCTAATTATTAACGTTTTATATTCTATTATTCAATTAAATATTACTGTATTTGAATAGTATTTTCTTTTGAATAGTTAACGTCAAGAATATTGTGTAATATTTATTTATTCTTCATTAAGAATGTGTTTTTATTTTTATGTATTTGTAATACGAGTATTTTGCATTTGTGGATGTCAAATGTCTACCATTCTTAAGATTCACTTATTCAGGAATTTTTAATTATATTGAGTTGTTTTGCTAGAGACCTTGAAACTAATCGTTCTTTCTTGGTCGTTACAATCATCTGGCTTCATTTTTTAATCTTTATGTTTATATATAAATTCATTTGATTCTAGAATATTATCTTGATATAGGCAATGAGGTGAATTTTCACCTTTTATTTTCCTTGAAATCTGTTTGTTTCCTTTCGATCTTTGAGGAATCATTTTTATTCTCAATAATTTTTGTAGTTAACTTGGAAGATAAGATTAATTAAGTCCTAATGTATATCGAGATGGTGAAAAAATTCCGTTTTAATTGGTAAATAAGTGAAATAGTTTCGTATCTTCAGTAAATTATTTGGTAATTCGTCATTGGCATGTGATAATGTTAAGTTAGCTGATAGATGGAGAGACAGACTAAAAGAGTAAACTGATTAGTCTCACTCAACATTATCTTAGTCCTGTGAAATTAAATGAAAGCTACTAATCGACTGTAATCAAACAGCGGTAGAAAACACTTGTTTTGTTTTTACTAACTTACTTTTCTCTATCATATGAGTTTTCTAATCGTGTATGAGAGTGCAGTGATAGCAGTAACTATAAAAGATTGATGTGTGCTAAAGTATTTCAAAAAACGATTCTCATGTTATGTTCATTTCACACATTATCCCATAGTTTTTCTTCACAGCTATTGATAAATGTTTAGATGGAATGTCGAAATGATTAAATGACTTAATTCTTAACCATAGTGCCATAGGTCGGATCCTCTTTTCGGCAAACTGTGTAATATTTTCCGTTTTTGCATATGGAGCGCAGCTCGAATTCCAGTACACAAATCTGTACAGATGAATAAAACATACGTACTATGTTAGGATCGAAATCCGTCGTGTTCTAAAGCTTTACAAAGATTTTAAACAAAATAGACTTCATAGTTTAATATCTTATATCAATTCATGCTAGCTAATTGTTCTTATCATTAAAAAATTGCCAACAATTCGTATGAAGTTAACCCTATCAACTCAAACAATTGTTTGTGTTTAATTTTTCTCTCTGTAGGAATTTCAACTTTTCTATTTCCTCTTATATATAGTCAGTGAAATCTTAATAAATCGTTGCAAATATTAAATCTTTTCAATAATATATTGTTTTATTACTCGCTTATTTATGTTTTCATTTAACTGCTATCTCTTGAGGTCATGTTCATGTATGTTGTTTCAACTATCTTCATGATTATATATCCCACTCTATATTACTTAGTAACAATAGCCTTTATTTTAATGCCCTTTTTTAAAATATTTTAATATATTTTGAAAATTAATATTTCCTTCAAGATTTCCAAATCCAAATGTCAGTCAGACAATACAATACCACATAATAAATGCTTATTATATAGTATATATAGTATAGTGCTTTTTGCTTTGAATAGGTCGACTTCTTCGTCCAGCTAAATGGACCACAAAACGTGGAAATCCGATAGTTGCAGTCCTTTCTGCTGGGTTTCTTTGTTTAGTGAGTTGGTTGATTATTATGCACTTTATTTACTTAGTAATTGTTGAAAGTGGAAGCTTATTATTATTTGTAATTATAAGGTACTAGTTGTTTTCTTCTGGATTTCTAGAATTTTTTTACTATACTCTGGCTTATATTATTCGTTTACTCTTTCTACAAAGTGTATACTAAATCTGTTTGTCTTTTCTAAGCTTTACAAAACTTTGTAACACATTGGTTAGGTTTCGAAATTTTTTACGATATTACGATTATATCAATAACTCCAAATGGTAGGTAATTGAGATTTATTTTTTCCGGAATCTTAATACTTATTATACTTATAAGAAATAGATATTTTCGTAAATAATGCTCTGTCACCAGTAATTTTATTCATGGAAACCAAGTGTGTACTTTACAGACACTTATTGGAATAATTTCTCTTCAAATGAGTACATAAAAAATGTTAGCTTCCTATATTCCTTTTCTTTCAATCATTGAACCGCACGTAATCTATTGAGTTCTGACTGACGTTTTATTTTGTTCCTGGTAGTTTTTTTCTTGTTTCATATTATTGATTGCCGTTACTTGATTAATTAAGGTTCTCTATTTAGTTTTATTAGAGCCTAGTTGGACATGAATATATTAATAACATACTCTGTATAGAGCCCGGTAACTCTATCTCAAATATGTAAAGAAATATTAGTCTTTAATGGTTGGGACTCTGTTTTGGACTATCTATTCAGAAACAATACTTTTGAATTGGGTATTTGTATAAAAACATTAAAAACAATGAGAGGGCTATGCTGGTAAATGGTATCAGTTGTACATATACAGTATTTTATTGGCAGCCATTTTTAAACATCATTGTAGATTTCGGAAATAATTATTTACTTATTCTTACTGCAAAAATTAAAACTGAAACTAAGCGAATATGATTTTTGTAAAAAAAACTCATCATTACAAGAAATGTACAACAATATGATGTGAATTTCCTATTTATTTTTAATATATTTTTGATGACTTCAAGCCGTAATATTGGTTAAAAATGTTAGGATCACCTTTAAAGTTCCCTTAAACCAATACGGGTGACCATAATGGAAGTTCTAATAAATATATCATACAGGTCATGTTTTGAGCTACTTCAACAAAATGAATAAAGCAATTAGTCCCTTTGATAAATTTGGTTAGTGTAATAAGAAGACAATGATTACCAAAACTATGTGATGTATTAGTGCAATACATTTCCAACAGACTGATCACGCATACATGTTAAGAACATTTTTACATAAAAATAGGTCAGTTAGACTAGAAATGGAAGGTAAGAGGAGACAAAAATAATAGAGAAAATAATATGAAACTACATCACGCTGGTTAATAAACTAATATTACGAGGGTAGTTTTAAGGTGAGAACAAACTGTTTTTGAATAAATAAAGGGTTTTTGAATTTTCGTATGGCAAAGGCTTTAATAAACACTCTTTGACACTTTTGTACAAAAGCCAAGTTAACACCAATCTTATGACCTGTTTCCTGTTATATGTTTGTCGATAGAGTGTGGGATCAAATTGTTCGAAATGTATTGTACTAGTAGATCACATAGTTCTGACAATCCTCATTTTCTTACTACATTATCCAAAAATGATTAGAGCTTCCTATTTAGTACCTTTCATGTTAATTTAACAAATAATTTAAAATAGCTTACTCTCTTAATTGCTCAAACAACACTCAATTTTCCACTTGAGGATGATTTGAAATTTGGTTGCTTATTAATATTCACTTGTTTATTTCTTGTAAATTTTATCAGAAATCAATTATGATATACACTATTTGTTCTTGTTTTTTGTTTGGTGAAAATATAGCTAATTTTACTGATTGGTAGATTAAATGCTATCGCTCCACTTGTATCTGTTCTATTTTTACTGGCTTATGCTTCGGTGAATTTGGCCTGTGCTGGTTTAGATGCTGCCTCACCACCAAACTTCAGGTTAATCTGTTAAAGTATAATGTTCTGTTTGCATCTTATTCTTGGTTTCAACCTCACTTTATGTGAATCGTTGCATTTATGATTTGTAGCTTAGACTTAAACTTTATTTTCTCAACCGATGTAATTAATAGTTTCCCCCGATATTTTATGTTCATTAGATTGACAAGACACCATACAATATACTCTTGGTAGTTTTAGCTCATTTTGCTTGTAACTCTTTTATCAAGTAGAAATTTATATATTCAAGTTTGCAAAAATTCACATATGGCCTAATGGATACTACATGGTTCTCTATAATAAAATAGGATTCTAATCTACGAAGTAAACTCAATTAGTTCCTTGGTCTCGTTGTACACATTTGTCGATAAGTTTTTCTTTTCAGATCGATGGTTGTTGTTAAATTACAAGTTTTTACAACTCATTCACAAAATAAAAGTTGATTTACTTAGAGTCACAATTCAGATGTGAGGGTTAAAGATACTACCCAATTGCCCAAACTAAAGTAGATGAAACCCGACCGTTGCTGCTACCTTGACGTGGTGGTCGGGCTTGCCTGTCGTGATGAACCAATCGAACTATACTGACTGGAACAATCGTTCCTCAAGGTCCTACCATGCCGGACAGGTCGGTTGAAGAGCGGTAAGACTAAAAGCAGCAAACCCAAGGTTCGAAGTTGTACTGCTGACTGTACAGAGGTGTGACAGTAGTAAGGTGTTTCCTCCAGACAACCAACATAACAGCGGTGCTGCCTTCCCACAAGGGGTGGGGTGGGGTTAGTGAATGATAAGAAAATCTAGATATAAATTTGTGTGGTAAATGATTTTATGTTAAGAATAGATCTAACATTCGAAAAAAAAGAAACACTGTTTATCTTTACCCGATTACTTGGCAAAAAGTAGTAAAAGGTTTTCGCTTAAAAATTGTATTTAAATTTCATAAGAAAATGAAATAGATTCATTTCATCATTATGTGTAATTTTCTATACCAATTATCGCATTATCTTTTTTCTTCACATTTCACTTTTTCAGACCAACATTTCGTTATTTTAATTGGATCACTTCAATATTGGGAATGATTGGTTGTATCATTATGTGTTTATTAATTCAACCAATATATACGGTAGTCGCAATTATTGTTTTAGGTCTACTTGTTTTTTCACTATATCAACGGCATTTAGAATCGTCATGGGGTAACATTGGACAAGCTCTTCTATTTCATCAAGTAAATGTTTTTAATGTTAAGAAAAAGATTACTTGACTTTGATTTAGTTGAAATCAAAGTTTTCTCATCTGCATATCTTTCTAAATCTATAAGTATTTTATGAAATGAGTATGTCAATTGAATTTTGTAACCTTTTGATGAACTGTCAGTCAATTTATAGAATATTACAAATTTTCTTCGATTTGTAGTATGATATTTTAAAGATTAGTTCATAGAAATGGTGTTTTTTATTCAGGAAATTCTGTAAAATATGACTACCTCATAAATATTACTTTTTTAGTGTTTTCTCACAATGATTTTCAGCGTTTTGTCCTATTATCAGTATAAGGTTGTGGAGATTATTAAACTTTTATTATGATCATGAACCCGTCAATGTTAGACCACTATGGAAAACCTTGAAACGCTGAACGGTCGTTTCGTTTCAGTATGGAACTGCACAACGGTGTGCATCTACGATCTCATATGCGGGACTTGAACACAAGACCTGTCTCGTGCGAGCGCTTATCCTCTAAACCACTGAGTCGGTATCCAATGGCGTTAATGTTTAGCTTGTTCTTTGATGATTGGTTTGAAAAGCATTTTTTAACTCAGTCTACTTGGTTTCGAGACATTTACAATTTGTGAATATCATATGTTTAAGTGTACTTTTCTAGTAGGTAAAAATGAAACATCAAATTGTCACTAACGCATCAGGGACAGAAGCAAAGTAGGAAAGAAGAATTTACCAAACTGTTTGATGAGAATAACATAAACATCCACCATAAACTAATTTCATATCTGTATTTGTAAAAGCTTATTTACTAGTTTTGTCCAGTTAATCTTATTGTTTCTTCATTGATTTAGTATCAATTAACAGTGGTAAATAATAATAATGATCATAATAATAATAATATGTGTAGTGCATATATATCTGGTGCCCCCTTGCACCAATATTTATGTTTAAATAAATAAACAATTAACAGTTGTGCGATAAGCTTTTCTAGCTGAGATCGGTCAATAAATCATCATATTATCACTACCGCATTTCTTTTACATATTAAATGATGATTTGGTGTATAATACTCATGAAATTTATTTTTATAGATCCGTAAGTATTTATTATTGTTGGATGCCCGTAAAGATCACGTTAAATACTGGCGACTTCAATTACTGTTACTCGTTGCAAATCCACGTTCGTCAGCCTCACTTGTACAGTTTATGAATAGTTTGAAAAAAGGTGGTCTGTATGTAGTTGGTCATGCAATTTGTGGTGATCCAGATGAGTTCGTCGATCAATCGGATCCATGTCTAAATCAGCGTTGGTAAGTGTAAATCTATTTTGCAAGTAGGCTAATAATGAAGCAAGAAAGTGTATTACGTAAATTAAAATAAGTTTCAAAGGTCTTGATTTTAATACAACCTACCTTTGAAATGGTCACACGTATCACTATGTGAAGTTATTACTTACTTACTTCTGTTACCCCTCATGGAGGAACATAGGTCGCCCACCAACAATCTCCATCGAACTCTGTCCTAGGCAATCCTTTCCAGTTGTTTCCAAGTGCCATTTATTCTTTTGATGTCTAATCCCAGTTCCGATTGCATTATGTTCTATGGCCTTCCTCTTTTCCGTTTCCCTTCATAATTCCAAATTAGCCCGTCTCATGATGCAGTTTGGTGATTTACTCAATGTATGTCCTATCCACCTCCAGCATCTTTACCTAACTTTCTCTTCAGATGGAAGCTGGTTTATTCTCTACCACAGTAGGCTGTTGCTGATGGTATCCGGTCAATGGATATTGAATATCTTTCTTAGACAGTTGTTTATAAATACTTGTACTTTTTTGATGATGGTTGTAATAGTTCTCGACGTTTCAGCTCCGTATAGTAGAATTGTCTTGATGTTCGTATTAAAGATGCGAACTTTGTTGTTGGCTGTGAAGTAATTCCTGATAGCATTATCATTATTGAACTAAATAATTCAGTTTGAAATGACTTGAATAATTCTGTTGTTAATATTTTTATCGGAATATAATCCGCATTGGTTGGAATATAGATAGCCTGTGACGATTGCTTCGATGTAGCTATTATGATACAAGTTGATATAGAATTCATGGAATAATGCTTGTAGTGGAATCTAGGACGCACATTTCGTCGTGAAACTGGTCATCTGGGTGTACCTGCATTACACATTTGAATCTCGCTCTGGTACTCGAATATATCTATTATATATTAAGTTGTTTGGTAATGAATATATCGAAGCAGTTCTCACAGGATCCCCATATTGTTGTGACTTGATCAAGGTCGTCGCCAATTTGTTATGACTTTACAAAATAAACAAAGGACGTCTCCTAATTTGTTATTGGTTTTTATGTTCGGCTTTTATTCACGCGAATTATCCACCAATGGAAATACGACTTTTCCGACCTTAACACTGTGACAATGACGTTCGATCAGTATGAGTAATCTAGCGTCCTTATTGGCCCTTTATCCCCCTAGTCCTTCCACTTGAGTCCAGAACACCAATGACAGCTTCTGTTATTCGAATCTATGCGAATCGTTTTTTTCAAGCATACTCTGTTTATATACCAGACAGACAGACCACACCATAAAATAGAAAATAATATTTGTACAAGATCAGGCCAAATGTGGCTGTGAACGTGGGAGACAGTAATCAATAAACTGAGCATAATTTAGGAACAGTAAATCGTATAATAATAATCAATAGGTCAAAATAAAGCTTATAATAAGATGAATATAAATATACATAATCTAGTTACTGAATAGTTAGGCAATAAGAATATATGTAGAATAATCGCCCCCAAATGCCGTGGTACAGCCGAGAGTGGGGAGAGTCCGCTCTCCCTCTCGAAATGCTTTCACATGGTCACGCGTATACAGCCTCTGACAGGGAAGTCCTACTCACTGCTTTCTCGTGGCGGGGGTGTTGTTTACAAAATTAAAAGGACGAAAAGCGAATGTCCGGCGCTTTAACCGTGTTGTCGGACACGGCGAGTCCACCTAGGGGAGTTGGAAAAGCCTGATTCCAAACCAATGGTGCACATGGGCTCCAGTATCCTAATGGAACAAATAGCGTATGAATCAATCGTTGGTAACCGGCTACCATGGGACTGCATCTCCTCACGATGCTCCACTGCCTTGTGGATCAGATCTTTAGGTCAAAGGCTCGGGGTGTGGTCCCCTAAGAAAATCACCTGCTTCAGTTTGGCAACCTGTTCAGTATCGCGGCCCTCACACAAATCGAATGAGATTTGTGCGGCGCATATGTATCTGGTGCTTCCTTGTACCAATATTTATGTGTTTAAATAAATAAATAATACGGTCCTGGGAGTTACCCGTACTTATATCTTCGCTAGGATATAACACATATGCCAACTATTGCAGATCAAATTTTGGTCAAAATATCAATAACGGGTTGATTCAAGTCGTTTCAAATTAAACTAAATCTCATAGCCGTTTCAGGAGTGAGTGGATATCTGAACTCAGTAGCTAAGTGGATAACGCCTTGTTGTTTGAAACGAACATTACTGGTTTCGATTTCTGCAGTGAACATCAACCTTGGAATGCAGGTTCCTCCAGCTAATGAGTCCCAAGTCGAACAAAACGCGCATCTTGTTTTCCACTGCTAACCACATTCCATTTATTATACATTATTCGATTGGATAATTTTGTTTAGTCTTCTGTTAGTGAAACTTTATATAACATACCTTTCTTTTTATTCTTTTTTTATCTAATAGTAGATTATCATAGGGTTTATCGATTAAGTAGTACATGAATTCGTTTGTAATTTAGTGACGTCTTTTTAATACATATGAGCAATTCCACTTATTTATTTAATGTGCTTCCATCTGTATTAATAGCTTATAATTTTAATTCTTGATAAAATTTGAATTAATGCCTAGTGTGTGTAGCTTTGTAATGTATGAAAATTCAGATATGGTAAACCAATTTGTTTTACGCACAATCAAACAGTAGCATTGTAAAGTATGAAAATCATACATTCAATACATCATTCGCATATCTTCCTTCAGTTTTTTTTACATACTTCTTCATTCTTCCGATCCTATTTTTATTCCTGTTGCTCCTTGTTTTCCTTCCTCTTCTCTTTATTTCACTCTTCTGCCCGTAGGCATTCTACTTCCGGCCCCATGTTACATACTGCTTATGTCTTTTCGCATAAGTAGTGCTCACCACAGTTTAATGCTTATTCGATGAATTTTGTTTCTCCATCATGAATATGACTTCTATATTAATCATGAAGTTGTTGAGAATTTTTTCCGAAGACAATATATACTCATGTTTATATTGTTTGAATTTTTTAACCATGATTTAAGGAGTTTGTTAAATTCTATCATTTTTACATATAGGTATTGGACACAATATGTGAAATACTTGAAAACTAAAGCATTTGTAGAAATCACAATTGACCGAAGTGTACGCAGAGCTATATCCCATCTTATTCGAATTTCAGGTTTGGGTGCAATGCGTCCAAATACAGTGTGTTTAGGATTTTATGATGATAAGCCGTCAGTTGTAAGTATCTTTTTTCTGCTTTATTCATTCTTCATATTTCATAACTTACATTATTTATTGATATGTCCCTTTTCACTATATTATTTCAGATAGTTCGACATATTTGTATAAATAAAATGGTATTTGGCATAATTTTTACTAGTTTTATTAATAGTGAGTGGTTTATTAGCAAGCAATTAAATATGTTGATTCATTTCTACTACTAAGAATAATGTTACTACCTTTAGTACCCCGGGATATCTCTCGACGGTTTGATCTAGCTATGAAATCCATCGACTTGGAACAATGTGCGCTTGTATCAGGTTCTACACTGCACATAACTAACTGACCATATTTGGTATGTCTTAGTACTGAAATACTAATCCATCTCAAATTATCGGTTTGGCATCCTTTAGATGACAATTTGTCAACGCCATGATCGATCGAGATACCTTGTGATACTTTTAACTTTTTTTTACTAGATTACTTCGTCAAAAATACTTTACGTCGTGAAGTTAGTTATTAAAATACCTAATCAGTTAGTCAATCACCGGGTTAAAGGTTTAAAACTTATGACACCTGCCTCAACTTCAATGGGCTTCGTAGTTCTCTTTCACAAATACAGTGTAGTTCAGAGCTAAATGAATAAATTTTTACTGTTATGGATGGTCACTTTACTAATAAACCAAAAATTTTCCAATTTATTACTTATTAAAACTGATCACTTTCCTTATTGTGATATTTCATGTCGATTATTGTTCAGTATTTTCTTATACATATAGGATATTTTAGCTAGGATTTGGAAAGAACGTAAAGTAAAAACATTCAGTTCATGGCCAAATCATATCCATTCATACAGTTCCACAGAGTTGATCATTAATAATAATGATGCCCAAACGACAAATGGTGAGATAATACTCTTAAATACCTATTCGCTTCGTTTTATGTTTGTTAGAGAGATAAGGTGTTTCTTTGATTTATGTAGTTGTAGGAAAGTATTTAGTTCTTACATCTTCATTTTCTAAGGAAACCGCTTGAAATTTCAAGTTTTCCATTAAAGTGATGTCATTTAGAGTGAAGTTCACTTCTTTGATACTTATCAGTCGATTAGAATGGATTCCACAAATAACAGTTTGCGTAACTTCTTTTATGAATAAAAGTCCCACAAAGCCTATATTCAGGACCGTGAAACCCTAATACTCTGTGCGCCGTTTTAAAAAATGTCAGTTAAATCCGATTGCTTCTTCAAGCTTTTGAAGTAGTAGTGTGGTGTATGCTACTTATGGTGACAGATATAAATAGTATTTAGCTGCATTTGGAAGTGAAATGCCTTCCAGAATAACTTTGAATTAAAGATAACTGTAGAAGAAACAGAGAGCAATCGTAAGAATCAGGAAGTGTGTAAAGGACAACTGAAAGAAAATGTGAACATTTAATGTATGATTTTCATATTTTGTGTCAAGGCACTATGTAGTTTTGCATAATACCATAAATTGCTTTTTCCCACCAAGTTTTCGCTCACTAAAGTAGTAGTACTAGCGATTTTAAATTTCCCTTTTCTGTTTTGTTGAAGCTTACCTATGTCGCTCCTTTTTAACATTGATTAACATTATGTGTTAACTAAAATACGAGAATTATTGTAAGTGTTAGAAACTTATTTTAAGTCAGTGGTGTGAATGGTTTTCCGGAAATATATCTGAGCTAAGTAATTCATTGGAAAATGGCTTTTTGTCATTTATTTGACTGTATTTAGGCATCAAGAATTGTGGAACTCTGACCACTTATAATCAGCTGGTTTACATGATGTCAGTATAGGGTTGTTGAGATCGTTGCGTTTCATTAGAATCATGAACTGGTCCAAATTAAACCATTATTGAAAACGTGGAAGCGCGGGACAACCATTTCGTCCCCCAAATGCCCTGGTACGGCCGAGAGTGGGGAGAGTCCGCTCTCCCTCTCGAAATGCTCTCACATGGTCACGCGTATATAGCCTCTGACAGGGAAGTCCCACTCACTGTCTTCTCGTGGCGGTGGTGTTGTTTACGAAATTGAAAGGACGAAAAGCGAATGTCCGGCGCTTTAACCGGGTTGTCGGACACGGCGTGTCCACGTAGGTGGGTTGGAAAAGCCTGATTCCAAACCAATGGTGCACATGGGCTCCAGTATCCTAATGGAACAAATGGCGTATGAATCAATCGTTTGTCACCGGTTACCATGGGACTGCATCTCCTCACGATGCTCCACTGCCTTGTGGATCAGATCTTTAGGTCAAAGGCTCGGGGTGTGGTCCCCTAAGAAAATCACCTGCTTCAGTTTGGCAACCTGTTCAGTATCGCGGCCCTCACACAAATCGAATGAGATTTGTGCGGCGCATATGTATCTGGTGCTTCCTTGTACCAATATTTATGTGTTTGAATATAAATATAAATGTAAATGCTCACTAGTGATTAGCTTCAATATTGATTTCCCGGAGTTCTAGTTAGAAGCAGTGATCAGTGAAGTTCAACCCTGTTGGGTGTGAGGGAGTTATCTACCAAAGACAATGGAAAATAGTCGCTTAATATCGTGGATTGATTGCAGCTAGATATTAACACCGTCGGATCCCAGAAAAATGTCTCAGAGTCTGGGCGTTTGCGTCCGGCTTTTAAGACGAAAAGGCTGTCTTGTGCATCCAGGTTTCGATCGGTGATTAAACATTGATAGGTTTATTGTTTAAATGGTTTACATGTTATGAAAGCGATCTTCAAATAATGGTAATCTTCACAATCCTCTAAAGCACGTATATCGGTCTAAAATAATACAAGTGTGCTTTTCACAATTTTTCACTGAGCTATTCATCTTTTACAGAATAAACAGTTGTTATTTTTATGTCTTTCAAATAAAACATTTTTTTAGCTTATTTAAACAGCAGTGAACTATTAGCTAATTTCGGTTCAGTTCCGAATCAGGATTCAAATTCTATTTTTGTCAATCACAATAATGCAGATAATCAATTTTTTACCGACCATCGTTCTGGTCGTCTTACTTCACAAGAATATGTTAGCATTATTCGAGAAATTCTCAATATGGAGGTAACATCTTTTTCTAAATAGTTGTCTTATTTTCTTTTTAAATGAAATCTACACTACTGAATTATTCAAGTAGCTAAACATACCCAACAGTAAACAGCGTTTTCCGGCTTGATATTTTATTTAGTAATAATACCATTTATTAATATATATTGTTTATTTTTACTCCAACCGTGTATTAGATTACTTTTTTGTAGTTGTTTTCATTTTTTAGTTTTCAAATAGTACTGTAAATTGTTCCAGTGAAGTTTCATGCCACTGGTTATAGTATACAAGTATTGAGTTGAATTTAATTTAAGCCTAGTACATGTAAACTAGTGTTAATGTTTTACTGAAATAGTGATTTGAATTGGTAACAGCCTATTTCACTTATCTTTCATCATATGAAACCAAAATAATGTGTAATGTTTATTGGGTAATGATTATTTTTCAATATTTTTCACCTTCATAAATTACTCACTTTCCTTCTCGTAAACTGAGATTAAAATTGCTTTATATCTTTCTTTCTACGAACTAATTCTTTCTTCCTGTACTTTTTTCTTTATACATAATCTTTCTTTTATATATTACTACCATTGAAGTAATTACTTCTACAAATTCAGTGTTCATCTTGTGCTAATGAGGTGTGGCAACGTGGACTGATGCATATATGTGCCTGGTTCTGCGTTGTAGCTGACCGTCCTACTTTCCTAAAATGTTTAGTATATCAATGCACACTGTTACTGGATATTCAGGCAATTTATTTATAAATTCGATTCACGCAACGATTTCATTTTTACGGTTGACATTCATTTCCAATAAGTATTTTAATGAGTGCATATTCTTGAAATTTAGGTAATTTTAAAGATGAATATAGATAATTTTCAATTAACATTTTTTGTTAGCGACTTTTTAGTAGCTGAAGACGCGGTTTATGGTATTTTCTTAGTTTGACATGATAGTGAAAAAAATGACAACCTCGCCTGTTGTTTCTTGACCTTCATTTTCACTGTTCTTTAGAAACTCATCCTTGAATGAATAATTCATACAGTTTTATGGTAAGATCTGATGAGGTATACTTCGGTTAGATACACGACTAGTCTACTTTATGTTATTCACTTATTTAGTTTTAGTATTTATACGCTAGATTTGTAATCTTTTTCAAGTCTATTTTCACATGATTGCTTCGAAAAAATGGTTATTGAAATTATATTTCTAATATACCTAACCTCGAACGATCGTGATTTGTTTTCACATGGAACATTGTAACGAACTGGAATCATTGAGTTTGGTAACAATTATTACTATGTATATGATACTGCAAAAAGTAGATTTTACGTGTTAACATGTTCATATCTTCTATTTTCTTTTTTACAAATTTATTTAGACCAATGTTGTACTTGCTCGAAATTTCGATAGAGTAATTTTTGATGAAGGTATGTCTGGTTGGGATACAACTCGACGTTATTTCCGAAATATTTTTCATACAACTAATCGTTCTCAACGACTAAATTCAAATTATAATAATGGTTATAATGCAGGTACTGTAATGGATACTACTAATTCAATGCATGAAATTAATCCATATATAGTAGACACTTCAAAAGCTATATTCTTTGATATATGGCCAATTAACCTTCTTGAATTTTATGGTGGGACTTTAAATCCACCATCATCTTCATCATCACATGAAGGAATTTACAAACAAGCAATTGATCGTACTGGTCTTTTCCTCTTACAACTTGCCTGTTTAGTCGCTAGATCACCCTATTGGCGTAAACGTCGTCATCCACCAAAACTACGCGCATTTTTTCCACAGTTACGTACAATGAATCAAATGAATCCACCTAATGGGGAAGTTGTTACGGTAATTGACAAAGCACGTTCCCAATTATCGACTTTGTTGAAAAATTTACGAATTCCTGTAAGTCAACAAGTTGTTTTATAAGCAAATATTTGTGAAGTATTTTTAATTCAGTGCAAATAGTTTGTACGTTATAAAGTATTTTGTGCTAATTGCTTCAGTTAGTGTCCTGATGTTATGATTTCTTTGAAAACTGATTCGAGAGGTTTTGTGTTTAACCTTTCGGGTTCATTAATTGATAAGAGATTTATATGACCCGACTAATTTTTTTGTTTTTCTCCTGAAATGGTCGACCGAATTGTTTGTATTTTGATTTGTTTTGCATTTTCTAGTTTTTGATATATTTAACTTGATATAGTGGATGGTTTAAAACATCTCTCTGCCCCTCTCAGTTATATTACGATGATGTGCTAATATAACAATGAAACTATTCGCGTTATATGAGATCCAGGATTCATGACCCAGAATAGAGAACCAGACTAGCACTAGATAATACTTTATTTTACACAGTTACAAGCAGTCACACTCAGTGTGTTCAGAGGAGAAATCAATTAGAGGAAAAGAAATCACTCATATGATCATCAGTAGTTTAAGTGTCTTTTTGTCCACACTCGGTGACCAACTATACTTTATTTTCATTACCATGTATCATGACTCAGAAATGTTATAGTACGTCCATACTTTTATTTTATCGTACAAAATCACCCATTTTTATGATATTTGTTAACTGGCATTCACACACTTGTTCGCTTTAACATTTACAGGTGGATTTCAGTCATAACTTTTCTGGTAACATGATTTCAATGTAGTATCATTAAGTTCTCAAATTCTACTGTTTGGTGAATCGTGATAGGTTTAGGAGCGTTATTTATTGTAATAACAACCATATATGTTTCTTAGAATATTGTTTCAGATAGATTTATCGAGCGTAATACGAGTAGAATGGAAGAAATTTAAGAACTGAACTAATTTTTTGTTCAGTTGCTAATCATAGATAGCATGATTTCTTCTCCAGGATTTATAATAATCTAATATTTTTATTAAAAATTCATTTTATGGTTTTGTATTTTGCATCTTACTACAAAATTTCTATTTTCTTGTAACATTATCTACATCTGTTAAGTTCAATTTGAATGTGAATGAATTTTACATTTAAAAATACCATTTGATCTGTTCATTACATAGAATGAATTTTTTTTTTAAAAAAAACTAATAACAACATATAAGAACTTTCGTCTTAATTAGAGCGAATAGTTTCACAGTATTTGAGCGCCGAGTTAATGTAAGACATTAAATAGGAAGAATATATTTGTAAAATCTCAGCGAATGAATTTGAAGTAAATCCAACGTTTTGCCTGTCAATCTGGTTCAAGATTTTTCAATTAATTTCTTGGACCAGATTGCCAGGTGGAAGGTTGAATTTCCTTCAAATTCATTCGCTGAAATTTCACACATATATATTCCTAATAACAACATAGTTCTAAGAAATGGTCAACACACCATTCTGTATTTAACTGTTGAGTATTTAAGCTGCGCAAATTAAAGTACACATTACAAAGCGACAATTTTTAATCCAATGATTATTTTTTTATCACTTATATAGTAAACAATTAAATTAAAATTTGTAATATTCATCATTTCAACATTAAAGATTAGTAATTAGAGATTGGTAAAGTTTCAATGCAAGAAATGTTTTGTATCTTGTTTAATCTAATAAGCTATTAAATCCATAATTGCATCTTGTTCAAATTTTTAGACTAATTTCTCTCCAAATGTCTATTTATTACCTTAAATTTTTCTGTTTTATATTTAATATGACTAACTAAACATATTTGATAACCGCACATACTAACACACTTTCATAGAATACTTACAGCATATTACAGCCTGTCAATGAAGAACTCTAGAAGTATACCTTCACGGTGGTTCGCATATTTTCCCATATTTCTATCTATTGGAGAGAGAAACGCTAGATGATTACTACTAATATGTATAAGCAGGTTAATAATAAAATCTTTCTGCATTTTAAAAAGTAAAGTAAACAATTAAGATATTTTCGATCTTTGAAACATCTTTAACTGGAATAATCACGGACAGATTTCTAAATGCGTATTCTTTGCCTAGTTACTATTGTTCTTCTAAAGCTGAATTGTTTAAAGCATATAGCTTTTATTATTATTATTATTATTATCATTATTATTATTATTATTCTCCCAAATCAATACATCAACATAATTCCATAAAATAGATGGTTGTTAGTTTCGCGATTTTTCTGCAAATAAATTGAGACTCAATAGTATATTTAATTATAAGTTTTATTTTAAATCATTATTACAACCTGTGTAGAAATTCTTATTCTGATGTTCTCAACTAAGGAGGACAATAAAACCTATACGATTAAAATTAAAAACTTGTGTATGAGTAACCCTAAACTACAGTTTTGTTTTATTCATATTACATTGAAATGATTTAAAATATTGTTTATATTGTTATGGTAACCATGGTAATTGAAAATGTTTTTTTTAAAAAAAACCTATAGAAAGTTTATACTCTTGGAAATATGTTTTTCATTCAATTTAATATTAAAACAATAAATATACAAGTTTGACTGAAATGTAAATAATAGTAATAATAATAATAATAATAATAATAATAATAGGTCAATAAAATCAATAATTTTGTAATAAAATTAATGATAAGATACATAAAAGATTAATAGAATAAATAAAAGTTTAATTTTTTTTATTTGAGAAAAGAAAGAAAGAAAACCGCTTAGTGTATTACAATAAACATTGTATATAACCTAATTTTATTGAATTGTGAATTAAGACTATCTATGTAAACAGTGTTAAAATCAAACACTTACATGAATAATAATAATCATTAAAAATTTGATATAAAATAAACGATCGCTTTCGTCATAATTAGATAAAAATAATAGAATCCATGGTATAGTACGGTCGATGGTCTCTCATCATGAAAACATCACTGTTATTGTTCAATTTTTTAAAACCGATTCAACAAAATTTCAAGTTTCTACTATATACTCATGATATTAGACATGTTTAAATAGTCTATTAACTATTCTTTATTTATTTGAACAGATAAATATTTGTAAGATTGGGCACCAAATACATATGCGCCACACAGTAACAATCAGGCCAGTAGTAGTTATCATTCATTTATGTGAGGGCTGTGATGCTACCTGGGTGCCTAAACTGTAACACATGGTTTTCTTAAGATGCCACACGCCGAGTCTTTGATTCGAAGGTTTAATACACAAGACAGTGGAGCAACGTTAGGAGATGCAGTCCCACGGTTGCCGGTGGCAAACAATCGGTTCATACGCCTTAGGATTCTGGAGCCCATGTGCGCCATTAGTACTGACCATTCAGATTGTTATACGTTTTGTCGCCTAACATAATCGGTAGTTTGTTAGTTGAAAGAGGTCATTTTTCAAGGAAAAAGTGTCTTACGTTAGTTATAAATTGGATACAAAGGATCTATCTTGTGGAGTTGAAAACCCTTGATTCCATACCATTGGCACACATGGGTTCCAGAATCCTTAAAGAACACATTGCGTATGAGCCTATTGTTGGCCAGTGGTTATCATGAAACTGCATCTCTTAACGTTGTTCCATTGTCTTATAGGTTAGATTTCTAAGTCAAATGTCCGGAGAGTGGTCCCCTTAGAAATCCATCTGTCTTGGTTTGGGCAACCGCGAATTATCCTAGAATACGTACAAATTGAGTGATAATTACTTTGTTTTGGTGTACATGTATTTTAGTGACCCTTTGTACCAATGTTTATGTGTTTAAATAAATAAATAAGGTCTCCAGTTATCAACATTCAGTAATTCTAATTTGTAGTATATTTACACTAGTTTTCATACTGAAGAAAGAAAGGACCATTCATATTTTTGCTTAATGGTTGTTATTCTTTGTTTATAGGCGGAAATACATCTGGTTGATATGGATAGTTCAGTAATGAAAAAAAATTCAATGTTGAAAAATATTGATGATAATACTAATGATAACAGAAGAATAATCTATTTGAACCAATTAGTTCTGTCTTATTGTCATCCGAATACAACAGCTTTATTTCTTTATTTGCCTAAACCAAGTTCAGATTTATCATTAGCTGATATTTATTTGAATCAATTGAATATACTAACCGATACGTTACCGCCAACATTGTTAGCTCATGGTTTACATGAAGTTACATCAGCTGAACTGTAACGATTAATTTTGTGTTTTGATATGAGTTTGAAAATGAGTGAGCAACAACATACTTGTATTTTTCGATACGCATTATAACAATAATTTGATCCATTTTTTTACTACTATCTGGTTGTTTTTTCTCTGATTGAATTGATTGTTATCTATTTGTGTGTTTGCGCTTACACATGTATCCCTTTTTGATCAATACAGTTATTTTTACTAAGTGTTCATGCCTTATTCACTAGTTTGTTAACGCAACAAGATTATAGTTGCCTTCCTTCAGTATTTTTTCATGTTCACATTTCTATCTGTGACTAACAGTTCCACAGTAATTTTTATTGTCAGTACTGAGATTCAACCAACTAATCAGTACTTTATTAATAAAGTCATAAAGATCTAAGATTACAATGTGTTTATCATCAGATCAATAGTCAAAGTACTGCTTTTTGTTATTCGTATCTTATTTTACTAATTTAATAATTTCTCACACATTCATTGTTGGTTGTTTGAGGCCTAAATTTGTTAGAATGAGCAATGAATGAGAACAGTTACAATTCTTTTAAAAGAAAAACAGTTTCTTCTAAATGTTCATATTTATCATTACTTCAATACATGCACACACACACGTAAGTCATGATTGTCAACAGTCTGTTCATGTTCTGATCATCAATACAGTGTGTTTCGTTGACCTAATTACTATTTATAAATGAATTTTGATGAACAAGTTTTGATAAATATAATTTCTTCAATTATAAATAATGACGATCAGAGAATTAAAAAAAAAATGGATACAGACACCAATATCTAAATAACATGCTGATTCATGAATTTTATTAATTGTCTTCATGTACTCAACCTATTTACATTTAATCTCGTTTTGTTTTTCACTTCTTTATATCATCACATTTTGTTTTTGTGATTTTAATAAAGTTTATGTATTTTGTGTTTTAATGGACGTGTATTCATTTCATTCTTCTCATCAGAATTTTCTATTTTGGTCAGCTATAATTTCTTTTTTTTATATATATAATTACGATAAATACAAATATAAACGATGACAATTGATTTAAACATTTATTATAACAAAGATGTTTGTTTTGTTTTTGCGTAAGCGGTAGTGTTAGTTATTAACAATAACTGCTGTTCATGATACAAACTATTTACTTGACATATACTCTTGTTAATTTATTTTGTACATAGAACGATTAGACCACTGAATCGGCATCACATGGTTTACATTTCATACTTCAATTAGTTTAGAATAATGCATAAAAGTCGTCCATTAGCGTGGATGATATGTCTCACGCCTGACACGATTGAATTCATTAATCATAGCTCTTTGTATGAACTAAGGGGATCATTGCTCGTAGTTAGTAATTAGCGCGTGGTTTTCTTATCTTAACATAGTCGTTTGAAGGTTAGGCGCTGGCTGCGAGGCTTGAATGGATCTTAAATGCGCATTGTTGGAAAGTCATATATTAAAACATTACAGCTATCTAATACATCCTGGTTTTACATGGTCGTTTACCCAACAAAATACGTCTAGTGAACTTAATTTAACTTTCACATCATTAAATCAGGATTAGAGTCACTCAGAACTTAACTTATGCATTTGTATACTGAATTTACAGATATGTACAGAAGTTTCGACATGTAGCTAGCAACTGCACTCAGTATGAATGTAAACATAATATCAGTGTAAGTTAAACTATCACACCATTAATCGGCATACTTCTTGAAATTTTCTACTTTAGACTAAACTATTCGAGATGCAGTGAACTGTAGTAATCGTATGCTGGAAAGCTAGCTGCCGGACAGTCAAACTACACTGGATTACGTAAGGAAAGTACAGGCCTATTTATTTACCTCAAAAATAACTCCTGAGGGGTTGTGGTGAAATATAAGTAATGATATTCTGGTAAGATTTCATGTGCTGCCAGTACATGTTCACTGAGACTAGTTATTTTTTAATTTTTGGGGAATTCTACTTTTAGATATAAACCTGAACTTTTCGCTTCTGTCTGTACCATTATCATTTTATTCTGTGGTATCACTCGTTATTAGTACACCCGGAATTTTAAAAATGCGTATCGCTGTATTTCAGACTTCAACTGAATATACCTGTTTCTCAGTGTTTGTGCTGACAGTATTACTCGAACCCACAACCTATCACTTGAAATGCCGTGCTATTCACTACTAGACTACTGAGTCTAAAGAACAAATAACTTATTCAAATGATATGGTGCTCATTCTTAATGGTTTCTGTTATCATATTGATATTCAGCACTGAATTTCGGATGCTAGGCTGATAGCCTCAAAAGAAATTTAAGTTACAAGTCCCAGAATATATCTCCACAGTAAATCAATCGTGTAAATACAAGTAAATTACCAGGCTAATTCCAGTCATCGATTTCATATAGAACAAGTCTTAATTGTGGTTTCTTTTCCGAGAGAAATGACGTTTTTTAATCGAATAACACGAAGTGAAGACAATAGACAATTCACAGAAAACAATTTTTATGAAATATAATAGAAAAAAAATCATACAAACAAAATTCAGACTAAATTGGGAAAGCAGATTGAAAGTTAGTTAAACAGGAGTTTTACCGGACTCTAGTAATTTCATATCTTCATCCACCATCAGCTTAACAAGTTCTGTAAAACCACAAGTTGGCTCCCATTTTAATAATTCTTTTGCTCGAGTGCAATCCCCCAATAAGAGATCCTGTGAAAAAATTTACTAATGAGTGCATCATGACTAGACCATTCGTTTAAGAAATGTTTTCTCTACACAAAATCAAACTTCGTACACGTTTTGCTGACAGTATCTTTCCTTTTTGTCAGCTTGTGTTTTTCGGAATATAATAGAAACACAAGAACATCTTTATTTAGAAGATACTGTATATGGAAATAAGTGAGTCCTTTAGTCCAATGTACAGAACAGACATCGAAATCACTACTCATTTTATTATTTGAGCGACTGAATGACCTTACCATTTGCAAATATGTATATAATGAACTAGTGTAGAAATAGATAAATTTACTATGCGATAATAAATTAGCTGAACAAAAGCAATAAACCGATAAAATAAACCTATGAAATACTATACTTACTACTTCTGCAGGACGGAAGTAACGTTCATTGACACGAACAAGAACATTCCCTGTTTCTGAATCAACGCCAACTTCATCAATACCGGTTCCTTTCCATCTGATTTTATTTAGAAACCATTAATTTCATGCATTAAAAATCGCTCTCAAAATGAGTGATTAAACAATAAAAGTAGTTCAACGGAAATGAGCACTATGGCCATTAAAAAACACAAGCTATATGACTATCAAGAACAGTTTTAGAATTCAAATGTCACCAATACACAACTTCAAGGATGTACCTCAAATAATATGATGCAATTTCAATTGTTTGGAGAATCTAAATATCTAAGCAAAAACCTACCATGAGTATCTTACTCATTTGACTCACGATGACCGTATTAAAATAACTAGTTGGTTTATCAAATATTATTAATAAGCAAATAAGTAAAGCACTTCAACCTTTTGAATTTATATCGAGAAAGATGTAATCCAAGGTAATAAGAAATAAAAGCTACATGAAAATGTTAACATTAGGTTGGTAGTCGCCGAAGAAACTGTGTTTTCAAAGCCGAAACTATAGTTTGAACGCTCGAGTTTTAAAATGATGCTATACAATTGCATGCGTGATGAGCTAATAAATATATAAGTCTATAGAATCACATGATAGTGTGTTTGAAGATTACTGAATCTTTTTCTGTTTAGAAATCAAGATTTGTAAAAGTACACTGTAAATTAGTAAAGGGAATTTTGAAAAGATGCTCTTTCTTGTTGATGAGCGTCACTATTTCAACAAACCATAAAATATTCCACACATTAAATTAGAAGTTAAAATAGTTTTCGACCTACCATTTCGCCAATTGGTGGTATTCACTGATACGCTTATATACACTGATTTTAAACTCCTGTCCAACTGATCTGGTTTGGGTACATAAAGCGACTTGAGATAGATTATGTGAACCTTTACTCGTATAATCTGTCATTACTTATCATTTTTTAGAATTATGAATATAAAATTTGTTCAACAAATTAAAGTACTACTATAACTTTACGGGCAATTGGATGACGTGCAGAAATATCGTGTTAGATATTTTTATGGTTATCGCTTAGTTTATAACACGTATTAAACACCTAAAATGAATACATGAGTAGAAATAGAAATTCAGAACATTAAAAGCTTATTAAGATATATACCTAATAAGTATATATGTACTTACGTTAAATGGATTCCAACATGCTCAAAAGCCAAATTGGTAAATTCACGTACAGAATGCTTTTCCCCAGATGCAATAACGAAATCCTCCGGTGTATCACGTTGAAGCATAAGCCACATAGCTTTAACATAATCACCAGCGAATCCCCAATCACGCTCAGAATTTAAATTACCTAATTCCAAAACATTCTAGATAGAAAAAGAAACTATATTAAAAAAAAGTCAAATAACAGAAGCTATCGATACAGAATAAGATGAATTTGGAAAGTACTCAGATATGTAAATAAGTTCTACCAAAGCTTGCAACCTACAAATATGAAGTTTTTTCGATTACTGCAACATCGAAATAAGTAAGGTAATTATCTTGAAATTTAAAACGATGCAGTGCAGCGCTATCTTAGCAATACTTAACATTATTTAAGGGACATAGAGTAGCAAAGCTGCACTGTCAGCGCCTCTAAGAATCAACGCGAAAGATGAAAGGTTTCACAGTGAGTGAAGTGTAAAGATGTATTCAATCTAAAACTGATCGATAATATTGGTAAACCTAGATATAATCCAGAGTTGGGATAGGCACTGTTACTGCAGAAGATTTGTATAACTATGAAACTGGAGAAAAAAATTCCTTAACGATTAAAAATGGTAACTAACAAATATTGTTAAAATTAGATGTTTTATTCACCACAAGCCCAGAATGGTATTAAAAGTTAATCCATTATATTTGACGTATTTACTGAGATAAATAATTTTAGTTGATGGAGTCCACTCATATCTAGAGAAAGATTTCAAATGCAATTACTATTTAGAATATGAATGAACTATGTTGAATTTTCACTCACATATGAATAATGACGAGAATGTAACCAGTTGGTCTACCTTACAACCTTTCCGATAGGCCTATAGTTCCTACCTTAAACCTTTAGTTTGATTTCAGAACCACCAATCTAATCAACTTTAACCTTAAAGGTTTGTATTCAATGAAGTACCGATTATCAGAAAATGCTCTCCATGGCATTTAAAGACCAAGATTCATATACTATTCCCTTTTTCAGAACCCTGGATACCACTTATATCACTGTGTTGTAATCAGGGCATTTTATTACTTCTAAATAGTCATATCGCATTCATACACATTTCAAACACAAAAAACTGGCTTTTGTAGAAGTATAGCTATATTGACACGGTAGGTTCAACTACTATGAAATATGGTAGAAATGTGAAGCCATGAGGCATTATCTTCAACTTCTAGCAAACTTGGTGAACCAATATTTATTTTTCTTCTTATTCATTTTGTTTTTTTCCTATGAATCATAATTAGTTTTTGATACTCTTCTAACAATTATAAACCGCTTGATTTTTGATCATGTTTGGAATGCAACTAAAAGGAGTTATTAGTATTAGAACCGTATATGAGGTATGAATCGGTTATGGCTAATGTCTAAAGCTAGAGTGTTACTTCTTCTTGATGTTGATATACTTCAATGTAATTTGAACTTATTTTCCCGGTTCCATCGAAAAACAGAATTGTTGCAAACCATATACATGCTATTCCCATTAGATGTAAATAATTAAAATATTTAATTACTTGTTGAAAACAAAACTTTTCTAAAATCATTCTGAACACATTTGAGATGACCAATCATATAAAAAGATATTCTAACCTGTAGACCCTTCTTAATTCGTACAACTGCGCGTGTAATTTTCCGAGTAACAAACGTTTCTCCTCGCCGAGGGCTTTCATGATTGAATAGAATCCCGTTGCATGCAAACATTCCATAAGACTCTCGATAATTTACCACAATCCAATACGCGTACAGTTTCGCAACGCCTTTGCCGAACGTACAGAAGAAAAATCAATTATTACGCAAAATAAACCACATGTATATTTCTATCAAATTAATTACTTATATCACCATACCTTTATAAATACTGATAGCTCATTTTCTGTGAACATAAGTCCAGCAAAACCGCAACAAATTCATTCAGTCCTTGATTGTAATTCACAGGAAAACAGTGATCGATTGAACACTTTAGATGATATAGTAAAAATCGGTCAGTGGTGTAAGATGACTAAGTTTCTATCTTTCTTCGAGTTTTAGAAATTTTTTCCTCCACTCGATACATCTCTTTAGGTTTATTTTGAATCGTTTATCACTGTTAATCAACTATTTGTACTTTTTGATGTTTTTTTGCGATTACATTGTGTAAGCCAAGTTGGCTTACGTGAGTAATAGCGAATACATATAGGGTTGTATGAATTTCGAAAAAAAATAGAGCAGGCATAGTACAAAGAGGTAACTAAAGAGCGATACGCAGACAGAACCACTCAAATACGTTTTACATCGCCGTACAAGTACATAATAATCGATAAAAAATGACTCAAGATTTTATGATGATTGTTATCAATCTACTTAAAGTACCACTAGCACACTGTAGTGTCAATAAATGACCAATCTCAGAGCAAAGCTTAAAATGTCAAGATTAGTAAATGAACCAAACGAAAAATCTATCGAGGTCTACAATTATTCCGATAGTTTGCTCATACAATGGGTTTGGAGCTCTTTGTTTTTCTAGCGTACAATTACAACTTAGTGATTACACAAAGGAACGATACGAGCATACAAAGACTGGACTTTTTCAGCTAAAGTTTATCTAGTCTTATGAACGTCTACGGTTATTAAATAAAAAAAGAATGGCCATCTTTTTGAACGAACACAATTTGCAAAAGCTGTTGGATTTTATGAACTCAGAAAGAGATGAGATTTATTTGCCTAACGAAGGCTAATACTAACTTTGTTATTTTACTTTCGTAACCATAGTATTGGGTTCGGAGTTCTTCCGGTCATCAGAAAAACGTAAAGATACAGAATTTACTGGGTTTTGAAGAGAAAGGTTTAATCTTTTATGATGTTTCACAATATAAAAAAACTGACTTCGAAACTTACTGTACGGTGACCTCGGGTAAAAAGGCGTTTTCTCACTTTGTGGAGTTTCCACGACTTTCCCATACAGTTCACTGCTGGAGGCTTGATAAAACTTAACTGTTTTTTCTAATTTACATGTTCTAATAGCATCCAGCAAACGTAAGGTACCAAGAGCAACAACTTCACCAGTATACTCACTAAGGTCAAAAGAGACCTAAAATAGAGTTAAAGTTGAATAAGAATACAGACCTTCACATGGGACTGAGCAGCTAAGTTGTATATTTCATCAGGCATTACTTTACTGATTACTTTGATCAATGAAGAACTATCAGTCATATCACCATAGTGAAGAAAGAATGTCTCTGTTAAGGTTACATGAAATAATTTATTCAGCGTACTTTCGCACGAAAACTTGTTCTTTTCGTAAATATGGTTTACCCTACCAGTATTAAATGTGCTTGATCTTCTTATAATGCCATGAACCTAAAGACGATTCGTGATTTTAAGGATTGTTACTATATAATTCATTGACAGTAAGAACTCGGCCAAATAAGAGCCATCCTGAAATATCTAATTCGAATTTCTTCGAACCAACCTGTCCTGTTATTCCGGTAATCAACGCTACTTTTCTCTTGAGGCCATCACAACTCACACCGTTATTGTTCATTGCCAAGCTATTCAAAGTTTGACTTGACCTTGAATTAGAGTGAAAACAAGTACAATGAAACACTTAAAGAACACTGTAATTGAAAATATTAACTGTTTTTTCACAAATATATCGAACTTTCAAGAGACTAATAACCAGGTTAAGAATGCTCTAAGTGGCTATATTCTACACGAGTGTGGCGGTATCTCAGTTGACCGGATTTTATTTGGAACGCTTCGACAGATAATGCTTCAGACACGTTTTGAGATAAGGAGTTCCAGTCAATGGCAGTTAAAAAGAAAGTCGATGGTCATCTGACAACCAGTTTGTTCTGGACTTGTGAGCAATTTTGTATTGTCCTTGTAAATCCCCTATTTCAGCAAACAACGAAAGAGACTGTATACCAGTTGAGTATCATCAGAAATCTAAAAGCCGTAATAAATTTACTTCAAGTCTTTAACTTTGACAAAGGAAGTATGTTTGGTGAAACTAATCTCTCATCATTTGCAGATTTGTGACACTGTGCATCAACTTAGACGAGATTCTTTGGCTAAAGTTTCTTCATGTCAAGTCTAGAACGTCTTTGTATAGACAAGACTAAAAGCTATAAGTATTGACCAGTGTACTCAGAAAACTTCGTGACTATTTCGCAGTGAGATGAAAAGCTTTTCAATTCTCTAGTATCGACGACTTTTGGGTCATTGTTTGCCTGGTTAACTAATAGCCCACCGTTATTCATCCTGTATGTATCTGCACTACTGTGACTAATATGAATCACAATGCATTTTGAAGCATTTATCGGCAACTGTTGAGTAACGAACCATTCATATAATTCTTGCAGGTCATATTTATTCATTTACATTTAAGACCGATGAACCTAAGATGAACTTCATTTTCAGATCCGTATAAGAAATTTGTATGCACGCTTAGAGGTTGGAATGCTTAGCGATAACGTAAGTCTTCGTATGTTAGCCGAGTGTGATGAATTTCCCACTATTTCTATAGGTACTCAGCATTCTAATGCTTTTGCTGTAGTTTCTCCGTTATTACGTTGGTTTGTGTTTTACGATCACTATATGGAACTGTGGTGTTTGAATGAACCAATGATTCCCTTGTATTGATGACTGTTTTTATTTTGAATTCCAAATACAATACATTCGTTCGCGCTACTCTAATACTTCTTGATTAAATTGTGTTATTGCTGGGATTACTAGTTCATACTATAATTCAAATACTTCAAATCATCACAGGAACATATGAATTGTAGGGTCTTTTATAAGGCCCATGTCTTTCAGTTCATTGTTTAAATGACGGATTTTGGAAAAGTATCCGCACATGTGCAATTTAAGAGTCAAATTTTTCATAAACTTCAAACTTTTTTTAAGTATGGGGTTTTCATACAAATGAATTCCACGTAACTCAGAGAAATCCTTTGAACCTCCAGTATTTTTTTTACTTTTACCGACTGCTTGTTATCCTTATGGAAGCTTTTTTTATAAGTCATGTGTCTTCGCTTATTCCTCACTTCGTGCAATTACTGCTGTGTAAATTTCACCCAAACAATCATTTTTCAGCAAGAAACTTGATAGACGTTATAAATATAGTTGTCTCTTAAGATTCTTTTCCTATCTAATGTAATAAATTGAAATATTTTCGCAATAAAATGGCTGGTGTATTGTTAAATATGATGTTTACAAAAATAAATCAATAATTCATACAGTAAAGAAAACAAATCCTAGTTAGATATTGATTTCAGTTAAAACACGAATCTGGAAGATTATTCATTTGACCCCGTATTGTCAACGGTTTTGTGAATTAAAGACAAACAACTAAAAAAGTACTCATTTTTATGAAGAATTTATAAGAACATTGTATTACTTGTGGTCATAGGAATATGATAATCGAGTCACATTAAAAAATGGACACTGCGTGTAACTCGTAAAATATTTAAGGCTACACCCGATTCGCTGATCACAAACTATATTTAAGTAGCGACACTAGCCATTGACACTATTTGATGACTACAAACAACAAAAGCGTCATCTAAAACTGGCATACAGGAATTTTAAAGGACAGCATGATTTATTGACAGTAAATGTCACTAATTCCTATTAGAATATGCGCAAGCTTAGAGGATTCACACAAAGTCAAGTAAGGATGGGAGGGAAATTCGAAGGTCAGAAGGCCTGCATAGGAACTTTATTGTGACATTACTAATAAACCTTATGAATATAATAGTCCTATGTATCTCTTTTGTTTTTATATCAAGTATGTAATCAAGCCAGTAAGGTAGCATTCACTTTTCGAAAGTTATTACAAAGTAGGTCTACTCACTGCCTTATAAGGATAAACAACGACGTGACTTCGACATAAATCATGGAGAGTTTGCAATAATATTTCAGTCAGACAAATGCATTGAATCCAGTCTTTTCGCTTTATCGAATAGATACACTCATAAACATCATTCAGTAGTATTATATCATGGTGTTGAATCTGATATATTCGTCATTTTTAAAGTAAGACAATCATAAATATGTGACTAGATTGTCCTTCATGACATGCCTAATTCAAATTACACATAGACAACCTGTAGGTCCATCTGCAACATTCCTTTTTACTCGAGTACTGGCCAGTTTATGACTAATATACTATTTATTGGCCGGTCATGATTAAAAATATTTGGAACACTGAACTCAATCTCATTACTTCTACGTGTCTCTGGTAGTAAGATTGATCGCCCAAATCTTCAATTTGCTAGGTGTTTTCAGTTTGGTAAAAGCGGACGTGAGCATTTCAGAATTTGCTGGACTACACTCCGTTTTAAAAGTATGTTAAATGTTATGAAAGTTTTAGCATAAACATGTGTGGTGAACCTTTAGAAGAGGATTAGGGAAAAAATTATCCAGAGACAGTAATTGTCGTGACATGCTACTAATAAATTAGATTGAGTTCTAACTTTTCTAATTTTAAACATATATATAATGTCATTGTGATTATTATTTGAGTCTCGACATGCAAACCAACTATATATCAAATTTAATAAAAATACACAGATTGTAACGTTTATTTTGCAGTAGACACTAAATAGAGCCTACTTAAGGTCTATTAGTGGAAAGGATAGGAATGTTTATTAGTCACTTTTCGAATACAGGCTTACTGAGACATTTCACTGCATTGTAGTTGCATACTAGATGATTTATAGGAACGCTAATAATTTTGTGAAAATGATATATTGCTAGTATAAGTTTTTGTTATGGACATAGCTGCGAATGTATATATGGTATCTGTGCTATACGTTCTAAATTACCCATTCTTGAATACGGTATTTTAGTTCACAGTAATTGCAGGCATAATGATCTGATCGAAATTGAAGGTGTTCAAAGAAGGTTCACTAAAGCTGTTTTGGGGTATTCTGATAACAAAGACTATCACCAAATATGTCAACAACTCAAATTAGAACCTCTCTGGATCAAATTAAACTTTATCTTTATCTACCGGCTTATTCACGGTATTTCCTACTCTTCGGTATCCACCCCTTCATACTCTATGATACCGTCCCATAATCTACACAATAAGGAAAATATTCTAGCGATTGCAAGATCCCACACAAATTTACGCCAGAACTTTTTCGTTATCCGCCACTCAACCATGTGGAACAGACTGCTAGTAAAACTACGTTGCAGTGAAACTATAACCCGGTTCCGGAGTCTCCTTGATGATTTTCTTTCCGAAAGTGGATTGCGTCACCTATTGAATATGAACGTGCTTAATAATGATGTATATAAACAAGGTCCGTCACCTATCTAATTGACTGAAGAGCAAAGTGAAACCTTTAAAACTTTTCACGTCTATTTCCTTTTCTTTTTATTCATCCTAATATATGAAGTTTGTTTATGTTAGTATTTATAGTTATTACTATTATTAATATCGTTATTGGTCCCTCAACACATTAGATATTCTACTCATCTCTTCTTGTCCTTCCAGACAAACTTTACTCTTTAACATCCAAAGTCTATAACTAAAAACCAAAAAAACGCTGTTACACTTAGAAGAATTAACTTCTCAGATTCATTTTATCTTCACCACATATATGAAACACATAGAAATTTATATTTGATTATCCTTTGCAATTAATTGTGACTATCATAGGATCACTCTAAATTATTATTGCACAGATGTTTATACTAATACTCGGTTTCACTATGTATACTGTTACATAAATCTACATGTATTTATTCGAGTGCACTAAAGGATTATTATTACTTTTTTTAATTGTTGGTTTACTTCGGAGGTCTATATTCAATAGACTATTATTATCATTGTTGGACCCTTTCACTAGATGTTCATTTCTTTTCTCTCTCTTTTTTTCTTTCTAAATAAATATTATTCTTAAGATTACGTTACGCTCAAATCAACTTCTCAGACTCACTTTATCTTCACTATGCATATACGACTCATACATATTGATTATCCTTCGCACTTAGTTGGGACTTTCATAGCATCACTCCAACTTATGACTTCATAAACACTTATTCTAACGTCATATCTTACAGCAATAATTAGTTATTTACTTATTAATTTATCTTATTTTATTTTTATTTCTCATTTGGCGATACATACATAGTCGTTTGTTCTTGTTCTGTGTTCATAAACACGCTTATTGAACTATTTACGTATTTCGCGTCTCCTTTATTTCTATTTCCTTAGTTTCTTTCTTTCCTTCTTTAAAATATTTCAATATTCTTCTCCATTACACAGAACCTGATTTATTATTATTTTATTATTAATACTTTATTTTTTGTTTCTTTTCTCTTTTTCAAATATGGCAAGTATAATGCTAACCTTATCGAAATTTGTGTATTATTAATTTAATCCAACATCATTCACGTGCTTGTTCTGAAATCAGTATTTAACAAGGAACGTAAATGGTAATAATGGTCATAATAGCAATAGTTGGAAAGAGTGTGCTCGAAAAATCAGACGTGAGCTATTTTCTATATTCTTAGAGTTACGAAAAGATGCAACATCCAATTTCTAATGTACATTAGCGTGCTCAGGTACTACATTTGTGGATGAATATTTTAAGATAGGCTTTAAAAATCTTGTTACTCACGTGACTACCATTGGGTCTAAAAACAACAAATCACTCATGAACTGCTGTGGGAATTTTTCGGATCTTACAGGGAGATTTCATGACATAGTCGTCCGGTGGCACGGTAACGTGGAACAGTGATTGACATGATCAAACTTAGTAATTCTAAAATGTTGCTTACCATGAAGGGCTTTTTATTAGTCTAAAAATATTCGCCAACCAGGTATCTGGAGACCCAGAGAAAGCCTAGGAATTATCACTCCGACCAGAAGTGGAAAAGTGTTTCCAGAAACACCGAGAAAAATGGGCCATTGTCTCACATCTATAAAATCGAAAGATACCAACCCAGTCAAATCAGAAGTCAGAATTGAAGGAGTTTTTCTAAGGTATATTTGTGAAGCTATCGATACGTTGAGAAGCGTTTCATCTAATTGGTTAGTAGTTGCAACGGATGAGTAGCATAGTGTACCCGCCAACGATCTAGTTCGGATGCGTGACCGAGCGCCTTTAGTTAGAGTGTGTCCCATAAAATTAAGGAGGTCAGAATCAATTTTGAAGACTTACAGAACTACATATTATTAGGATTTATTTTTTTGTTACACATATATGAGGACTAAACGTTTACTATCAGTCTGTAAAATTTAAAATAATCAAGTCATTTTGCGATACCAAACAGGCACTTGTGTGAGAGGAAAGTTTTCTACTTAAGCCACAAAAGAACTTCAAAATATCAAAGAAATTACTTTGAAATTGTAGAAGAAATGATTAAACTACAAACTAATAAATGATTATCCAAGCTTGTTGTCATTCATGTGGCATAGGCCACCGACTCGGGATTTCTATCGCATTCTGTACTAGGCGCTTTTACCCTATTTTTGGCTAAGTCCATTCATTTTTGGATATCTCTGCGATTTTAGGAGCAATGTGTATTTTGGTTTTCCTCTTCACCTCTAATCTTGAAGATTCCAAGTTAGGTCTTGACTTGCGATACAGAATAATGCTTTCCGTAAAATACGTTTCACTCACATTGACTGAATTCTAATTTCGTCCAAATAGATATCTCATGATGAAATACAGGCAACTGATCTGAAGTTTCCTTCATGGATATCTGTTTATAAGTACGAGTAGTTTGGCGATAATGGTCACTATAGTCCTTCAAGTTTTGGCATAGTACGGTAGAACAGACTTGATGTTTGTGATAATGTTCTGAACTTTGGAGCTGGGTAAAAATTGCTTAGAGCTCAAGATATTTTTGGTTGTGAAAATTATCAACTTTCTGGGACCTGTCATCCTCTGAGATCTTTTTTAAAAGCAAAGGTGGAGCATCTTTTTACCTTACTCTCCATCTAATTTCACTGCTCAAGCTTGTCCACCATCTGCTCCTACTACTTTATCCTTCTTTACGTCTAATGACCCAGTTAAATCCTCTTATTGTTAAGGCAGTAACATCTTAGAAATGACTGTAAGTGCTGCTTTGACATCCAGTATGACTTGGAATTAGTTGCTTCAAAGCTGTGAACCTCAGTTCGTGTTCAAAATATGCTCACGGTTTCGGCGACCACAGTCAACTCTTCATATACCTTGACACTATATTTAAAACGGTGTACGGAGGGGACCGCAGCTCTTATCTAGACTATGTAGCCTAAGGTATATGGCATATAGGCTAGGTGTCAAAGGAGTTTCACATATAGGTATCTTCAGTATGTTATTCTTTCTCTCATCCCACTTCCTAATGAATAACAATATTACACAGAAGCGAAGTCACTTTCCAGTCGAACTGACAGCTAAAGCTAAGTCTATTGTTTAGGTCATCTAATTCAGCTATTTTAACGAAGAACATGAAATAAGTTATGTTATAGGACCTACTGCCAGTTAAACGCAAAACGGAATCAATGCTTCTGAAGTCTGTAGTGCCGTGCTTCGATAATCGTTTACCTCGATAACCGTTATAATACATATCTTAACGGTGCATAAAATCAGAAGGCAAACAGAAGAGGCAGCTACAGTTTATTGTCAAATAACGCAGGCCAGAAAGCCATAAGCACATGAGCAAATACCGGCGAGCGACGCTAAAACGACATGCATTGGAGATGGCGGGTAAGCCAACTCGCTTTTATCAAGCGTTAATCAATATTTATAGTCAAATAAAAATAAATTACAGACATGTGATGAGTAGGACAAAAAGTGTACACACACATATGCTCATATAAAAAATAGTCAGAGTTAATAAGTGAATGATTAGCAAGGTCAAACATGACTCATGATGGATAGGTAAATTGGCTTGTCCAGAAACTAGAATAAGCTTTGTACGTGTAACATAGTACACGACGTTACACTATTCACCACAAGTCCACCACCCTAAAGAGCAGGAAGACTCTAACTAGGACATTTACAACGATTATCAATGTAGTACCCGGTTGAGTGCTAATGTTCATCCCCATGTAGCGAATTTAGAATGTCCGAAGCAGTAAACACTTCTCTAGGGATATGGAATTACCAAAAATCTACCCTCCAAGATTCTTGCGAAACCGTGTTTTCGACTATTGTTTGTGATCATGGCAAAAAATAAAGATGCATTAATGGGCGACAGAAATAAGACTTATCAATCTTTATGAGATTTCCGAATTCTTTGACATGAACCAATGAAACTAAATTTTCAACAGACTCAATCTAAGTCTTTTGCATCCAAACTATTCTGGCCTGCAGACATACAGTTGTGGTAGAATAGATTCTTACGAAAAGTAAAGTTGGAGCTGGTTATAATAGCATGAAAACTGTGACACATTACGACCAACCGGAAACACCCATGCCAAGAAGAATCGTAGTTATACCTAGTTGAGGGGATCCTCAATAACCCTACCTATCAGCATAAATTCTTTACCGTCGAAGCGTTTCCTCACTGCCATCGACAATTATACCGTAAACCGAACGGAGTAAGAAAAGAACAGGAACAAATAGGACGTTAATCTGTATATTTCTCACAATAAGGCTAAAGGGTTTCTAGCTAAGCTTTTCTAGCAAGGCATAATTGTGCTCGCTGATAGCTTACCTAGCATTTAGGTATGAGAATCTGAAAATTGAAAAGACTTTATGGGACTTAATTGCAAGCATCTCTGAAGTATGAGGGGAAGTCGAGCTACCTGGAAGGTAACTTGAATTAAGTTTTGTTTATCTTTCCGATTATTTAAACGCGATTCCCCCCCCCAGTTAAACCGCTGAAATGATTGGATTTTAAGGGAAACGTTAAATAAAAGCTAGGTTCTGGTAGTAAATCTATCAGCAATGAAATCTTCGAAATTGATTCTTAGTGAGATTGTCTTTCCGACTTTGTGATTTAAAATAACAGTGTGTTCATCATCATAACGTTTGGTAAAGGTGGGAATCGACGCCTTGTTAGAATGAACTAATAAATAAAATCTCCATGACTGAAGAATAAAACTAAACATTTGGAGACCACAACAAACCATTGTGGTTATATGGGATACCTCAAAGATCGAGATGACTATATATTGATCGTAAGATGCATTTTGAAGGTTTTATGAGTGAAAATCCATCTGTGTATACATTTGCAACTTGTTCTTATTGATTCCTTCAGTTGTACATTTTGTTAGTCTTTCTGATTTCATATCTTTATTTTTCTTTCGCATTCACTAAGCTTCTTCCTGAACTGCATTTATGTTGTTTTGGAGGCAGCCATATTGATTTGTTTCTCCTTTGATTGTGTTGCTTTCATTGATTGGAATTGTGCATTTTTTATTGTGAATTGAAGCACTCTTTCAGAATTGGAAATACTCCGCGTTACAAAGCAACTAAATATTCTCTTTCGAACGAATCTGGTCTATCCAGAAAAGATGGATTAACATTTATTTGTTGCTATTGGTAATTTTCTTACATCCTTTATCAACTTCTTTATTTTTTATAATTTAGATTTGATTAACTGAACAATTATTGGTGGAATAACTGAGTGGTATTTGTTTAGGTAATGATGTACATTTATATTTATGATGAATATTAGAACCGTTATTTAAGCAATCACCTCGTTTTGGTTTCAACTGGGTCAGCGCGTATCTAAACTAACTAGACAGTTATTCTCCAGTCCAAACCTTAGTTTGGATTCTACAGTTCTAAACAAATATCGATTGACCAAAGTTGTTTGACTAACGTTTCGTGGATTTCAATAATCGTTTCTGAAGATATTTTGTCGCTTCGCCTTTGGTGCCGAACACTCGTCAAAGGAAGTCAAGCTCAAGGCTCGTTGGTCTTAATGGAGCCAAACTAAATGATGGATCCCCTTTTACAAAGCAATTGCATTTTGATGTCCTTAAGTGTCATGGTTCAGACTCAAATAAGGTCAGGGATATTCTAAAACATTTTTTTGGACAGTCGCATGTAATCGCCCGAGAAACTTTAGAAGACTTATTCAATACTGTAAATTTTTATCGTAATGATGAGGAACAGCTATCGAACCTGACTATAAGAATGGAAAATTGTGCTATGGTCTTGGAACAGATGAATTATACTGCGAATCTAAATTCTTTAGTTACTGTAGAGAGAATAGTAACTGTTAACCTAAAGTTGAGAGATAAATAGCACTTTAAGACAGAATCAACCAATTTATTTCGATTCACGAACAAAATTGAAAAAAGTAACATTAAGACATGCAAAACGAAAACGAAGAGGCAGGAGGTAGGAAGTACATCTTAATTTAAAATGTGAAGACTAATTAATTACGGAATAAATGACAAAAGCACAATTATAGTATTGTTACATATATGACGATTTTAAAAGAGGAGTAATTTCTATAAGAATATGCACACATTAAAAATCACTGAAGACAAATATGCCATTTGAGTGAATATCACCAGACTGAATAGATCACTGTGAACAGGATGAAGAAATCCTACTTTTTTGGTGAACCACGAAGCTTTTCAATTTTAGTTTCAACACTGAAAATTTAAGTAGAACAATTCATAATGAATTAGACGTATGATAAATCTATTTTAAATCATGTTTGAATTTGTTATCCAAGTACACTATTAAAGATAAGACGAATAAGTACTTGTTACTAGTTCGATCTTGCTTAAGAAATTCTGAACTTAGAAGAGACAATTCGATTGCTAAACCGTAAAGCTTTTTCAGTGCATCAATAGCATGAAAATACATTGAATGAGTGTTGTTATAATTCTTATCAAAAAGTTTACAAAATTCCACAAACATTCACAGTTATTTTTGTAGTAGAAGATTTTGTTTTTAATATAGTTTTTACCTTTTAAATAATAACTCAGTCAGTGAGTTGAGAAGGTTCAACTTCATAGACATATATTCAATTGGGATCTATCTTTATATTCAGTAAGTGTTCGACTCTACGATTACAACTAATCAAGTTTTAAAAAGTTAACAATGTATGTTCCAAACGATATCGTTAAAGTAGCATTTATGTGGTTTGTTTTTTGAAGATCATTGATGTTATCCCTCCGCCTGAGTCTCAAATACAAAATCAAGTGATAAAGCAATATTACACAAAGAAAAGAAACAAAGTCAAAATGATTTGTGATACGATAAGAGCACTGATTAAAATCGTGTCGTGGACTAGGTTTTCTTTTGTCATTCCAATGCTTTCGTCTTTATATTAAGTAGAAAAACTAAGGATATAAAATTTAAGAGAACTTCGAGTAGAATTAAGTTTATACACTTACATTTTAAGTATGTCTGTCACTTTTGTTCTGACCATTTTGAATGCTTCATCACATTGAGGCTGAACAGAAAAAAAATAAAGAACACAACATATATAATATATCCAGTACTTTCAAATTATTATACAAATAAGTTAGTATGGATAAACACAAAACAGGGCCTGACTTGGCATTACCATTTTTACACATTTTATTTTTCCATATCTGTCAAGTGGATATTTATCTCTCATCTTTCTGGCTTGTAAATTATTTTCATCTTCCTATTATTCTCTGACCTCTAGGTTAAGCGATATCGTTGAAAAAGAATTTTTGGCCAAATTATCTTTATTCAAGTATGATAATTTTGCATGTATAAATAGCTAATAAATACAAGGTTTGAAAATATTTGTATAAAGTAAATAGTCTGTGAGTGAAGTAAGTTCAAAGAATAAACTACAGTCGTTTCTGATTTTAAGTTATGTAGTGTTGTGCTAATGAGGTATGGTAACTTGGAGCGATGTATGTGTTCGATCCTACGTTGTAGATAACTGATTGAAAACTTATATGTATAACGTGTATGACTAAATAGAATAAGTGTATATGCGAATAATAAATGATGGGACGTATTTTGTTTCAAATTCAAGTTTGTTGGTATTTGTACTCTCTGTAAAATTCTGTAAGCCAATATAATCCACTGTTTGAAAACGGTGTTCAAACTATTTCAAATGACCTTTTGTAGTCATTAGATCAGTGTAAACTAATAATGTATGCTTTAGAAAACATCTTTAATGAATAAAGTTTAAACTGGTTAAATACAGAAAAAAAACAATGAGTTAAACTGTAAAACAAAGTAGTTTGAGCACATATATCGCCAGGAATTTAGAGAGAGATAATACAAGTTTATCATACACCTTAGTTATTTGTATCAATAACTTTGAAACTATGATTCTAAAGTTATATTTGTGAGTTATTAAGAGCCTTTTAAAGTAAAGACCAAATGGAATAAATATTTAACATGAACAAACAAACAGACAAACAAATTCACGTACTTTATTAAACGAAAGAGAAAGCAATTGTAAATATGGAAAAAAAAAATATGTACAAAATAGCAATGAATCGATACAATCAGTGAAGAAAAGGACTGCGGGTCTTAACCAGTCACCAACAATGATAAAATTATGATTAAAAACTGGTCAATTGAATAAAGACTTTGCATAGTAAATATTTCACGAGATATTTTATTTTAGAAAAACTTTTACCTTGAGCAAGAGAAATTTCAAAAACAGACATTGACTTAAAGCGTTTTAGGCTAAAAATTGCTATTTATATATGCAAGCTTTATAAGTGATTCGGAAAAAATCAAAACGACTTCGTAGATGTATATATTAATATCATGAGGGGATGAATGTTAGACCACCATTGAAAACCTGGAAGCGTTGGACGTTCGTTTCGTCCTAGTCTGGGGGTCCTCACAAGGGCACATCCACAAGCACACATGTGGGACGCTTAACCTCTACACCAATGAGTCGAAGGTCCTTGATTCGAGTTCCACGCGCGGGATCGTGGATGCGCCCTGTTGAGGAGCCCCATACTATAACGAAACGGCCTTCCAATGCTTTCGGGTTTTTAATAGTGGTCCAACATTCATCATATCAATTCAAACTCAACAATCTCCCCAATTACGTACTGAGAACTACATATATCAAGAGTTTTGGGATGATAAATTCCGAAATACTACGAATTCAGTATAAATTATGGCATTTACTTCAGATGTGCTATTCTAAGCTGTCAAATTTAGTAACAGAGAAAGTCGGCAAGACAATAATATTGTAATAGGTGAAAATGTAATAGTACAGATAACACATACAAAAAACTCAAGTAAAGACATGATGTGAATAAGCCACTAGAACTGATGCCCACGTTCACAAATCTACAGTTTCACATAGGGTTAGGATTGGTGAACAATGACTTTGCGAACTAAAAAACGGAGCTTTTTCAATTACACTGTTACTTTGATTAACAATATAAGATGGAAATAGTGATGACTAGGACTTGGTGAAAAGAATACTTAATTTTAACATTACTTAGTCGAAAATTTAATTTCATATAAACAATTAGACACATCATTAACAACGCGATGGGTAATTTTTTTCATCATGAATATTTTCAATGACTAGATTAAAAAACTATAAGGTTATTCTAAAGAACAGATACCAGAGAACAATAAGATTTTTAAAAAAAACAGTTATGACTGTAAATAGGAATAATATATTTGTATTGAATTATTGATTCCTTGAAAAAGCTTGGACCAGATTGCCAGGCGAAACTTTGGATTTACTACAAATTCATTCGCTGAGATTTTACAAATATATTATTCCTATTTAATGTCTTACATCAACTCGGCGCTCAAATACTGTGAAACTATTTGTTCTAATTTAGACGAGAGTTCTTATATAGTTATGACTGTGTTTAGTAAAACATTTATTGTGATAACACTAACACTTTAAAGGGCTGTGCTTTAAAATACCAGTAGAACTAATCAAGTATTTCGATGATTATTAATTTATTCTGTTTGTAATTATTAAGGCAAGATCGTAGTCATTTAGTGAAACATTTTATTTAACTTGTTCTATCCACTCTAGACAAGATTATAGCTCGATGGGCTAGTAGTCAAGCATCCATTAGATCTATTAATTATAGTGGGTAGATTTTTATTTTCAGTTTTTACAAAGACAATTGTTTCTGTACTATACTAAAATTATTCACCTTTAATTAGCAATAAACATTGAACTTTTATCACGTTGAATATTGTTTCCCAGTAGTTAAATTATATTCTAAGTGTACTACTATTAAATTCACAAATTTCATATTATTTTATTCTTATTAGATTGGATTTACTCGAGGAGATAATTTTAAACAATATAGAGTTTTGACTGATTGTGATTGGCAAAAGCACAGTGTATTTGATCCTCAATCAGTCGATTACAAATGAAAACCTTATTACATTTTGATAAATTCACTGGTTTATGCAAAAAATTCTGTACATGGTTACCAGTTTGTCCCTCTACGTAAGACGTGGCTTATAGTCCCTATAGAACCAGGAATTCATTTATACATCTGTTGTCGTTGAAGCACAACAAACGCATTCGAAAAGGTTTGAAAATATAGATAACATGATTATATTCCTAAACATTTTAACGTACTCATAGATGAAAAGTGCAAAACTGAAGCTAACAATGAAGGTATTAAATGAGTCAAGAGTTTATAAATACTTTGAAGTATTTTATATTTCGTTCGAAAAATGGAAGATATATTTAAAATATAAGGAATAGTCAGATCCATTTATAACTCGTTAATAATTAGCCCAATGGTCATACTTAAAAAGAAATTGACGTACAAAATAAAAGGACTGTTTAAGAAAAGTGCATCCTAGATAAATGCACTATATATATATATATATATATATATATATATATATATATATATATATATATAATCAATAAAAACCCTTAAGTTTATTGTCGTAATTCGATGGATTTGCGCAATTACAAACTAGACCTAATAGATTAGCTAAACAAGAACAGAATGTGTTCATTTATTTGGCACAGATTTCTGTTATAATTAACAAGATCAGTTATTTTCTATAATTAATAAATAAGTATTTATCTGATAGGACGATAGTTATGTGATGAAATATTATTTCGTTAGCCTATAATAATCGGTTGGACCTACTATAATCTCACTTATATACATATTTATGTGGTTATTGAATTTAAACAAATCGTGATACCTAGTTAAAATGCTCTGCTCCTATTGAGAAGTAGCTGTCCTTATTTCCACTCTGGTTCATAACACAAGCCAAAATGCACTAGTAGAAATTTACGAATTCTTCAAATGTTGAGAATTAGTTAGTAATCATTCAGTCATAAACCACGTATAGCCCGATACAAATATACGTTAACCCAGTTTGCCAACCACACCAGCACGATATGATGAATTCAACATAATAAATATTGAACTAGTCAGAATAACTGGGATAGCAATGATAGTAAGACGGAATAAACATTGAGAATACGGAGTTGAAAAGATATGTATGAGGGAATACTGAGAATCAAGATTTAGACGAATATAAGAAGCAAATTAGTGGTAGATGTAAAGCAATCAATTCACAAAAAGCTATCAACTTTATTAGTAATTCATTAAATAAGCTGGAAAAACACAGTAAAAGAAAAGCTTCAAGTTTCAAAACTATAGTCAGTAAATAATTACACAGATGTAGTATCACCCAGAACAGACTAAACTTCAAATTATATACTAATTTCAATAAAGACGTCTGGACTTAAGAGTTGGTCAAACAAAGCTGATATGTTGCTGATAGTAATTTAATTTTCAAAACAATCGGAGCAAGATAGGTGCTGAACATCATTGCTCAATCGGATCGCATACAGCAAAGCAACAAAAAAGACAGTTTACACTGGAATGGTACAGATTACCAATTAGTTTTGATAAAATATGTTTGAGGTTTTTGTTCCTAGGTAGTAAAGTATGGCAATGGTATAATATTAGCTGCAACTCACTAACCAAGTAAAATTTTATTCACTATAGTAAAACATGCCTAGTGAGCGGGAGGGTTGATGAACACCTACCTACACAAATAGATGGCTGAGCACGGGTTATGAATATGATTATTTTTACATGTGCAAGAATACAAAAGTGAGGAAATAGAAAAAGAATTACAGTTTGGTAAGTTATAGTAAAGAAAATACACTTGCTTATTGGATGTCAGTAAGTATAACTCGTAGTTACTCGAACATAGGAATAATTACAACTTCGAGAATCCTTTCAGAAAGCAAAACAGGCTTCAAGATGAAAGTCACAGTCGTAATCAGTTTATTGACTGCTGATTTAGTGATTTCGTTATGAAAAGAAAAGAATTCTGAATCTCTACGTTTTAATTTAAAGTGTGAAAATTGTAACGTAAAATTTGTGATACTTGTGTAAGTTTTTTTACACACATCATTTGCTTTGAAGACAGTACTATAGAAACTTCTGATATTGATTGAAGACTATGAACCCCAGTAAGAAGGAACCAAATAAAAATAAAAACTAATATTACAAATAATATTTTCATTATCACACTTTAGGTGGAAAAACAAATATCACTAACCTGGTATAATAAATAAAGTCTGGGACACGTCAATCCCAAAACAAATACTAAAAAGTGTAAGAAAAATCACTGCTTAACGTACGTGACAACAGACAGTAAATTATCAGACATCGAATTTTTATATGGGTTAAGGAATATTCACGTTTCAAAGAAAAATAGGAATCTATATCATCGTGGAGGGTTATGAACCGCACAACGAAGTGCTTGGATTGGTGACATAGATATAGTTGGTTCTCTTTTTAATAGAAATAGTATACATAGAACTAGTCAATCTTATCAGTTTTTCCTCACTTTAATGTCTTCTATTACTGACAGTAATATTAGTCTTCATACTTTGCTTTTATTTCATTAATTTCTTGTTGCTGTACAGTAATTAACAAATAGTCCGCGCTGATCCTATGTTGTTTACGTCTATCATGAAAGTGGAATTATGCTTTAGGTACGCGAAATGTCAAAAATCTAAAGTATTAAAAATAAAGTCTTTCATTCTGGTTATTTATACCTCGGGAATTGAAAACTTGATACATTATAGCAAGTTCAGAAAAGTAGAATACACCTTTTAATTCCAAAAATTTAGCTCATTTTTCAATGAGATTCACAATAGTGTGACCGAACTTTTGATGGTCAAGAATACGACTCGATGATTGGAGTAACGGAAATGTTGTGTCCCGATAAGGATAATGAATGGTAACTTTGGTATCCATTTATGACCAATACCGTGCATATATTTTTATCGTATAATTGCTAAGTAACTAAGCTATTCATATTCATATACCCCTTATTATGAGTTTTATTTTGACCTATGAATTATTGTTATACGATTTACCGTTCTTGAATTGTGCCCTGTCTATCATTTAATATCTCCCTTATTCACAATCATATTTGGCTGAATCTTGTACAAATGTTATTTTCTATTTTATAGTACGATGTGGTCTGTTTATTTTGTATAAAAACCCAGTATGCTTGAAACAAACGATTTATACCGAAGAGGCTGGGATTGGTGTTTTTGATTTGACTGGCTGTGCTAGGCAGACGCAGGACCGATAAGTACTCTAGACTGCTCGTACGGGTTTTGTGTATCAGTGGTCCGATCGATAATTCGCTGTTTTCTAATTGGTGGTCTTATCACGTCATACATTAACAGGGAAATCCACTCGACTACAAGATATAACACGAAACAACCCTGTTTTGTTGATAGTGAGGAATGATACAGTATGAATAGTCAATAACTACTTATAAGGCTAGATCTGCTAACTTATTTAACTAAAGGTTGGTCTTCGATTAAAATATAACCAGTAAAAGGAAGATTGGTTATATATACTTGGACGTTTTATCCGTTGATTAAACAGGACAAAACACTATGCTGTATACAACAGTATATTACAGAATAGAAAATTAACGTTGCTCATTTACTTAATACAAGTTTTAATACTTGATTTCGAGAGACACTGCTAGTGTGAGGGCCAATGATACTATTCAGCTATCGAAACCAAAATTGGTAAGAAAAAAGGGTCTAAAACGTGAAACTTCACAATTGAAAGTCATGCGTTAACCACCAAACCGCCACTACTCACAAAGCAAAATAAAAATAAATCCGATGCGATGAAACAATGTCCGACGTTTATTAAATATCCAATAAATTTAAAACTTCGGATGTGGGTCAGGTTTCGATCCATTATGAAGTAAAAATAACCAAGTTCTAAACACTAAGAGGCACTATATTCACCATGCCTTTCAAGATTTAAAATGTTAACTTTTTCCTAGAGCATATGTCACAATCCTATGTCGTAAACGCTTTTGGTTTCTAATGTACTCCATAAAGATCAATGAAACTTTCACGATTCACGTGATATGACGTTATGACAGAATTATCCCGAAACGTTAGTTGTCTGCCATGAAAAGAGAGTAGTCCGCTAGGTCATGATGCAATAAAAGCCCCATATGCAACCGCCTTACAATTATTTAATTCTATAAGTTCCATGTTTTCGCTGAGTAACTATAATCATCAAAAAGATTAATTTATATGAAAATCATTTGCGATTATAACATAAAACTCACGTATAATTATCAATGTAAGTAAATTAAACCATCCACCTACAATTGATAGTATGTACAAGCCGATTGCAAGCTAGAAAATAGCAAATATATATAAAAGTGATATAATAGCTGTTGGAATTGAACAAATTATACTAGTATGGTAGAAATCTGGTATAAATTACTCGAACGAAAATATTGAGAAGAAATTGCCATCAAGACCTTTCAGCACTTATAATGATTATTTTACACACTTTAGAGCTTATTACTACTTCTTATCACTAAAACAGAATATACGAATTCCGGTTCAATAACAATCCTATTGTTTAAAGACGGGCTTCCCGTAGAATATCCACTTTCTCTACTCAACTAAAAACTTGGGAAGTCACGCGGCAATAAAGACTCAGATATAAAACTCCTCTTAAGCGTGAAGTGTTATTTGATGATCACACCTAAGAAGTGTTATTTTGATACTTAAATTATCAAAGTGCTGAGCGTTATGCAGGTCACATTTATAAATGATGGTATTCGAATAAAATCCATCGTAAAAAATACACTAGTCACTCCAATAACGGTAGCAGAAACAAATCGAACTGTTGTTTCGTGGTTTAGGGAATAGATAAAGTTAGTTACATTTCAGAAACCTGTTCCATATAGCGAGGGCTGTTGAAACAGGTCTATTAACCTACCCGTGAAATAAGTATAGTTCGCAGTCTAGTAAATAAGCCTATCTAGGGTTGAATTGACGTAGTGTTTGATAAGTTGATATATATTCATGTATTTCACATGGGTTTGATGACCTTCAGCTGTTAACTTTTGGTCTTCCTTCAATACAAACGAACCAAACTGTATACAGTGAAAGACGGGTAAAACGTGTCTTTATAAACTACTTTGTACAGTTACAAAAAGTCCTATCGATAAAATAATAAAACAGTTAAAATATGTAGGTTTCGAAATATCACTAATAAGACAGTATGACTAGCTATGCTCCCAGTCTATGCCCAAGCAATGAATGTTGCTTAGAAAATTAACAAGAACAGTACGAATAAAACCACAAGTCATAATATGAAAGTGAGTAATAGTGATTATAATAATAATAGTCGAGGAGTTCGTGTATCTAGGTAGCTGCATAAGTTCTGGTGGTGGCGTGGGTGATGACATCAATTCACGTATAATGAAAGACAGAGCAGCTAATGCCAATCTGGGCCATTTTTGGCGCCTTCGTGATGTTAGTCTGGCTGTAAAAGGTCGGATCTATAACGCGTCGGTAAGAGCATCTTTGCTCTATGCTTGTGAAACCTGGGCTCTCTGAGTTGAGAATGTTAGACGACTCTCTATGTTTGATCATCGTTGTCTCCGAAGTATTGCTGACATCCAGCGGCAACACCGTGTTAGTAATGCAGAGGTTCGGCATTGTGAGTTCGGGCGCAGGGACGATAATTCAATTGGTTTCATTATCTTGAAACATCGAGCGGGGTGGCTTGGATATGTTCTACGAATGTCGTCCCAGAGAATCCCACGTCGTGCATTATTTGCCAACGCTGGGACTGGTCGGAAAAAGCAGAGAGGTGGTCAGTGTATGACATGGTGTTGTGGTATGGAAGAAAACTGTACAGGACTGGGTTCTGTTGGTCCTTCCCGACTCAGTGGTTGTGGTCCTAGAGATAGTGCAACACAGTGGCTAGAGACGTTATCAGATATGGTTCAGAATAGAAACCAGTGGTGATCCTGTTGTAACTATATTTTACCTTCTTCATAAAAAATGGACGTATCTTCTTTAACTGGAAGTCAGTCAGTCAGTCAGTTACAACGTAGAACTTCGTACGTACGTACATCAGTTCGAGTTGCCATACCACATTAGCACAGAGATGCAGTTGTCGATTCAAATCCCATAGTGGTAGAAGTAGTAAGAGTATAAGCATTATGTGAAAGATTAAGGTTTGAAGATGTTATTGAAGGAGTATAATACAGTGAAATAAATTTGGAAAGAGAAAAAAGAATTCAGAAGATTAGAATTTGGTAGAATTCTTCTTTAACTGGAAGAATTCTTTCTGATTGTACCTCTGCCAATTGAACTGCTTCTCCCATTATTATTATTTCACTATCATACACTAATTTCTGTCCGTTATTGTTCTCCCTTTCCTTATACGCACTTTGCATTCTCTATCTCTTCACATTCTCATTGTTATTGTGTTACGCATATATATCTGGTACCCCTTTGTACCAATATTTATGTGTTCAAATAAATAAGAATAGTAATGATGGAAAAAATTTGAGGATATAACAGTTCGGACCATTGGAAAAAAGGTTAACCTTTATGTTGCGGTGGCATTATGAAGATAAACAGTAAAACAAATTTACCTTGGCAGTTTCAAAATAATCTTGCATCAATAACATACGACGTAATTGATTCAACTTATCAGATAACTGTTCAGATGCAGCTCCAACACGCTGGGCAATTTTATCTTCAGATAATAGAATATCATATTCAAGCCATGAACTGAAAGTAGATATGTCAAAAAAGGGAATTGTTAGAGTAGGGTTGTGTTGTGTATAAAAGTTGCAAATAATGGATGAAAGTTCAAGTAAACATAAACCACGAATGGTCGAAACAGAACTATGTTCATATTTTAACGGGTATAATGGGAGCTTGGGGAATAAAGCGCCCCAGATAAATCCTCAAAAACATGTGATTGTTGTATAATCATGAATCTATATAATTAGAGCACTTAACATAGGTTTCGGTTCGAGAAATAGAAATTTCCTTGGCAAATTTAATGAAAGTTTCTATGGTTGTATTAATCAGCCATCGTTTACCCTGTTTCTTGTTGACCAACTTGGAATCCTAGACATTTAAGAACAACTCAGGTTTCTAACAGCGACTAGCGAAATGTCTAACACTTGAGAGTTTGACACTAGATCCCTAGATTTTCAAAATACCTCTAGACTCGAGCTCTAAATAATAAAGAAAAAGAGATTTGTGGATGTATATTGTTTATTAACATAATATGTGACCATATAACCAAGTTGTGACAAATAATCCTTGGTATTTTTTTTACATATTTTTAGATAGTTGCTACTGAGTGCTGGTCGACGGGGATATTTTCTTTTGTATTTCGCGTACTTTATGGAAGAATTTTTGGGACTCCAACAGTAAAATTGTACACAAATAATAGAACAACATCACGGAGCTTTATCTACATTTCCCCTTTTACGAAAGTTTTCAGTGTAACCAGGTGGATGTAATATATATATCAATAAAAATGCACTGAAATATTAGACAGTCTATGGCTAAAAGGATTGTGAACATACTGAAATGAATTATTTGAATTGTTTGGCGTTTCCCGTTTACTTGAACCAATAACGACATTATACAGTTTGCAAGCTGCTGTGCAGCAAAATAAGGCAAGTCCAGCGTAAGCAACGACGGAAATGAATGACATGCAGGATAAACTTAACAAAAATGTCAACCCAACAGCTGAAACAATACCCGACTTGATTGGTTCACTCCAATAAATAATATCTCTAACTACATTAAAAGAAAATTTCAAAAAAGTTACCAAGTGGTGCATGCAGTAACAATTTATATAAAGAGCACAGGGAATAGTATGAGCCATCAAGATGGCATGAACGTCACCTGGTAACTAACCAGAATGACATACCAAGTCAATGGTACTAAATTTAAATTTATGGTCTACTGGCTGAGAGTGGAATAATTAAACTACGTTGCATAATGCAATAAGTAAAGTCATACCTTACACAAATATTATTTAATGCTAAGATTGTTACGCAACAGACACAGTGAAGCGTTTCGATACTACCAATAATGTTAATTCATGGAGGTACAATGAGTAACTTCGGACTTTAAGTGGGACAATTTCACCAGTTTTACTGATAAATAATGTTTAGACAAAATAACCAAGATGGAGTAGTTATGAAAGTCACCACATTTGAAAACATTCTCGTCCATTACAATGTTGGTGATCACTGGTAATTTAAGTGTAACCCTTGATTTGCAGTATATCGCGTGAATGATATTAACCTGAACACAAAATGATTGAAGTGAAAGCTGGACAACAACACTCAAATGGTGTTTATAAGATGACTGGACACACAGTCAATCAACTGCGAGTTGAGGATGAATCGTTGTATAGAACAGAAGGCTAGATGTCTGTATTATTCTATCTTTAGTAACCTATAGCAGTCTAGTCGTCTCTTGGAAGGATCAAGGTGAGATGTAGATACCCTTTAGGTATCAGGAATTTAGGAATTGACTAATCACTTAGAAAAGTTGCACTTCAAGGGGACTCGGGTCATTCTTGGCTTTACAACCCACTTAATTTGTGATTTCAGTTATTCCAACACGGTCGGAAGAATAAACTATGATCCACAGTGACATGTCACTGTCCAAAACATTGCAAATAAGCCACCTCTTCACCAACGGTATATAAATATGAAGACATTTAGCGTTCCCAGTTGTTCACTGTAAGGAATCCAGAGGATTTCCTCGACATCCATACTGATATAAAACTTGTAGTAATGAGTCATGTTTATCAAGCTACGGCGTGTTATGACTCCTAGTTGAGAGACAACACGAGTAACGTTTCACAGACCGTCAGATGGCGTAATTTGAGTGTCCATAGGGCATAAATACATGTTTAGTTTTATTGATAATTAACGATTGGATCAGAAAGGAATTAAACATGTGACTTACACGTATCCATTTGCCACTGATCAGTTCTTACTGGCTTGAAAGATGGGTCAGGACGAAGAGAATGTACAGGAATGTGTTGACGTTTATAAGCAGAAATTTAGAATCTTAGTGGGGTCTACTAGAAGATCAAAGTAAATGTAAACACGTTATCCAACAAATTATTAGGGATATAATAACCAATTGTGCGAGTGCAAGTAGTTTAATACAGTCTAAGATATAGAAACATGCATAACAACAACGTTTAAAGCGAAGCCAAATACAAAGATGGTCACGGAGTTCGTACTTCAGTGTAACGGTACTATTTAAAATCTGTGCCAAAGGTTAATGGTTGAAACTAACAATATAAACTGAATAGTTATCATAGATTATATACGGCACTGTGTTCTTACTTTTTTACTTATTTGAATATATTCCTCAATACAAAGATGTATCGAAATATAGGTTTGTGCCATAAAATGAAAATGATATTGTAAGGAGATAGAGAAAAAAAAGCGAGAATGTTTGAAAACGGGGAAGAATAGTTTAAGACAGTGAAAAAGCACGAAGACGTAAAAGAATTTCGGTCAAGAAAATATAAAACCAGAAAAAAATCTTTCAGTAAAAGAGGTTCTTCATATTTATGAGAAGAAAGTAAACGAAAATCACAGTGGGAACGCAGATGAATTTCGTTCTGACACTTGCCTGAAAACGTCTCTAGGACTCCGACCAGTAAGTCGTAAGGGACCAAAAGAATCTTGACCCGTACAGTTTTCCTTCTAAGTACGACATTATGTCATACATTGAGTAGCTCTTCATTTTATCCAATCAGTCTGAGGGTCGGTACATAATTCACGATATACAACTCAATGGGGCAACATTTGTAGGACATCCGACAAATACGTTAGTCGGTTTATGTAGATGGTGATAACGGTTGAACTGTCGTCTTCGTACCTTAACACACGTTGTCGAACCTAAGCACACACCAATGAGTTGTGAACAGAGGGTTTTACGGCCAGGTTAACAACACTATGACTTTGCAGATGCCTTCAGGTTGGGATAAGCAACTCTGGCTTGTACTTCATGGGTGATGAAACTATCACTGAAGACGCCACACAAACAGGTACACGAACTGGTCAGTCGCTTTAAATGCTCACCATCAGGATTGAGTGCAAACAAAGATCCTGTTAGTCTTGTCAATGTACCTGACACTTGGAGGATGCAAAGCACATGCCAATATGTACATGTGGTGATTCTCAACTGGCTAAATGAAGAATGAATGTCCTTTATATCACCGCACATTGATATAATATTATTATTATTATTGTCATTAGTATACTACTTGAACGGCGTCATAAAAATTTGTGGTTTTGAAAAACTTCTCTGAACATGATGTAACTGGGATAATGAACGGTGCGAATGTGTCTGGTACGTTGATATTACTTTCTCATTTCATCAGTCTTTTCACATTCAAGCCTTGACTGCTCAATATGCTTTGGTCAAATCTTCATTTCTGCCAAAATTTATTTCTCAATAACATGTGCTCAACATATATAAGTATATATTTTTTTATAAGATTGTCAATTTTATGCCTAAAATCAAACACTACCAGTTACACCTAAAAGTGTCAAAGTCAAAAGTGGTTGATTTGTCTTGAAATACGTAACTATGCTCCAAATCGTGAATAAGTTTTCAAACTTTGAACCGTAAGATTTACGGACGATTGTTGCACCTCTATAATAAAACGGAATGTACGAAATGTTTTTATGAGTGGAGATATGCTATCTCAGTGTGTTTAACATGAGTAACTTCAGATAAAATCGTATCGCGCATTTTTATGAATCATGGAGTAAGCTAGTTCATCGAAATAAATCGGTAATCAAGTTTGGCAAGTTGCTTGCTGTAACGAGTTACGAGCTTTAACATATGAGTCCTAGAGACAACTGAAGCGTGCTGTCTATTATTTTGGGAATATGTGGTATCATGTAAAGTGTAAGAACAGACTATCATTATTGCCTTTCTTTCAGTCTTTGCTAATTAATAAACCTTATCACACTTTTCGAATAAATCAGCGGTGAGACGTGGTTGTTTTCTCTCACTTTACTCCAGGCGTTATCATATAAAGCTTTATTATGTTGTTGAACTTCACGTGGTCAATCTTCTTCGATAGAAATTCCTATTGAACAGTTTTGTCCAATTAATTGGAGGGACTTTGATTTTAAGGAGCACTTCACGATTGCTGGCCTGCAACAGTTGTAGTACTTCTCTAGCTTCTGGTAGAGGGTGAATATGTGATAAAAACTCTTACGACCAGAATGGAGACCAGCCTGCTCTTCGCAAGTTAATCTTTCTTGTGTTTTGACTATTATATGATGTTTGATGAAAGTCAATAATTCGGACACAAACAGCTGCAGTCATATCTCTATATAATTATTGTTCAGGTGAAGTACATCTATTTTAACGTAGAGACGAATATCGAATCAATATATCGGAACTCTTTCTCATTCCCAAGCTTTTGGAAACAGCTCAGTCCCTTCATTAACCAGAAAGTCATCGTTACCCTTCAAAAGTGATGAGAGTGTGTAGCATGTGCCTGGTGATTCGTGGCGCTTCAAGAGTTAAAAAAGAGACTACATTATATTAACAAACCATTCGGATTAAAATGGCAGGTCTTGGACTTTTATTCGAAATTCAGGCATCCATATGTCTGAATAGCATTTCGTCCTTAGCATTTTGTTCTTAGTAAAAACGTTAGCTATAATTCTAAACATGGACGTCTGGCATTCTTAATTTAGCAACTGGATCGAACTAGTTAGCGCTCTCCGACCATGAAAACGTCTGGTTTTGACTGGAACTGGAGAACTGAACTACTTTACTGTTTCCGTTTGTGGTGTGGTGGACCAGACAATATATAAAAGCAAAAGATATCAACAAAGTTAATAACAACCAATAGTAATATTAATATATACAAGTTAAATGTTACAAATACAATAAATAATGGGACTTTACTTAAGTTCACCCAAAATGATGCGTGTTCGGCTTTGATCTGGTACAATAAATCCACAATTATAGATGCTTAGTAATTCCAAACGTATCGATGTTCTCCCCAGTATTGTAATCCAAAGTAAGATGTGATGTATTCACTTTCTCAGTCTATGAATGTAAATAATATTTGCTTTAGAACTAAGTTAACTCAATCTCGAATGAAAACAGAACGAGGGATGTGTGAGTATTAATGTATTTGTTAGCCAGAAAGAAGATGTCACGCTATGTTGGAATCACAACGGAAAGTGTCTTCAAGGTCATTGACTAAAACAACATGTACAATCATTTAATGATGAATGTACATGCAGTGAAAAATTGACAAAACAAATACAAATAATATTAAAAACTATTTACAAAATAAGCTTGTCGGTCATATCTCCACAGTGGTCAAACAAGCAGTCATCCTGAATAGTCAGACGTGTTTTGGCGACTTGTAAGGGGCTCGTAGAAAGTCGATGCATATTGGCCCAACGTTTAGTGAATCTGCGAGTTCGACCGAGCCTTACCGCTTGGTCTGACACCAAAACCAGCAAAATCAAGTGGAAATGCAAAAAGGTCCATGGATAAATTCGTGTGAAACAAGCTTCTCAAGGCAACAGATGGAGAGTGAATTTGTAGTAATTCATTAGTCTTGAATACCGGTACTAGTTATGTAACATACAGCGATGTCAATGCTTTCGAAAAACATAGACAATCTAACGTGTTGTTCGATCTGAATAACTGTGTGGACGTTGAAGGCCAGATTGAATTGCACACCTGATCTCGAAAAGAAGTCTTAAAAGTTGGTGTTCTATGACAGCATTCGACTTTTAATCATTTAGTGACTTGAAATTGCTCAGTTAGGACGGGATTTTACACTTAGGCGACCTGTTTTATGAGTTGAAGTATTAAGGAATAAACAACATGCTAACAAGCGCGTGAAGCAGTGTAAAACATAAACAAATTTTATCGAATGATTATAAATATGACCTGTGAGGATGCGAAAACGTTTGACTGAATTATTCCATCCAACGACTAAGCTCCCATTTTGAGATTTTCAGATAGGGATAAAGAGACATTGCCCTAGAGCTATAGATTCTTCTCTTTGGTTTTCCGAAATTCAAGGTTCCAAAGAAATTATTTGGTTTACACAATTTGTTTACTGAAGGATGTGTTTCAACAGTTATTTTGTGTTCTGGTATTCAAAGATTGTTTACAAAGTACTTTCAAAAAATCTGTCAAATAAATTGCATACATCACGTTTATAAGTATACACACAAGCACTCCTATACACCAGTCACGAAGTGGCTACGTTCTGTTTGTGATTAGAAGCGAACAAAAATAAACGCCAACATATGTTTAAACGATAACAATAGTGAGATCTTTGTTGTATATATACGTGGAAAACCCCCATACGTTCATTTATTTGGTTCCCTCTGCACACAAAGCTACTTCCATCGCTCGCTGTATTCACCTACATCATACTCATTTATTCTGGTTTGTTTGTGGTTATATTGTTTACAAATTCTTAAAATGACCAAATGTACAGTGTCGTAGAGATTTTTAATGACTGTTTCATCCGTGTTTTGCCTAACATTACCTTTTTTGTTTAGCGTATTGAATTACTATCCTCTGATTGCTCTCATGTGGATTGATTTTATCGCACTAAAAAAGAGACGCGTTTTCTGATTTTTAGGAAATATTATTGATGTTAACTGAAAATTAGTTGTATGACCCTTTCAATTCTTATATACTCACTATATCATAGTTTTGTTTCTCATTTTTGGAGGCAATTAAATTACTCTATCCTTTGTAAGTATCATTACCAAGGTTTGACTTGATAATTTCAAGTAAATTGAGTATTGGGTAGATTGATATGAATGGAAATAATATATTTGTAATACCCTGATGTGTAGAAAATTCAATCTTTTCAACTCATTGGGATATTACAAATATATTACATTTATTTATAGTCTACCCTTCATTATGCATGTGGAATATTGTTCCTTGCATGAAAATAACACTTTTTCCATCTTCGTAATCAGTTTATATTATTCACGACCTAGTCGTTTAGTGTCCTATATTCTGATTATACTAGATGTCGTTATAAGTGGTTGATACAACTAATGGATAAAGTACTGTTGGTATATATTTCGTACCTATGTTTAATTTGACAGCATTGCCTCTGTACCATTTTGTATCCTTTTCCGCACTGTTGTTTGAGAATTATCGCTATTTATCTCTTTTTTTATGCATTTATGGCACATCAATGAAGAAGCATTGGAATTCATAGATCTTGCCTGTAAAAATGGCGTGTACGTGCCCTGGAAGAAATATAACTATACAGACTGTTAACAAATTTAACAATTTATTGGGATATCACAAATGATCTGCTCCTTGATAACAGCTTTATGTAACTGTTTTGATACCCTTATGCACTAGAATTTGTAGTAGTTAGTTAGTTGCAACTAACTAAGGACAAAATAATGTTGTACTAATTTGGAAATATTTAATTCACCATACATATTCCAGTAATACGACTTAATACAACTGATGTGCTAGTGGAAAAATCGGATGAAATTGCTAAGACCCGAGGAATTCTTCGATCAAAGCTTAAACAGACCCTGGAAACTCTAGGAAAAACATTTTACCTAATTAGTACTGAATAGTAGTCTCTCAGAAACATCTAAAAAGTGAAAAGTCATATGTGTCGCATTTCTGATTGCATGATCATACATCCTACTTCTATGTTTAGTAGCGTTTGAGAAGCTCAAGACAAGCTGAAATCTCATGACTTCCCTACATTTTCTGTACATAAACTGACATTGGGTTAAAGGATTGTTTTCATATTTCCCGCCTTTCCTCTCGTGTTCAGGTTGTCGTGTAGAGTTAACCTAAGAAGAGCTCAGGAAACTGGTACAATCGTCCAGTCAGCAGATTTATCACTCGTGACGGAGAAAACTACAATGAACATTTTTTTCAACAACTATAAGCATATATGGAGCGTCAGAGAGTGTTTGAACAGTCGTAAATAAGAATCATGGTAGCCCATATGTGGAAAATGTGCTTATACCAGCCAAACACAGCCTTTTGTGAACAACAAGTGACGCACAACAATTCAGTCACTAATGCTATCCATGAATTAACTTATTACGGTGTAGCGAGTGTTACTTTTGACACATGATTCTAGAAATATGAAGATCTGTCTCAAATGTTTGGAGAACAGTCTTTTCGTTTTAATATCCATTACCAATGCTTGAAGAAAAATCTAGATGACTGGATGAAACATGCAGGGATCGTGAGTCAGGAATGTTATAAGTTCAACTTGTCCCCCAAGACGAAAGACCAGTTTAAATTATTCGCATTTGTGTGTGGCCTGCACTCACCCAAGGATGCTGATATCCGAACGAGAATCCTAAGCAAACTTGACAGGGTTCCGGTACTAACCTGTAGGTAGTTACTAGTGAATGCTGACGATTGTTGAACTTATAACTGTTATAACGCGAAATATAGCGTATTGCGATAGGACTACAGGAAATTCTACCAATTGACCGAATTCAGATGTCCTAGTTCGACCCCAATACTGTTCCCCAACTCCAATAAATCAGAACACAGCCGTTAAATGAGAATTGTTTATGGGGTCAGCAGCAGAACAAACATGGTTTACAGACAAGGCATATTTATACAGTTACGATGACTATTATCAGTAACCAATGGAAAGGAAGGACACGTAAAGGTTATAATTAGGATGACTCAAAATTGACCAATAGGGAAACGACACATGAAAGTCATAGTTAGGACACTGTAAATAATGGCCAATAGGAAATAACATGCGAATTATGTGAAGAGTTTGAAAACATACCATTTTACATTCGAGATAATTTTTGGGATATTCTTGTGAATATCCTAACAATAACATAATTCGTCAATGGTAGAAAACGGTAGCTGACTTTATCACGTCAACGCAGTTGAGAGAAAATACTTACGAGGTTCCAGCACGCAAAATTATAGTATTGGCAACAGAAATCCATCATCCCCATGTCGGTTATGTGAAGGTTGACATTTCAAAAGGTTTTTTTCCGTTTTAATATCATCGTTCTATTACATGTTTTAGAAAAATGCATAGATAAAGTCACTTTGAAACCTGATAACGCCATTAATGGCCGAAAGTATATTCTAAAATATTTAAGTCGCTAAAAGCCAAAAGAACAATAGCTCTCAAAGAAAGAACCGGCTTCCATAACTGCATAAAATACGTTTCTCTCAAGATTAACAAAGACGATGTCCGCTTACAGCTGGACGCTGCTTCGACATGACACTTATAATCAGAAGAGTGTAGGAGATTGGGAGACCGCGAATATATCTATCCCAACAATCATCACAGTGCATCCGGAGGAATGTTAAACATTGCTAATGCGATACATTGTGAAGTCACAGTCAACGAAATAACCAAGAGGGGAGTAGTATTGCTGGCAGAAAATCCAACTACGGAATTATTGGGACTTGATTGGATAGAGAAGCTGAGGTTAACAGACCGCCCCATAAACTTGATCTGCAGCATCAGTACAACGAATGTGGAAGAGATAAACTTGGTGGGGGTATTATTATAACGACATAAAATGGTGTTCCAGTATATGAAGCAAACACACTACGACAATGGGGAACCAAACTCTTGGGTTATGATTACAAGATCAAGTAGCAACAAACTACTGATTTCGGACAAACTGACACCTTTTCTAGACTGTTCGGCTCACAAATGAAAAGTGAAGATACTTTAGTGGCAGAAATTGAGACGGATCAAAAGTACACCGTGTGTTGGAAGACGCAGCGGATGGTCTACCAGTTGCTGTCAAGGCTATTGAAGAAGCTATGGTAGATGACAAGACATTAAGAGGAGATATCTTCTCACCAAGTGGCCGAAGCGTCGTTTTCAAGGAGAACCGATACAGTAATCCCGCCGGTAGAACTCGCTCATGATTGTCGATTCATGTTTTATATTCGATGACAGAATTGTTGTTCCAAAAACATCGTCCCAAAGGGTTTCGAAACACTTCCACAGCGGCTATTCTGGCATCAATAAGATGAAATCGTTGGCTAGTAGCCATGCTTACTGGCCTACAATGGATCAAGAAATCGAAACCAAATAACACAACCGTTTGAGATTTTTAGCTAGAAGTTTGTGCTGATGATGTCGATCAGAAGGACGATGAAAGCTCCACGACTAAACCATTCAGCTCAGAGAACAAAACTCCATCAAAAGTCACAATTGTTCATCGTGCTTGCAATCACCCAAAAGTCCGAAGACGTGTGAATCACAATAACGAAAACAGCCTAGTAGTCCCTGGGAGAGACTGTATGCAGATTTTACTGAGTCAGTAAGAGGAAAAGTGTTTTTAGTCATGGTGAATGCACCCACAAAATGACCGCAAATATATGCCATGAAAAACTGCACAACAAGCTATCTGTATTATTTAGTTGTTTTGGAGTTCCAGAGATCATGGTGACCGACACTGGCTTGAAATGCACTTGAGAATCATTCAGGCACTTCTGTAGAACTAATGGAATTACAAAAATACGCTCTTCATCGTATCACCTTCAATCAAATGGACAGGCAGAGCACTTTATTGAAACATCTAAAATAGCATTACTGAAAGAAGATGGGGGGACAAGTCAGGCAGTTACGAAATTATTGACAGCTCATAGAACTGCACCCAACCATATTGTAGCAGATGGTAAGTCCTCTGCTGAGGCTATGTTTGGAAGAAGTATTCGAACTATATTTGACGCCGTGTTGCTACCTAAGCCAGTGGATATATGCAATCAAAATCAGAATATCCGAAGTTTTAACGTGGGAGATAAAGTAGTCGTCAATTCATACCTTGGAAAAAATCGTTGGGAACCTGGATAAGACACAACAACCAAATCCACAGGGAAAAAGGAGATTGAACACGGTTGACAGACAAGTGAGCCCGTAATAAAGGTTGATATATTAGGCCAATATACTCTTATTCTAGCTTCTGGATAAGCCAATTTACCTATCCATCATGAGTCACGTTTTGACCTTGTTAATTAATCACTTATCAACCCTGACTGTTTTTATATGAGCCTATGTGTGTGTACAGTTCTCAGCTTATTCATCAAATGTCTGTAATTCATTTTTAGCTGATTATAAATATTGATTAACGCTTGATAAAAGCGAGTTGGCTTACCCGCCATCTCCAATGCATGTCATTTTCTCTTCCACCTCTCTGATTTCCTGTCCAGATCAATGAATGTACAAAATGTATGTATTCGAAATCCATTCTCGCATTTGATTTATTTAACTCTGTTATTCATCAATGAGGATTAAGTCATGTATTACATATGAGGATAGACAGGATGTATATTTTGACAACAATCATTCATACGATCTCAGTCGGAGCCAGATTTAGACCCTCAAAAATGGTGAGCCGCATTTGGAACACGCACCATTTCTCTACTAAAAGTCATCCACTGAAGATAATTACAGATATTCCAATGATAGGAACAGTTATCGTCGCTGGACACCAAGAAAGTCGGAAGGCCTCTGGAAGTCAGTCATCAAGCTGTAAATAGACCCGAAGAAGAAATCTTATTAGAAATTAATTATCAGTCTATTTGAATTAACTCTATCTATTCCTTAGTGTTCAAAACTAAACAAATAAAATGTTGTACCAAATCAATTATCTAATAATATCAATCTCAAAGTAAATAAGTAGAGTCGAAAAGATAGTTTAGAATTTTTGAATGTATTATGGTTATTAAAAATAACAATACATAACATGAGATAAAAAATTGATTACACAAACACACATGTGACAATGTACACTATACTTTAGTTTTCTGTTATAAACAAGTTAACTGATGATGACTGTAAAAAACAAACAAACAAACAAATAAAGTAACATATATGAGAGAATAAACAATGAACTTTAACAAGAAATAAGGAGAAATAAGACTTTTATACTTTGAAATGAACTAGTCATTTATCCTAAAGAATAAAAATGTCTATACATAATAGAATAATGTACACAATGTAATAATATAAGACAAGTTATGTAATTATGTAATCATACTAACAATCACAATAAACACTCTATACGATTCTTATTTATTTGTGTTTAGAAGTGAATTTGCACTTCGTAAAAAAAAATTTGTAGCATTAAAGAATAAAACTATTAAACAAAATTAGTCGATATGACTAGGTTAGCAAATAAAGAGAGAAATATTTACAACAATATGCTACTGTGCATTCAACTATAAAGTTCAGTAATAATAGTAATAATCATAATCATAATAAAGTAACAATAATAATAATAATGAAAGAAAACAAGATCGAAGAGAAATAACGAGATCCCATGAAAATAAATTGCAGTTGATGATCAACGGTTGTATATTTACTGTACAAATCAACTGAAAAGATAACAATTAATATTCAAGAATGAATGGGAATAGAGAAACTTGATTATAGTCCTGCTACACTATAACAGGATGGATAGACGTTGATTCACATAGAAAATTCCAATGGATTGAATAACGTAGAAAAAACAACTAAATTTCATGGTAAGTTTGTTTAAATGCAAATACATGAGTGGTGTAAATATAACTACCGGATTGATAGAGCATATCATTAACAGTATCACAGTAAAAATGAAATGGAACCTAAACGGTCTTCCTACCGGAAAGAAATGAATCAGAAATGAAAGTAAATAGACTAGGAGGTAAAGTTAAATCTGAACCATGAATATCACTATGTTTTGTAATCGAACTGAAATGATCAACTGAAGCATAGTGCTCAGATTTAATATTATTTTGTAAATAGTGTTTGGGATAACGTACAGAAGTTAGATTGATCAAAGAACGAGTGGGTCGCAAGCAATTAATGTTCCATGTTTGAATGGGATTTCGAGGTATACTAGAAACATTAAACATATGAGATTCGTTCCTGGGAACAATAAAAAATTGCTTGTCTGAATTTTTATCCTCGGTTATCAACATATGAGATCTATCGGATTCCTCGATATTCATAATCGAATCGGCATCTAAAGATAACCTGTTAAAAGTAAGAAATATGAATGCACTCAGACATAAACAGGCCTCAAAATTTAAAAAAATGTGTTGTAAGTGTATAAAAAATCGAGGAAAATGTTTTAAAAAATTCACCACATAAACATTTTAAAATCAGATCTATAGAAATAAGACAGTAAGTCAAATAAAAATAATACATAGTGTAGGCGCAGACTTTGGGTCAAAGAAAAGACGCCAATGGATTTAAAAACGCAAAAAACAGGGCCCATTATTATTTTGCTCAATCGCAACTACATGAGTGGTATAAATACAGCTATTTGGTAATGTCTTGTCATAAATCGGAGGTATTTCGAAGGAAGTAAGATTGAAAAATCTTGAACTTTGTGAAGTAAGTTTATTATAACTTTGGTTCAGAACAGTCGTCCGAGTATAATTGTTTGAAAACAATCACATCTTTATTGAAGATCTTAAACACGCAATTATTGAATTTGAACATGTAATTAAAATATTATACACTATTTTAGAAAGATTCGATATATTTTAAAAGAACGAATTGTAAAATGACACTAGGAAAGTGTTTTACACATAGATACTCAAATATAACGCACTAAGACATCTTGAAGATGACATACTGAAATGTGAAAAACTTCAGTCAGACTAACTATGTCTCACAATATCCCTTTGAAGATGAAATTTAGGAAGTAACAACTAATTACCCATTAGTAGAACATGTTGGTTTTATCTTTACTACTTGTTAATAACCATATTCAAACCATGAACGTTTAACAGGTGTTGGAAACTGAATACATACACACTTCACCTAGATTCTTAATTTACTAAAGAAAAATAAACTTGAGTTGAGGACAGTAGGTGGTAGTTATGTTTCTCGAAAAGACTATATAATTTAGCGAAGAAATTGCGAAGGAAGATCTATCAAAGAAAGGATAAGTTAACTCACAAAAAACTGATTAGTACTGACGTCAGTAGGCGAAAATAATTTCTAAACTAAAATACTAGAAAACGATGTTTCTGCTCTTTCCTGACTAGCAGCGTGAATGACTAATTTACGGAGAAGAAGTATGAATGGATTGACGGAAACTAGTGGAATTCTGTAAATAATGTTTGACAATCAACTCGACTAATACTTTTAAGGCCTTTGTTGTGATATGTGCATCCTGTACGGGTTGGCTCGAGTTATTTAGTAACAAGTTTTATAAAATAGATGAATTATGGCTAGGGGTGAGATTCAGGACAGCCATTTTGTCTGACTTGGAACTTGTAATCTGTCAAATCCCGTGGAGATTTATGAATGGTAACTTTGAGAACAAAGCAAGAGAGATGGAAAAGGCAGCGGCAATAGGTAACAGCAGACAGCTATTCAGACTTATTAAAGAAACCGGCATTAGGAACCCAACTATTAGCGAAACTATCTCAGACAAAGATGGGCATCTCATTCATTCTCAATCCAGGAGATTGGATCGATGGGCAGAACACTTTAGGGATCAGTTCAACTGGCCTTCAGCCACACTTCAGTTACCCACGATCCCCAGTCATCCTGAATGGCAAATTGAGGTGAGTCCTCCAACTCTCTACGAGGTTGAAAAAGCTATAAGAAATCTAAAGCGAGGGAGAGCCGCAGGCCCTGACAGGTTTACCCCTGAGATTTTTAAGGATGGTGGTCCAGTACTAGCAACGAGATTGACTGAGGTCTTAGGTAGAATCTGGGAACTGGACGTAATTCCATCTGACTGGTCCCAATCACCGATTGTGCCAGTCTATAAGAAAGGACAAAAGTCCTCCTGTGACAAACACAGAGGAATCAGCTTGACTAATATAGTGTCTAAAATATTAGCTTCAATAATACTTGGACGCCTAACCAAAGCTCGTGAAGAGCAGACTAGAGAAAACCAGGCTGGTTTTCGACCTGGACGTGGTTGCATAGACCAGATATTCACTCTACGTCAGGTCCTAGAACATAGACATACATTCAGACGTCCCACAATAGTAGTATTTCTTGACCTTAAGGCGGCATTTGACTCCGTTGATCGTGAGGTTCTATGGCAGTGTTTGTCAGTGAAAGGAGTACCAAAGAAGTACATTAACTTCACAAAGGCTCTCTACTCGAACACAACTGGTCGAGTTAGAGCCTATGGCGAACTGTCATCAGAATTGGTTACCTCAAGTGGTGTTCGTCAGGGCTGTCCACTCTCCCCATTCTTGTTTAACTTCGTCGTTGACATGCTTTTAGAGATATCACTTTCATCATCTCAATCTCCTGGAGTTGAACTTTTACCGGGAGATTCACTTGTTGACTTAGAATACGCCGACGACATAGTTTTATTCGGTGAAGACGCTGACAAAATGCAGAGTCTTCTGACCACTATAAGCAACAATGCAGGCATGTTCGGGATGCGATTCTCTCCCTCGAAATGCAAAATGTTACTTCAGGATTGGGTTGCACCGACACCTGAACTAATAATAGGGAGTGAAGTAGTTGAGCGTGTTGACAGCTTCACTTATCTTGGGAGTCTCATCAGCCCTTGTGGTCTGGTGTATGACGAAATCCCAGCACGGATACAGAAGGCTCGTCTAGCTTTCGCCAACTTGCGCCATTTATGGCGTAGGCGAGATATCCGTCTAGCAACAAAAGGACGGGTTTACTGTGCAGCAGTCCGTTCCGTCCTACTTTATGGTAGTGAAACATGGCCCATAAGAGTAGAGGATATTCGTAGGCTACTAGTTTTCGATCATAGATGTCTTCGAAGGATTGCTCGTATATCCTGGGACCACCGGGTAAGTAATGCAGATGTCAGGAAACGGGTACTAGGTAAGGATGGCAAATCGATTGATGAAGTGGTGAAACTTCATCTGTTGAGATGGCTGGGACATGTGTTACGTATGCCCAACCACCGACTGCCCCGACGTGCAATGCTTTATGGTGTAGGAGCAGGTTGGAAGAAAGCTAGGGGCGGCCAGACCAAAACATGGCATAAATCCATGAAGTCACTGACAAGTGGACTGAGCCATAATGGTAGGTGTAGACTACTTGGTTGGGATTCGCGAGATGATAGCAACCGATGGTTAGAGACCTTGAATGACATGGCTCAAAATCGTTTGCAATGGCGAAGGTGCATACACTTTTTGTGTTCTACCAAATTATAATCTTCTGAATTCTTCATGTCCCTATCCTTTTTCTCTTTCCAAATTTATTTCACCGTATTATACTCCTTCAATAACATCTTCAAACCCTTATCTTTCACATAATACTTATACTCTTACTACTTCTACCACTATGGGATTTGAATCGACAACTTCATCTCTGTGCTAATGTGGTATGGCAACTCGAACCGATGTACGTACGTACGAAGTTCTACGTTGTAACTGACTGACTGACTGACTGGACAAATATGATATGTATATTTCTTATTCTATAATTGTTAAGTAACTAAAGTATCCATATTCGTGTCCCTCTTATTATAAGCTTCATTTTGACCCATAGACTATTACTGTATGATTTACCGTTCTTGAGTTATCCTCAGTCTATTTATTACTGTTCCCCCCATTCACAGCCACATTTGGCCAAATCTTGTACAAATGTTATTTTCTATTTTATGGTATGATGTGGTCTGTTTGATTGATATATGAACCCAGTATGTTTGAGAATAATGATTCATATTGCAGAAGTTGTTATTGGTATCCTGGACTTAACTGGTTGGGCTAGGCAGAAAGCAGGATTGATAAGTACTCAAGACTGCTCATACGGCTTTTGTGTATCATTGGATCCGATCGATAAAATCACTGCTCTCTGATTGGCGAGAATCAGCACGTTCATATATATCAAACAGGGCACGTACACACAAACGCACTCAACCGTATATATTAACTGGGCAAGTACACGCACTCACGCAATCGATATAGCATAATGTGAATGTGATTGCATCCCAATGGAACTCAAATTCAGTACATCTCACTTGACATCAACACCGAAAAACATAATTTAAACCTTACAAATAATTTTATTAAAATAATACTGTCGCACGGATTAGTGGCCATCTGGAAAACGCCTTAAGCGTTTGGAGTGAAGAATACTGGTTTCTAGTTCTGGTGTGAACATCAGCAGGGGGATGTATTTTCGATACTAATAGCCAGAAAAATTAAACATGATCTCAACATTAGGCACTTGTACTAGTTGCATTGAAAAACAAACTGATTCAGAGACAAACGCATTTATAGTCTGCTAGGCATGAGCGAAAAAATATGAATGTATTTTAGAATTTGAATTTTTAGTGTCGAACGTCGAGATTCCTTAATCAGCTAAGAACCCATACTTTTTATTTAGTAGCTGCTTTAATTTCCAAAACGTTATTTTGTTCTGTGTATCGCCGGGTTAATTACAGACTAAAAATATGAACTAAATGCATCATGTTGCATTTTACGGAAATAGTAGTTTTCTTACAAAAGACCAAACTTTTCCTTTATACGTATGGGTGAGTCAAAAACACCTGGATTTTTATTGTAGCATACCAATAAATTATGCTATGCATGTAGAGTTGGTGTTCAATGGGAATGTAAGGAATAGTTAGTCTTAACCTACTGTGTTTCATGAATAACATTAGACTTATCTACACAGTTAAACTTACTTAAGTTGATTATCGGATAATAAATTATTCAATTCATCTGGAATATTCGATGTTGTATTGTTTATATGCGTAGTATTTGAACGTTTTTGTTTTCTAATATGTAAAGTGTTTCCAGTTGAATATGTATACTGATCAGTTATTAGTTCCGGAGATTTCATAATTAATTGACTACTTTCATCAATTGACTGATAACTAGGAGTAGTAGAAATAGGACTTGTTGAAAGATTGAATAAAACATTAGTAGATGTATTAATAGTATTAGAAACAGATGTGACAAATGATGTAGTATAATTATTAAACACTGGTGGTAGACTAGATGATTCGCCAGATTTAGACATAATATTTAGTTCTTTGCTTTCATCTGTCACTACTGAAGGAAATAAGGTTTGTCTGTCAGAAAACATTGGAAGTTGATAAAAACCAATCAACTTTGAATGAACTGAACTATCTGTATACGGATGAGAAGTATAGTTATCAGACCAATCAAAAATTGTATGATGATTAGAGAGTGTACTATCACGTAGATTTGTTTGTTCACTAAGACGTTTTTCACATCCATAATATTTATCGCTATTATCATCAGGAAGATTTAGTGGCACTGGTGAAGGTGAACATGACGATATTGGAACAGCTACAGTTGAAGCACTACGTATCGTACGAAAACCACCAACACTATCGATTGCAGCAAGACCAGTCATTGCAGATTCTGATATTATACAAGTGTCCACAGTTGGTTGAAACTGATGAGAAAAAAGTGCAAATATAAAACAAAGTGTCTATGTCAATTCTATACATTCTACTGAACAGAGAAAAAAAAGTTATCTACAAGAATAAACAATTCGCATGTTTGATGAAGTTATTACTGTTACAACTATGGTAAACCAATTTTTGAGACAGGAGGACATCGAGATACACGAAGTGACCTCATATAATAACCTTGTCTTGACGATTATTGACGGAGTCATTCATTTACAGTAATTACAGCTATAATATGGAACTTAGATGAATATCATCAAGACATTTAAAATTTTTACTTTTGACCATATAACGCCTTTGATAAATCTCGATTTTGGTATTTATCTGAATAATCTCATCTCGCTATGCTGGTATTGTGTGACAACTTGAATCGATACAATTGTGTCAGGTATTATGTCTTTTAAGGCTAGTCACTCATGAAAAAACCCTGTTTCACGACCTACCAAATAAACCATTTTTCTCTTTAATATTAAGTGAAGAATAAAGAAACACTATGATACATTTTAATTTGGTAGAATTAAAAAAAAAACACAAAAATAAAATTCAGTCACACATTGACACTACTTAGAGAACTAGGAGGCAATAGACAGTTTATGAGCAGTGTGAACGCTTAGTTTTTATGTCTTGGAATGAGTACGAAAAGATTTAGTCACCGGGATGTTCTAAACTATGATCAGATAATTAATTTGTGCTCTCCTTTCCGTTTTGCGTGATTCTCAAGACGGTCATATTAGACTGTAATGCAAAGTTGTTTTTGTAAATTAGGTGAAATCTCTTAGACAATCTACACATCATACTAATACTACTAACACAATTATTCAAATGCAAAACTGAAAATGTGAAAACGAATTTTATTCACATACAGGTAATGAATCGATTGTTGTATTTGGTTTCGGTGGATCATCAGTAAGGAATGGTCGAATGCAATCTGGATACGCTATTAATACTTCTAACACTTGATTCATTGATGATGGTCTATGTTGCCATTGATGTTTACAACAATGATTAATCAATTCACACCTTAAAACAAAAATAATCATAATGCATAGAGTTATAGTGTGATTAGAGGAAGATTAAAACAAACAAGAATTGAAATAGATAAGTATTTGGAGAAAACAAAATACACGCGACAGTATAGACAGGAGAATTGTATTAAACAATGTATTATACGAGATAGAGTAGTAGTGATAGAGAATAGGTAATACGATGTAGCAACCAACACAACTTGATATCTTTCTGATATATTCCAGTATTCTTCTACACAGTCGGTTTCATCTTATTTTATAACTTAAATAACTAGATTACATATCTTCATATTTATTTTATTACGAGCTTTAATTTGACCTATTGACTACTATTATATCATATACTATCCTTAAGTTATTCCCAGTTTATTAATTAGTCTCTCGTAATCACATCTACTTCTCGACTTGATCTTGTATGATAATTAACTTCTGTTTTACGGTATGAAGTTGTCTGGTTTGCTCTTACATAAGCCACGTATGTCTGAAATATGATTCATATAGTAGAGGCTGTGTTCTGGACTCAACAGGTAGGGACTAGACGAGAAACACTAATAAGGACTCTAGGCTGCTCGTACTAGTCAACACGTGATTGTTGTGGCAGTGTTAAGATTGTATAAGTTGTGTTCTGATTGGCGATTTAGTCACGTGATAATTAACAGACCGCAAGTTATAACAAAACTCCTCTGAAGTAAACGATCCATCGTACTGAAAATTTGAGTTGTACGATGCTCGAATTTCATTCATGACTAATTTTTCATTTCATAGCTGTTTAAAACAATTAGGAAATAAAAATGGTCTCAAATTCAATTGTAATGAAAATTCAGGTATAATACTACAATGTTTTATGTTTTGAAAAAACATGAGTTAAAGTAATTATGGTTATAGGTGATAAGAGTTTTTACAAATCAATATCAATTCCTTGTTATGTAATAGTTCTACTTTACTTCTTGACACTATTTAAAGTGTAGTGTATTAAATGTATATTTCTCAAATGTAATATGTGAGATGAGTTTAATACATTTTTATGCACTTAACCTTTACTTTGATATTCTCATCACAATATCTAAAATCTTTATTTAAATAACTAGTTGAAAGGTATATAAGAGCTTTCACCTAAATTTGATCAAAAAAGTTTCCCAGTATTTGAGCGCCGAGTTAATGTGAGACAATAATGAGGAATGTATTTGTAAAATTTCAGCGAATGAATTGGAAGTGAATCCAACGTTTTGCCTGGAAGTCTGGTTCAAACTTTTTCAAGGAAATATAATCAAACATCAAAATTATCGAATATAAATAAGTACATGCATCTCTGGTTGACTGTATACCAAACAGATCATCCAATTACGCTAACAATGTATGGATAAGAAGAACACCTTGTTTTTAAATACAACTTATTCGTATTCATTTGCTTCCTGTTTGGAATCCAATGACTTTTTTCTTTAATAACTGACGATAGCATTTTGGAATTTTTAAAATCCATAATTATTGTAATGATAATAACGTAAGTTTAGTGGGATGTAAACCATAACAAACGAAGAAAAACTTATTAAGATCTTGAATCTTTTTACTTTAAAACTTGATCCTTTATGTTTGTAAGGGTGAAGAATTTCATGCACATAACGTTTTTTCTTTCAAATAATATAATTTTTCTCATCAAAAGAAAAATAATGATAATTCCAACGAACATGATAGTTACGTAACTCTTATAAATAGCATTTTTAGTTCTCAAAGTGAATAATTCATATGTTTACCTTACAGTTAGACAAAGTCTGTTAGCTAAATTGACCCTATATTCGAATTGCTAATAAAGAATATACACATACATAAAATTTGACTATCATAAAAATATGAATGTACATACACTACGGTATTTAATGCTTGAGGTGGTAAAAATTCAGTAATACTGAATTCCATACGTTTGACACGTTCCACAACTTCTACATCTCCAAGACCATTATAAGGAAATACACCAAAAGTAATAATTTCATATAATGTTATGCCAAATGACCAAATATCCGATTGTATGCTAAAGACACCGAATTGTACAGCTTCAGGTGACATCCAACGAATAGGTAGTTCACCTAAAATTAACAGTACAGTAACAATAATAAGTAATATTACGTAGTAAGAATTCGAAACATGAAATTTACATAATGAATAGTCCGTACAAAAGATAACTAAGTATATGTCATAAATTAACAAATGGATATGACTCCAGATTTTGAGAAACAAAGTTAAAATAAAGGTTATGTAAGAAAAGTTGCATTTCTGACCAATACAGCATAAATATAAAATAAAATCCAACACTTATTATATTATGGGGATGATAAAAATATTGTCAGATATATATTCAGATGTAACTTTTTCAATCAAACTATGAGTGATTGGGAGAAACATGACTACTATCTAGAATAGGGATGACAATGGACATACAATTTACTAACTTATACAATGAATTTTTAGAGAGTCAGTCAGCTAGTTATAATAAACATAGAGCATGACGCAAATATGGGTCAGCACTACAAGATAAAATTAAAACAAGGAATAGCAAAACAGTTGAAATAAGCGTAGTTGTTATGAAGATTGAACGTCAGAAAATACGGTTGAGGATGCCAAATCCTCAAAATCAAACATATTCTGGTAAGATCGATCTTAGAATTCGTAAATCAATTCAAGATGATATTTATGAAGTTAACTATCAATTCATTTTGAATTGTATTAAGTTATTCAGTATGAAGCTAGCCAGTTGATTCAAAGGCATTTCCATAGTATTCATAACTTCACTGTAATTTGTGCAAAGCGATGATTACTCAGTTTGACAAATTTTTGTAATTAATAATCTTTTAATTAATCGATATATAGTTGAATAAACTTGAATGTAATTCAATTCTTCCAAGGTCTCTTTCAAGAAAAGCTCCTGTACAAGTTTCAATGTCTTACTTAGGTGACCGGTAGGATTGAACCAGTCTCATTCATCGAATTGGAGTTGTGGTTGTCAATATTTACCCAAGTATACAAAAATATCAACATTACTAGGCATGCAATTCCAATTTAAATATTAAAAACACCAAGTTCATTGAACGGATCTCTTTTCAAAGAATTTATTATCAAGCTGTACAGTCGTATACTAGATATTCGAATTGTAGTGAGAATGGTGAAACAAAACACTGAAACAAAAGATGTATTTTTAGTTAGAAGGAATACTAACATGTACTATATCAAAGATAACTTACACTTTCTTGTGAAACGATAATAAGCCTCTGAAGTATTTTTAGCAGCTTGTCTGGTCAGACCAAAATCTCCGATTTTCACAGTACGATCTGCAGCAACAAGACAATTTCGACATGCTATATCTCGATGAATTAAATGCTTACTATGTAAGTAGGCTAAACCTTGGCCAATATCCATACTCATTTGAGTGAGAGTTGATGGTCGTATGTCTTCATGGTTTGGTGATCTACAAGAAATTTGCAACCAAGAAAGTATAATTCAACATAAAATGAACAAACAAGAACATAAAAACAGTCAGTCAACAAGCTATTTACATACTTATTACGTTCATCAACAAGTTGATAAGATAATGAAGTTAACGTACCACAAATTTCCATCGATGTAAAGGTAAACTTTTCACCATTTCGAAGAAACAGGTTAGGGATGCTCAAAAATTTAACAAATAGATTTTCAGCTATATTATTACCACGACTAGTTGGAATATTCGAATCTGAACCGAATGTATACATTCAAGAGAAAACGGTGGGAAACAATGATATAGAAATAAAGAAAAGCTTCACATCCCTGATGACTTTCAGTCTGAAATTGGTATAACATGATTTCAAAAAAATAATATGGTGCTAACACCTACAGACATTAACAGTGACTTTTAATCAGTTATTTTCAAGATTAAAATAAATCTGTGCAGATCACACAACCAATACAAAGTTAGGAAAATAGAATAACATATCACCTATATGGCCCGGAAAAAAAGTAACTAAAACCATGTAATGAACTGTTTTTAGTAGTCACGGGAAATCATTCATCAAGGATGCAGAAGTAACCAAACATCAACTGCTTAGACGTTCCAACTTAAGACTACTTACTCTACTTGAATATAAATTCGAAATTTTAAAAGCAATAGGTCACCTAGGAGTTTATTTACATGGATACACAAAACGAGCCCTTTCAAACCGAGTTTCGAAGCTTGTTCTTGTCTGGCTATGTAGATCTGCTAAGAAGAGATCAGATTACCTGGCTCGTTGTCATTACATGTCAGTTGTTTATTTAAAGAATAACCTTAATGACATTTTCGCGATAGCCTTTATTGTTAGCTGATTGGTTGTCTTTCGCTTTGTTATGTGCCCCAATGTTAGTGTATGTTACCACAAAAGCGAAGTTATTCCTTTCCAATTTTTAACTTCTGTAGAGAGTGTAAAGCCATCAATTGTCGAGATTAAACAAGATCAATTAACAGGTCAGTACTTGAACAGATAATGAAATCCAGTGACATAAATCCACTAAAGCAATTTTACATTAACATGGTTTAAAACCTTTCAATTTACTTGAACACTTTAATGTCAATTCTCACTATGCCAGCACTTCTTTGTATTATTTATTGTCGTTTGTACATATGTTAATTTACAACTTGGATTTCACTCTTTCCATTTGTAAGGCGATCCTTGACAAACTTATCAGTATATTTGACGATGATTTACGCTCACATTACTGTCTTATCATTTCACAGCATCTTTCAGTCTGGATTCTTTAAAAAGTATATTGTGCATCAACGATTAAAGAATCTTGATAACAGACAATTATTTTAGTGATAAAATTGAAGTTATTGAAAAAGAAATAAACATCAATTTGTCTTTTCCTCAACTTGATGGGTTCTTTGTTGTTCTATCACATCTTAAGACCACGTTGAACGTCAAAATGGGAGTTAAGTCTTAGTTGAGTAACTAATGATCAGACACCTGAGATAACCTATCGGATTGCGAGAATATAAATGTAAGGAGTGGTTTCTGGTTCACTACTTATTTTTAAGATAATTCACACTAAAAATGTTGTTAAATTTATTTGGAACATTTCCTATTGCAGATTTTGTCAAGCACAAAACTGCAGTGAATCATAATTTAACTAAACACGAAATAGAGATACATGATTTCTGAAAAGATGTCATTTTCTTGAACATGAGACAACCAAACCAGAAACGTGTCCGTTTACCTTTGAGCTAAAATTCGGCGTGATAATAAATATGTTTTCAAATCTCCAAGAAGCATGAGTTCCATAATCAGGTATAGACTTGCTTTTGGATTCAAGGAAATACCAATTAAGCGAACAACGTTTGGATGATTTAAAGAACGCATTAATTTTGCTTCAGAAAGAAAATCAATTTTCCCTTCATAATTCGCTTTCTCATTAATTACTTTCACAGCAACTGCTTCCCATAAATCACTTTTTTTAGCTTCACCACCAAATACTAAACCGAAAGCACCTTGACCAACCCGACGATTTAAAACAATATTTTCAGCAGGCATCTATAAAATGACATTGAAAAATGAAAGGTGAAAAGAATGAAATTGAAAACACTGTTATAATTTTTACTACTACTAATACTACTTCAACTCGTACTACGACTGTTCCTCTTGATGAATAAAGTAAATATTTATGTGTATGCGAGGTAAAGTAGGAATTACGCGCATAAAAAAACAGGAATTGGAAGAATGACTAACCTACAAGAAGGTCTGTAACAAATTGTATATATTTAAACAATATATATCAGAATAAGCTCAATAAGTCTTACACATTTATTTCATATTTATAAAACATTAAGCAAATGAACTAGTAATTAATAAAGAACCCCTGAAAAACAATGAGAATCATAACTTGCGGAGAATAAACAACTAATGACTTGTTCTACATCATTAAATATTTCAGAATTAGACAACCTGCGTTAGTTTTGATTGAGAACAGTTGGCAAGGTCAGCAGGACAGCTGTAAACATTGATCGATCACTGAATAGTGGGCATCCTCTTGTTTGTCTAGTCCTTACTGTTGATCGTATTTTATCGATAATGTGGCACTGTGATCGTTAATCTCGATGGGTTGAGATCAGGTGAACGATTTTGTGTAAGGTAGTTGAAAGTGATAGGCAGGGAACTCTGGACCTAAGTTTTGTGCTAGTTGGTACTCGTCAGCAAGGTAGACCTACGATCTCTAGGGAACCCATTCACCCTGATGGATTTGGACTCGGATTATCTAGGTTCAGGATTTCCGGCCGATTTTCGATCGTTTAGGATCAAAATATAGTACACGAGATGTCGAGTCTATCAAGAAAACAAATACATAACTCAGCTATTAGTTATAGATTTCAGTTAAAGTAGTTAATTTATTGGTGTTGCAACTTATACATATGAATAAGGAATTACTGATTAATTTATATCAACTGCTACCAGTTTGATGTATTCGGATTTATCTATTGACCGGATATTTTACGGCGACTCATCTTACTGTAATTTTTGATGTCTTTTGTATCAATTATAGATTTCAAGTAGGTGTATAATAAACTTGTTATTTGCAATCTCACTTTTCTTTCTCAAGTTCAGCAATATCAGTCTTTGTTCTATTATACAGTGGGAAGTAAATTGTTGTGTCTGAAGTCATAACAAGTAGCAACACAAGCATTTTGTCAAGTCGAGTCTTTTAGGCCAGTAGTCACAATGCAACATTATCGATAGAATATGGACAACACAAAAACAGACACATGTGACGTCGTTTTTCACCCAGTGACCAATCAACAAAGATGTCATAGTCCTATTGGAAGTCAGTTGTGACTCGAACAGTAAGAGAGTAACGTCTCAGACTGTGGACATGGGTGACGACGGTTCGGATCCATCAGGGAAAGCCAGCTTCCAAAAGGTTGAATGTACGCTTTGCTTACGAGTGTCAACTAACACGAAACATAGGTCCAGGATTTTCTGACAGTTACCTCTAACCATCTAACGCCATTGAATGTATTTAAATAGCATTACTTTGACAATAGTTATCGTACTTCTGTCATAAATTTGATTGTAACGTGAATAAAACTGCGAAATAGCTCAAACGGAAAATATTTTATCATTATAGTAAAAAAGGAACAATCCGAAATATTTCTAATCTTAAGAAAACAGTTGATAGCAAAAACAGATAAATCTACAAAAGTCCATAACTTACATCTAAATCAGCCAATTCTGTGCATAGTTCTTCAAAAGGTTTACGTGTTCGATTTTCAATTTCTTTCAGTTTACGTCGATAATAAAAATGAGCAAATACAATCAATGGCAATAAAACTAAAACGGTAACAGTAACAGTGACAAATACAGTAGCACCTGTACAACCCATATGTAATTGATTACTAAGAAATGATAATGTACAATTTTTTTCATTGATAGAACCATCATTTGGTGGACCACCTAATGTATGCCAATTAACATGGTCTAACCAACGTTCAGTCATCCGTTTTTGAAATTCATCGTAAAGAAATGGAGCATTGGTTGTTTTCCAATCATACTTGTTTGACATATTATTTGATGAAATCATGTGATTGAATGGATCATACGATTGTTGTTGTTGGTCCTGTTCATGTACTTTTTCATAGTTTTTTGTTGACCACATTATAATTGGGACAGTAGTATTTAAATGTCTTTGTTTTAACAGCCAATAATCAGCAATACGTTCATTATGATCATTGAATCGTAAATTTGATGCTGAAGCAGGACTTTGACTACGTATACCATAATAGTCACCAGCAAGTTGAAATCCAGCATCTACACCAAAATTATCATCATTGATACCTGGGACAAGTTCATTTATTTCACTAGATTGTCCAGTTGTTGAATTATCTGTCTGAAATCGATAACCGAAATTTGTACGTGCAACAAGTGTTCGAAGAGTTTCAGATACATCTGGATGATCAAGAGCAGATGCTGCTGCAGGATTTTCTCTTAAAAGATGAACAACGGCACTTGCTAGTAGGATAACAGCATCATAAGTATACACAGTGTAATCATGAAGAGGATCTTTGATTAATTTACGTTTTGAGTGATCACTGAATATAGATTTCCCTAAATCATTTGGATTAGGATTATGTTTAGTTCTTGACAAGACAGGTGGTACTTCTAACGTTTGTGATTGAGCAAAAACATGGCGCCTGCGTCTTATTTGCTCAGATGAAGTTCGATTCGGAGTACCACTTGAATTATTGCCAGACTTAGAGTCTGAATCCATAAACTCACTAGTACGTGGAATAAAACTGTGCACCATAGGACCAATTAACAACTGGTGTCCAACAGTAAAAGTCCACGAAGTAATATTGAGCATTTCACTAAAATTACACTCAGTATTTCGACCAACCAATTCCGACCACCATTGATCAGAAAGCCATGGATTTAAGAACCAAACGTATCCAGCGGAAAAATACATCCCTTCATGATATGCTGCACAGAGTATCAAATAGGTACCACGTGCATCATATTCGACAACAAATATGCGACTGTTCTGTTGTTTTAATTCTTCTAAAGTCTGTAAGATGGACAAACCATAAAAATGACTCGATAAAACACACGAAAAAAGAAGTAGATAAAATTTCAGAAAGTGGTTCCCTTCATACAAGTATCATCAAATTCAATAAATACACGAGTATGTGAACAAATTAGTGCAACTAGTACTAGTTAGAAAGTACAGTAATCACAACGTGGGAGTCAAATACACTTCAAGTAACTTGTAACTACCAATATTAGTCCAATAAAATGTAGTCTTTTCAATGAAACTCACATTTCACGTAGAGTTTTCTGTACTCAGCTTGGAGCTATGCAGTGTGATGGCTTAATAGTTAAGGAGTTTTAGTTTTAGTCACGATGTCCCATATTAGAATCCTGCCCCCCCACTTCAGTTTAGGTAACTGAGTAGCACCATTAGCCCTCATACGTCTCATACCCAAGTACCTATTGGATGAGTTAAAACTATACACAGAGCTAACGAAATAGAACGACATACAGAAAATTCATACTTACATCTTTTGCCAGTTTATAAGTTAATTGTTGTTCATCCATTTCAATATTGGCAATAATTTCAATCCCCTTTGCTTGAAATAATAAAGGTTCAAAAAAATGATCCGATTTACGAAATACAACTATCCGATGCCAACCCCATACTAGAAATAACCGAAGTAGTATAAAACTGAAAAATAAAGAAGCAGACAATAGAAACGACAAAAAACACTATTATTCAAGCGAGTATTATTGAATATTTAATTTTAGTCCGAGATTTTTTATTTAGAAACTACAGTTTATTGGTTGAATTTCATGAATCCACTTTACATCACAGAAGATTTAACACTTCATAATTTAAAACTTCAGTTGTACATGCAAAAATAATTTACTAAATCGTTCTGTTTACGATGATCGAAATATTCAACTCTCACTTTTACAAAAATATTTCTTTTTAGCTGTGTTTCATGATCATTAATGTCATCATGCAAGGTTTTTCCTACTCGGAATTTTTTACTAGTATCTGTAGGCCTCTTTCATTTCAGCTTAACAACAACCACAATTGTTCAACGCTTGTCCTAATGAATAACTATTTCGCACTATACATAAATCTTCCTCATAGTACCTATTTCATTACTTATCTAAAATTATGTGGGGAGATATTACATTACATTACAACTCATCAAATTCTAACAATTATTATTCATTGACCTATAATTTATCATTTACGATTGTACAGTTTTGCAAAATGTACTTGGTGAAAAGAAAACCTAATGACTTAATTATTTTAAGATAGATTGAAATAATTTTGAATAGTTAATTTAAGAGTAAAACAGATGAATAGTAAGTATATTTAAGATTCATATTGTGCCAACATAGAGATTGGACATTCAAAGCAGCTGTAAGAACTATACTTACAAGTTTAAAAGGGGTTAAGGATGAACGAACTGAAACAAAAAAAAGCACTGACAATTAATTTTATTGATTGTGAAATTCATGTCAGGGTTCCAAACAGTAATCTCAATTATAAATTACTGACAACGAAAATGTTTGATTACCAATTATTAATTAATATTTTATCTAAAAGTACACGGGAATTAGACTTTTCATTAGAAATAACATATGAATATAATTGACTTTCAAGTTAGAAGACAAAATTCATTCCGTTAGTTTAACAGTCACAAATCATTAAGTTATATTTGTTTAATAAAACAATATTTGACTTTTAAGCATAAAAGTAATATTTGAATAAATATTTAGAATTTAAACTTTATATAAACGTTATGATTACTTACTTAGCCAAAGTCATTGATGGTACTGTACGAAAGAAGTAATGATATTGTTGTTGTTCTAGAAAACGTGCACTACCTACTGTTGGACTGACAATAATCTGTTTGCGAATATTTGCTAATTCAACTACAGCCTCTATAGAGTCTGAGCATAGAGCAGCTAATAAAAAAAGCAGATAGACCATACATCATAATAAAACATAAAATATGGTTGATAAAATTCAGAATGAAAAGAAAAAAGCCAAACAGGGAATGGGACTCGTTGTCTACCAGATGAACGTTTATATAATTACTGTGAAAGAGATGAGATCGACTACTAGTTAAGTGCTCTCGGAAATAGGAAAGAAGGAAAAGAACTGTTTAAATAAAAGAGAGAAAACTGAGTGTCGAGCATAATGATTTATTTCATAAAGTACATCTACTATTTCTTGATATAGGGGAAATAATATTGATTATTTACACGACATAAAACAGACGACTGTGAAGTATACTCATTAAGTAGTGAGTCTATACATATACATCGTATATCTTTTCAATAAAAGAAATAACCATTACATACTGTATGCTGAGAAGGTTATGTGCAATTATTCAACTAATCTACTTTTTTAGAGAAGACCAATAGTTTAAAAAGGAAATAATCTATTCCTATAAACCTTTTGTGAAATAAGCTGGAAAAAATCAGGTGTTGTCTACTTGTTTAAAGCCTAATATTTACGACAATAAAACCATAAACATTTATAGAAAAAATTAGTTTAACGTGAGGCTTAGAGGCACCGCATCCCATTTCTGCTGGAGTCATAGTTAAACCGATAATGTTTGGGGTTTGAACTGTAAGGTTTCACAGCCAAACAAGAAATATAAGCTTTGCAGTCACAAATCTATTTAACAGTGAATATGAAACTGATGTATATCGCATCGCTTTAGTCAAATCTACGATGACAACAAATTTTAAAAACCAGTATAATTAACAAAATTTTATCTTAATAAGTTAAAAGTAACTTTTTAAAAATTGTAAAACAATTATAAAATCCTACCGATAGAACCAATTAGTCGAGTATTGACAGCATTCTCCAACACTTTAAAATAATCACTTAACACGACGTCAGGTTCGCATGTTAAATTACGTACATCCAAACTTAATGCATATTCAGAATTGCGAAAATAATCTGAGTCGGCGTTGACAAAGTTTACAGCTTCTTGAGCCACTGGTCAGTTATGAAATGAAATTTAAGTTGAAAAAACTCAACATAAGTTCACTGGGAGAGAATACAAATAATATAAGCGGAATGAAACAACAAAACACTAAGTACTATTAAACTAATGTTATATAGCGACAATCTTTATTAGTAACGAAAAAATTTTTTCTATTCCTTTGAAATTCGAAACAGCCTCGTTTGGTATCACAGAGAGAAAATGTAGTCGAGACATTATGTTATTCATAAAATTACTGACAAACGGTATCATGAATAGAATCTAATCTTTTAAACAACTGATAAGCAGTTAAAACATATGGTCAGGTTTTTAGGAACTCTGTTTGTATGGCAATATTTATTCAACAGAATAATTTATGCTAATGAAAATAACTGACCTCGATCAAGACCATGCAGCACCCATTTCCCATACATACTGAACAGACCAGCCACTGTCAAGTTTAGTTTTTTGTCCCAATCAACTGTCCAACTTTTCCATTTAATCGGATTCTGACGAAGCCAGCGACATGCAACTTGTTTATATGTTGACTGACGATCTATATTTGAGTCGAGTAAGGCCTAAATAACAAAAGTTGAGAATAATAATCACATTCAATAATTGTGCATTTACAAAGTTGGACAACTTCATTTTATACACACATAAAAATAACAATCAATCACGTATTTTAGCAACGTTATATAAATAAGAATTTTATTTCTACAATATAGTGCTATATAGACGGCGATAACGTTAGTAACTACTACTATTTCATACTTTCTATTGATTAAAATAGGAGTAGAATATACAACTCATAAATAAATCATTTGCCATTGAACAGTGATATGACATACGACAGATACACTGTGTAGATTGAGATAAGAATATTAATTAGCTGACACAGATGAAATTTATGCTGCGTATGCTCAGTCAATGCAAATAAGAGTTTGTTGCTCTCTGAAGAAAAAATGGAGCAAATCTAGATAAGGAATGATGTTGAAAAATATATGAACCTCATCTTTGGTTTAAAAAATGACCACAATCAATGGGTGTAGATCAGCAATAACTTGGCTTAAAATAATTTTTTTGCATGAACATTTACTAAACCTCACGGCTGTTAAAGCTAAAAATCCAATAGCCTGAAATCTGCCTTTTATTTTATGCAATTTCAGAAGCATCTAACTTAACTGATATCGATTTCGAAAATTACTTAATAAAAAGGGAACTTTTTATTTGACCACAAATTATGAAAGGGAAATACTAATGAGAAGATTTACATGTTAATCAACTTAAGGGAATAAATTGTCTAGTTTATTTATTTATTTATTTAAACATATATATTGGTACAAAAGGGCACCAGGTACATATGCGCCACACTATTTGTGTGTGTGGGCTGTGATACTGCCCGGGTGCCCAAACCGAAGCAGGTGGTTTTCTTAGGGGGCCACACCCCGAGCCTTTGACCAAAAGGTCTGATCCACAAGGCAGTGGAGCATCGTGAGGAGATGCAGTCCCATGGTAGCCGTTGACCAATGACAGGTTCGTCCGCCATTCGTTCCATCAGGATACTGGAGCCCATGTGCACCATTGGTTTGGAATCAGGGTTTTCCAACTCCCCTAGGTGGACCCTCCGTGTCCACCAACCCGGTTAAAGCGCCGGACATTCGCTTTTCGTCCTCTCACTTTCGTAAACAACACCCCCGCCACGAGAAGGCAGTGAGTAGGACTTCCCTGGCAGAGGCTATATATTCGCTGGCCATGTGAGAGCATTTCGAGAGGGAGAGTAGACTCTCCCCACTCTCGGCCGTACCAGGGCAAGTAAGTAAGTAAGATTATTCGAATTAGATGGTAGGATGAATTATATCTGTGATATTATATAGTTATGACAGAGTGCAACTGCTCGATGAGTATTATTTCATTGTTGTAAGCTTTATATATATAAAGTCATAACTACACTAATCTTTATAAAGGAAATCAACCAAATAAATTTTCAACGGTCTAATTATCTAAAGCACTGAAGTTTCATGCAGTCTCAAGAAAAAGCTTACTTCCCAAATGGAATCATATATAAATTACAATTACACAACTGGTAAAATAAATGACAAGAACTACATAATCATTGTATTTTTATGATCTCCCAACATCCTTGATAACTGCCCCTTCTTCCACGTAGCAAAATAATTTATATATATGAAAAATCATGGTACACTATATTGATGATTGTGAAACTTCCACTTTTGATCAATGGAAAAGATTATCGCAACCAATGGTCAGAGACCTTGAGTGACATGGCTCAAAATTGTTGGCGATGGAGTAGGTGAATCCATCCTTTGTCTTTCCCCAAATCCTGAGGTTCTAAATTCCTCAGAACGATTTTCGGTTTTTATTTCACTTATACTTTCTTTCCGAGTCGTACCTTTGATGCCTAACCTTTCCTATTATCACTGATACTGTTACTACCTCCACTATTTTGGGATTTGGCCTGACAGCTTCACCTCTCTATGCTTATGAGATATGGCAACTTGAACCGATGTACATACGTACAGGTTCTACGTTGCGACTCACTGACTGGCTGATTCAATGGGAAACAATTGAAATATCATTCGAAATGCTATGACCAATTCCATTTTTCAAAGAATCCTAGTAATAGGTAAGGACATTTTTCAGTATTAGAAAGATGATCATTAAAAATATCACGTATAATTGTTGCTGCTTTGGCTAACGTTAACTTTCACAGTAAGTTAATGATAAAAATTTTTAACTTTGATTATCTATTTGAATATTTTGATTCGTCATTAATTAGTCAACCGAAAATTTCATTGAGAATACCTCAAATTTAGACAACTTTAAGGTGGCAAAGTAAAATTGGTAATAACAACAGTAACAGTAGTTTTCAGAGTGTTAACTGGGTGGTCGCTTCGGAATAATAATAATTTAATGCATATAAAACAAATATGTTATCCAACTTATCTCTAGATCACTGTAGAAAATATGAATGTACATTATTGTCGATGAGGAAAAAATTCATATTTGGTATCGACTGATGTTAATTTGTGCTTCAACTAATTTAAAATAATAGAACTATCTGTGCACACTGAATAATAAAGTATGGATGCAAAGATTCGATAATTCGCAACCGATCTCGTTTACAAAAATATTTAGAATTAACATCGAAAAATGACCAACATTAATGAGCCATAAACACCAGATACCGTAGAAACGTTCATCAGTAAGAAACTATTTAGTATATAAATAATTGTATAATAACATACTGAGTGCACCAATTCGCCCAATTCATCATGAGACATATACATTTTAGATGCAAGTTGAAAAATTTGTGGAGCTGCCGTTCGTAATTTAGCCCATGTCACTTTAACAGCTTGATAAGATTCAGTGTAACAATATTGATAACTATTTGTTGAGGTAGATTTTGTATCAGTACTGCACAAAGGGGGTGGAGGAATACTATAAGAATTATACCGTAAACATGTTGAATTTAATTCAAAATCCAAAATAGTTACTGACTTCCCAGAGAGTAAGCTATGATTATTGAGTAAATCTGAATTCTGTACACTCTCCGTTTGATAACCTGAGTAGTCTGGCAAAAGGAAAATAGAACTTTTTAAGGAGATACAAAAGACTGACCTTTCACTGAAAGACTGACAAAATTCGAATACATATTAACAAACTCACGATCAGAAAAAAATCACAGGTGTAGTAAGTAATATTACGTAATATAATACGATAAACTTAACAAAATCTGAAAGATAAAATAAACCAAATCAGTAATCTATGCTATGACACATACATATATCACATATTTTTAAGGCTAATTATGAAGTTCTAAAGTGTTCATAAGTAGTGATTAATAGTTTAACAAATTTCTATAAGTCACTTTTTCCAGTATAATAATGAAAATTTTCTATAAGCAACCTAATCAAATATCGACATCTGTTTGGTTTATTAGATCTGCACTTCAGATCAAGAGGGATTATGAAGTAACCACTGAACTCACGTGAAACTGTTTACATATTGCTTTAATTGTGTTTTAATGACATGAATAAGGACGACAACGGGTTATTTTTTGATTGTATGAATAAAAACAATGTACATTTATTCCTGCACTCAACAGATCACAAAAAGTTAAATTTATCCAATAAATGTCGCATTTACCCATCTAACTGAAATCATAAATTAAAATTCCACTTCCAGTAAACCTAACTAACACACGATAGTATGGATTAAGAATCACCAACTTTACCCAAAGTCCACTGAAGATTAATATCCACAGAAAATTATGTGGATGGAATTACTGTCTAAATCATAAAGTAAGTGTAACATAGATTCAAGAAAATTTCTAATGAGCAGACGATTGAGTTCATGTGGTATGGTGGGGTGTTGGAGATACTTGGAAGATAACTCAATCAGATCAAATGAGCTTTCAAATAATCAAGTTAAATACTAATGCGAAGAAACTTTAATTATCAATACGACGAAGTGATTTGCTCAGTATATCATCAGCCAATTTTCGGTTTGGGCACCCGGGCAGTATCACAGCCCACACACAAATGACATGAAATGACTCACTACACTAACTACACTGCTCTCGTTCCTAATAGAAGAAAGACAATTTACATTATTATTATGATTATTATTACCATTATTATTATTATTATTACTATTATTTACTACGTCGCTTTTTCACTCCCTTTATTCCCAAATTGTGTATCCTTCCTTTCCAACTTATGCAGTAGCTCGCCCATGGTGGAAACTCTGTCCTATCTAAACGATCTCCAGTCACTGTCTGGTTGAAAGTGAATGCTTCCACCGATTACGAATACTGAAGCAGTCTTTCTGAAACCACGTACGCCGTTCAAGCTGGCCTCCTTCAACGTTCGCACACTAATGCAGGTCGGACAACAGATGGGGATGGCTATGTCTTTAGAAAGTCTTAATGTTGATGTTTGCTGTCTATCCGAGACCCGTATTCAAGACTCTAGTGAATTACTACAAATTCGTTCTCCATCTGTCGCCTCGAAAAGCTTGTTTCACGTGAGCTTATCCGGGGACTCTGTGGCATCTTCGTCTGGTCTTGCAGGCGTTGGTGTTGCACTAAGCGCTACAGCTGAGGCAGCACTAATCGATTGGATCCCCATTAACAGTCGGTTATGTGCTGTTAGATTAGAAAGTTCCATCAAAGTGAGAAGAAACCGGCGTGAGAAACGGTGTCTTTTCGTCATCTCCGCCTATGCCCCGACAGATTGCAGCCCGGATGCAATCAAGGATGAGTTTTACCACCAGTTAACAGTTCTTCTCCAGAAAGCGCGTTCGACAGATATTGTAGTATTAGCCGGAGACTTGAATGCTCAGGTCGGGCGTCTAGGCACAGAAGAGAGTCGTTTAGGTGGCCGATGGGGACTTGTTGGTCGCAGGACAGATAACGGGGACCGTTTGCTGCAACTGTGCACAGACCACAACCTGTTTCTGGCTAGCACTAACTTCCGGCACAGTCATCGCCGGTGTGCCACCTGGCGTCCTCCCTCTGCATCTCAAGCCTGGACTCAGATTGATCACATCGCGATCAGCTACCGCTGGCGTGGTTGTGTACAAGACTGCCGCTCCTTTTGGAGTACCTATCTGGAGTCTGATCATGCTCTGGTCTGCGCCAATCTCACCTTACTTTTCAGTGGCCGAAGGATTGACCACCACCAACGGATCGATGTTAGTAAACTGGCTGCAACTTCTGGTGCAAGTAAGTATCGAGCGGAGCTAGCTTCTAGGCTAGCTACCATCCCACCGAAAAGTATAGATGAGCATTGGTTGCATCTTCACGACGCCATGAAAATGGCGAGTAAAGTAGCTTGCGGCTACGCGAAACGTCCCGCTTATAAGCACTGAGTTTCTTCTGGCTCCTTACAACTGATGGAAGCCCGTCGGTCTACTCCGGGTGACCGTGAGTTTGACCACAAACGAAGGCTGTTACGTAATGAAATTGGGCAAAGCTTGCGTAAGGACCGAGAAGCCTGGTGGTCGGAGCGTGCTAATGAGATGGAAGCAGCAGCTGCATCTGGTAACTGCCGGAAGCTCTTCCAACTCATCCGAGCCATTGGCAGCAAGAAGTCTGGTGTGAGTGAAACAATCCACGAGGATGACGGGATGTCAATCACTAACATCTCTCGACGTCTTGGACGATGGGCGGAATTTTTCGAAGGGCAGTTCAACTGGCCTGCTGCTCCGGCAACATCAACCAGTTTGTCATGCCCCCCATGGCCGGTGACGACTGTTCCACCAAACGAGGCGGAAGTCTGCAAGGAACTCCGACTCCTGAAGCGCTACAAATCACCGGGCCCAGATGACTTACCTCCGGCTCTTTTTAAAGATGGTGGTGACTTTCTGACTAAGGAACTGACTGCGTTGTCTGCAAAGGTTTGGGAGGACGAAAGTGTTCCAACATCATGGAATGAGTCGATAGTCGTCCCTATCTTTAAAAAGGGTTCACGTTGTTCCTGCAATAACTACCGGGGGATAAGTCTACTTCCGATTGCGTCCAAACTATTGGCTTCTGTCATTCTTCGTAGGTTGTTTAAAACCCGAGAACGATTGACTCGCGAGGAGCAGGCTGGTTTTCGTTCTGGTCGAGGATGTATTGATCACATCTTCACCCTCCGCCAAATGTTAGAACACCGTCATACTTATCGCAGGCCAACAATCGTAGTGTTTCTTGATATCAGGGCTGCCTTCGATTCGTTGGACAGGACTGTTCTCTGGGATTGTCTATTGAAGAAGGGTATGCCTGAGAAGTTCATTAACATATTAAAGGCCCTGTATACGAACACCTCAGGCAGAGTGAGGGCATACAACCACCTTTCTCCCTTGTTCCATTCGAGCAGTGGGGTTAGACAGGGTTGCCCGATCTCACCATTCCTCTTCAACTTTGCCATCGACGACATCCTGGAAACAGCTCTGATGGATGTAAGTAATGGAGGTGTGGATATGTTGCCTGGAGAACGACTTCTCGACCTCGAGTATGCGGATGATATTGTCTTACTGTGCGATAATACCCAAGGCATGCAATCCGCACTTAATCAGTTGGCAATCAGTGTCCGCAGGTACGGCATGTGCTTTGCACCTTCAAAGTGCAAAGTACTCCTACAAGACTGGCAGGATTCTCATCCTGTACTCACCCTAGATGGTGAGCAGATTGAAGTAGTTGAGAAGTTCGTGTATCTGGGTAGCTATATAAGTGCTGGTGGTGGCGTGAGTGATGAGATTGATGCATGTATAATGAAAGCCAGAGCGGCTTATGCCAATCTGGGCCATCTTTGGCGCCTTCGTGATGTTAGTCTGGCTGTAAAAGGTCGGATCTACAACGCGTCGGTGAGAGCACTTTTGTTCTATGCTTGTGAAACCTGGCCTCTCCGAGTTGAGGATGTCAGACGACTCTCTGTGTTCGATCATCTTTATCTCCGAAGGATTGCTGACATTCAGTGGCAATACCATGTAAGTAATGCAGAGGTTCGGCATCGTGTGTTCGGGCGCAGAGACGATAATTCAATTGGTGTCACCATCTTGAAACACCGACTTCGGTGGCTTGGACATGTTTTACGAATGTCGTCCCAGAGACTTCCACGTCGTGCATTATTTGCCGACTCTGGGACTGGTTGGAAAAAGCGGAGAGGAGGTCAGTATATGACATGGTGTCGTGGCATGAAAGAAAGCTGCAAAGGGCTAGCTTCTGTTGGTCCTTCACGACTCCCTGGCTGGGGTCCGAGAGATGGTGCAACACAGTGGCTAGAGACGTTATCAGATATGGCTCAGAATAGAAGCCAGTGGCGAACCTGCTGTAACCTTTTTTTACTTTCTACATAAAGAGTGGTTCTAACTTTCTTAACTGAAAGAGTCTTCTGGTTGTACATTTCAGTCCGCCTTATCTTTTCATCCCTTCTCTTCCTACTTTCATTATTTTGTGTGGCGCATATGTATCTGGTGCCCTTTTGTACCAATATATATGTGTTTAAATAAATAAATAAAATAAATTTTCAAATCTATCTCTTATCATATATTTTCAAGCTTTAGATGAAAGTTGGAGAAAATCACAGGTCCTAGGGTTTTAAAAGTTAGTCTAGTATAGTTCTCCTATATCGAGAAAATTGTCATTTGCATAATTTAGGTTTACCAATTATGGACAAATCTGTATGAATATCCTGTGATGTCAAAATGAGTGGTATGTGACTTAGCAATTAAGGGATTTACTTATTCCCAAAAGTTACTACATAAAATAGTAGTATTTTGCAATCTTAGATCTGTCTATCTTCCTTCTTTAGATTCAATAATGCTGTTCTCATTTATAGTACCATCTAGAAGTGTAGCTAAACAAATAATTACGTCAAACGTCATGTGTACTATGTTAGTTGGCTCTATTTAAATACCATTGGAACGACTGACTACATATACGTCATGATGTAAGGTATACGAAGGGAATCACTGTACAATGAGAAGCGTCGAAACAATATTAAGTTAGAAAAGACAATACAGATTTCTTAGCGTAAAGCTTCTAGACAAAGTATGGAAAACACTAGAGAAACTCAGTTCAACACAAAGATATATTGCTCGACCGATCATGAATACAAGAATTAAAAATAGTCATGAAGTGAGAACTACTTTAAACTTCATAAGTTAAATTTAATGTAAGATATACTTACTTTGACTAACGGTGTCAACAGTTGAGCTACAATCATATTTAAGGGAAGTATAGTTAGGATTTCCTCTGAGATGTGATTTGTTGTAACAGGACTGGAAAAAAAACGTTATCAATGTAAATAAAAATCTTACTGATAAGTATACGAAATAGTCTGAAAATTAGACGGATTTTACACATCCTAGATTTACTCAAGATGCTATATAACTATTACGTACTCAAGGAAATTATTTGATTGAAGACTCTCAATAGCAATCTATAAACTGTGAGAAATTGAAAGTTAACTGATTTTCTGAACTATGCGTGAAATAAGCTAGCATAATAATCTAATCGTCATAAACAATCGAAGTATTAGGTAAATAAGAGTAAACCGACTAATAGCTAGGTAATATAGTGCAAATACTAGGGATAATAAGCAACGTAGATACTTACATAACTCAGTTAAAATGTAAATAGCATTATTCATAATGTAATGAAGCTCGCTAGTTTACGTGTTTATCACTAGCTGAGAAAATAAGTGTAGCTTTTGGTAAGACACAATATTAATCGCTGATTCCGCCGCATAGTGTCTTAGTGCTCTGAAAGCCCACCTGACAATCGTAGCATAGATTAAAACCAGATTCATACACTTTTGGTAGTCCTCTAGTTACAGACAATGTAAGACGTGATAACATCACTAGTCAAGCAGAAATTGCAGCTTGATATTAATTTTGAGAAGCTTCTAACAGTTTTAAGGTTTGATTACTTACAAAAAACAAAACGTTGAAAACATATAGATTCATAGTGATCTTCAAACTTAATTAATTAATAGATTAAAAACTGATAGGTAAACAGAATAATCTGAGAAAATGTTATCTTTACTTGTGTTAGAAGTTTCCAAGAACGAATCGGCCCAAGAGGCCCATGGTCGGTAACAGAAGAAGGTTTTGCCCAGAATTTAACATTCCCATCAAGTGGTAACCACAGCAGTAAGTTAAGGTGAATTTCAGGTAACTTAAGACATCTGAAACCAAGTACAAATAATCAAGTGAACCAAATTAAAAGTTTCCACCACCAAACGATTGCAGTTATTAGTACAGGAAGCGCAATTATTTTTAATGAAGAATTTTAGTTGCTCAGTGTTAAACTACACTACACAATGCACTTTTACAAAGTGAGTGACTGTAGGCACAAAAAACCGACAATCAGTGTTTTCTTTATTTATTCAGATAAAACAAAGCACTCCACCTGCAATAAGCAGTAAAGTGTACCAATACAAGAAGAATATTCGGAAACTTACGACGATTGAATTATTCTGGAAATAGCACGACCTTTTTATAGCTATACAACTGAGAGAGCTAAAAAGTAAGGCAGTGACTGGCTTAGTGTTAACTTAGTGGATGAATTATTCATAGGCCCAAGGCGGATAACCTGAAATCACTTGAGTTTACTCGAGTTTTCGGATCGCACTCCAACCGACAAGAGAAGGGAATACTTGAAAAAGAGAAGTTCTTTTTACCTATCAGAAACATCTATACATAAAAACAATAATAACAACCATAAGTTTCCTGCCACTGGCAAATTTAGATTAGTTTAGAAGTGCATAGAAGTGTCCGATTCGGCTATAACTTAGTCGTGTATACCTTTTTTGGCTACTAATAATAACAGTTTAAAGATCCCCATAGAATATTGAAAAATGAACAATATTTGAGCGAACAATTGTTTTCAATAACTTCATCATCAGGCTCTACAGTTATAAGTCCATAATTATTGTGATATTTTACACAATAATTATGAACTTATAACTGTAGAGCCTGATGATGAAGTTATTGAAAACAATTGTTCGCTCAAATATTGTTCATTTTACTAATAATTATGGTCTTGAGATTAGAAATGAATGTGATGGTAATTTGCTCTAATGGCAACTTATGAAGACTTCTAGACTAAAGGTAATGAAAGTAAAACATGGCGTCTAATTATTTTCCGAGAACTTCATTTAAATAAATAGTAAGACAGTGTGTTTTATAAAGCAAAACAAGCAAAAGATAACGTCCGTATGAGAGCGCTAGAAACTGATCGATGATATTAAAGCCCAAGATAATGATACAGAAGTTACTAGAATACGACGAATATTCTGTTTGAACTTACTGAGTATTAGGACACTGAAGTCTTTTTAGAGAACTGCTGATGTTACTATCTTCGATTAGAACAAACTCTATTTTAGTGTATCCTAATCTCTCCCGAGCCAAGATCTCAAACAGATAATTTACAATCCAATGTTCTGGATTATTGGTGACTTCAAGTCTGAGTGTTAAAACTTTGTTGTTAAAACTGAATGTTCTGTTCCACTTAAGCTTTTCTACAAAAAAATGTTGTTATAAAAAGTCATATCGCTCACCAAAGAGTCCAAAACATCCGTCGCCGGAAGCACAAGAGTTTTTGTCAATAATCCACAGGAAAGAAAATACTAACACCAATCGCTGATACATCTATTTCTCACAACAGCTCATTCGTCTTAGTGTGATAAAAAATAAAAGTGAAGGTAGTTCGCAGGTATGTAGACAGCAAGACATGCCCACTGGAATGAAATATGCGATTACTGAATTTGTAACATAAAAGCTGGGAGGAGATGAATTAAAAACAATAACGTCATCACGTGACTCAGGGTCACGTAGCGCAAAATGTGATCATCGCGGCTATCTAAGCTTTGTTCCTCAAATTTTTAAAATTCCACTAAACACACTGCTGTCTAGTAATTATGACTGACTAACTACCCCGTGTAGAATCACAGACATTCAAAATCTGTCAGAGAAGGAGGGCATTGCTCTTTTATGAATCTTTGGGAAAACTTGTCAAGTGAAAGGCTACTTAGATGACCAGTCACTGAGACAAAATACAATACTTGACATTTGTTTAGAAGTAGCAGTTCAAATGGTTCAAATGGTTGAGGACGGAATATAAGAAGCTTTCGCAGAACGGGCTTCCGTGTCTGGTAGCAGTGGATCACCAATACCTCCAGGCAGGAACCTAGGTATATGAACGATAATAGAGGAAAAAAAGAGAATTCGGTAAATCAAAATAATATGTTATCCTTACTCCTTGAGAATAAGTCAAGTTTTCTCTTGAAGGACTCCTGGGAAGTCGCTTGGACTAGCTCAGTCGGCAGCGAATTCCAGCACTCGACAACTCTAACGGAGTACAAATTGTGTCTGCAGTCTGTTCTGCTATGTTGGGTCTCCAATTTCTGGGTGTTACTTCTTAGGTTAGTGTTGTGACTAAGCTTAAGAAGATGTTCAAGGGGATGACCAGAAGTATTAAGGATACTGTAAGTCATAAGAAGGTCACCTCTAAGACGCCTGTACTCTAACAGGTAAAGGTTAAGTGATTGGAGGCGCTCTTCATAAGGTTTGAATTTGAGTCCCCGAACTAATTTCGTTGCTCGACGTTGGATACTTTCCAGAGTGTCCTTATCCTTTTAGAGGGAGGGAGGAAATACTATGTTTCCGTACTCTAACTGGGGGCGAATAAAACTATTGAAGATTATGTGGATGGTTCTATCGTCAAACTGGCCAAAAATGCGCTTCAATGTTACCAGTGCAAAGTTTGCTTGAGAGGCGTTTTTGTCACAGTTCGCATACGATTTCAGGTCGTAGGGTACCAACACTCCTAAATCTTTTTCAACTTGGGAAACTTCTAGAGGGGAGTTACCTAAGTTATAACTATAGTCTGCAACATGTCTCAGATGGACTACCTTGCACTTTGAAGTGTTGAAGGTAAGTCCGTTGTCGTCTGCCCAACTTTGAAGTCGAGTCAGATCCTCCTGAAGTGCTAGTATATCCTTATGGTTACGTATCTCTCTCTCCAAAGTTTCACATCATCAGCAAAAAGCAATAAGTCAGATGAGACTTGTTGGGGAAGGTCGTTAATGTAAATCAAGAAGAGAAGAGGTTCTAGTATTGAGCCCTGGAGGACCCCACTAGGACATTCCATAGCCTGAGAGAGAGTGAAGTTAACCCTGACCTTAAAGTGTCGGTTTTCTAAATATGAAGTGAGCCAGTCGATCAAAGGGGGTTTTATACCCACTCGTCTAAGCTTCTTGATAAGACATACGTGGTTGACCCTATCACAAGCTTTTGAGAAATCCAGGCAAATGACGTCAGCCTTCCCCCTGAGATCAAGGATGGTTGTTCATCTATCCACCGCAGTCAGCAGGTTGGTCATACAAGAATGACCTTTTCTGAAACCGTGCTGTTGAGCTGAGAAGAACTTTAGGGATAATAAGTATTCTAGTATACCGTCGTATATCAGGGATTCCATAATTTTGGAAGGAATGGAGAGAAGGGCCACTGGTCGGTAGCTTGAGGGTTCACTGCGTCGACCTCCTATGAAAATTGGTGTGATGTGGGCCAGCTTCCAAATTTCCGGTAGTTTGCCTCGGCTTAGCGAGTGTGTAAACATCTCGCTAAGTGGTGATGCCATGATTGAAGCTGCTTCCCTCAAAACAGCAGAATCAACCATATCCGGACTGGGAGAAGTGTCTTTTCTTAGGTGCCGCAGTTTACGGAGCACCAGGTCAGCACTCAGGTCCACTTCGGAAAGAAGTACGTGTGTTATATTGAAGTTGAAGCGTTCGAAAACTAGGTGCTACATATCAATATTTGGTTATTGCAATATTACAGAGAAATAACATCCTAAAGATGCCAACAATATACACAGGTGTGTTAGAGTGTTTCAGCCGTTTACAACTTGGTTGAGGAAACCAAGCCAAGACTTAAACAATTGTATCTTGGTTTACGAACTTCCTGTGAGTTGGTTCAATACAATTTCTAATAATTACGAAGCATTTTATGGGATTGATTTACCGCTTCGCTCTTAAACGTTCTGTTGAATTTAATGGGAGCTGAGTCATTCTACCTGACTTTGATTCCCTTGAATTCTACTTGGTCTCGTATTGTCTACGCTTAAATTTTTACTCAGATATCCAAAAAGCGAACTGGAGTTTGTTTCCCATGTGAATTGATAACTTACACACTTTCTGCCTGTTTTGAATCCACTGCTGTCTGTTCTCCTGGCTCTCCTAGCTTTTCTAGGTGTACGAAATATAGGTCTTGATAAGCCTCATATCATTCTACATTATTTAATTCAGAGAGGTAGAAGAACTTAAGTTATTAACTATTAAAAGGCATTGGGGTGTGGTAACGCTTGGCGTTAAAATAAAATCTATGGTCTGTCCTCAAAAAAATCTATTAGGACTTTTAGATCTGCAAAGAAAAAATAGACAATATAAATAAAATGCCATCATTGTTGGATGCTCGAAATACGTTCTCTTGGTTATCTTTGAACACCATGAAGCGTGGTGTCCTGTATCCGATACAGACAAGTACTCATCCTTAACAAAAAGTCTCCCACAAGATAGTAAATGCGACTAGTGAGGAGGGAAGTTTCGTAGTGAACCAAAACAAGGCATAACTGTAAAAAGGTCTATGATTACGTTTGTCCCTTAACAACCATAGCCTTCAAGTGATTTAAGTCTTATCCCTTACTGAGGAAATTCATTCCTTGACCAATCATTACGGCTCATTATTTTGGCGCTTTCCGTTTAACCTACCTGATCAAGTGGACATTCGTAAGGCATTAGAAGAAAGTCCAACTGCTTTCATTTGTCGGGCCGAAGAAACACTAGTCAGCCCTAGGTAAATCATCCTGCAAGCTGAAAATTTTTTATGTTAGACGAGAACATTGAACAGTTTGTCAAATATCGCCATGATCAAGACCGACCTATGGGGGTGTAGTCGATTGTGCGATATTGTCAAGCTAATGCAGCAGTGATTCTCGTCCATATTTCTCCAATCTGTTTTTTACTAATACTTTTTTCAAGCGGTAATATTACTCGCTCCATCTGGCCATCAACGAAGTATATACCTCCGGCTATAACGATGGATACTAAACGCGATGTAGGATTTTGACGTAAGCATGGACGTCACACTATTGTCCTTCAACCTCAGTAGGTCAATCGTCCATGTAGATCACTGGCATTTTGACTTGTAGGTCTGTTTACATAGAAAAAATAAGAAAGCTCTACCGTCTTAGTTCTCACAGCTTCAGACCATTTTTGTAAAGTTTAAAAAAAGTAAGCGAATTAGGTGCTCAAAAATCTACAATTGACAATGAAATTCGTACAGTCACCTGGAAAGCTTATCAGAACAGTATAGACCAGTGGTACTGAATAAGCAAATATAATTTCAAATTAAACATAATATGTCTGCACAATGCTTCTTCAGAAAGTACGGTACCAGTCACAACAAAAGTAACAAAGTTTATCACGGAACGGTTGGTGAATAAGATATCAGATCTTCGAAAACCCAGGAGTAATTTTATTTTTCCAAAAGACGAGGATATCAATCATCAAATCGTTTCAAAGTGATTTGTTAACTACCCGAAAAAATAAACTTTACTGACCATTAGGGAATCATGTATTTTCCCAGAGATAGATTTAGGCAATTAAACCGGACTAGAATAATCAAGAGTACGGAAAATAATCATGGGTATCTAGAGGAACCAAAATACGAAATGAAATATTAGTCAACAACCTAAATGACATCAGAGTTTACCAGAACCTATACATTTTAAATTGTATGGTGATAGATGCTGACAAACTAAAAGATAAAAAAAATGCGTGTAAATATAAATAACTACAGAAGAGGCAACATACAGGAGAACAAGGGAATCGTCATAGGGAAAAACCGACATGGAACTTAAAGATGCTACAGGTATTTGGAGTTTGACAACGCTTTAACCAGTAACACCTAATATAAGTCGTACACACCCAGTGAAATCAAAAGTAAGAAGCGTGGAGGTTCAAAGGTATATTTGATAGGTTATCAATGCATCGAGGATCGATTGATCTAGACTGGCTAGCGATTGCGGGGGATGTCGAGCATGTCGTTCCCACTCGTGATCTGATGCGGATGCATGACCGAGTGCCTTCAGCTAGGTGAGTCCATTGAAACTAATGTGACCAGCAACCAATGTCGAAGACTTACAGAGTTATTGATTTTGGGGATTTATTTATCGCTATAAAAAATTTTCTCACACGTTCACGCATGTATATACTTCTAGTTTAGGTCGAACTTATTGGTTAAATATACTTCGACTCGATCTATTCCAAATAATCAGACATTTTCAAACACTTGTGGTCATTTGCCCTGCTGCTACCCAACTGTTCTCTTCCTTTTTCAGCACCACATTTGTAGCACGCATAGAGGAAGATTCCTTTCAAACTTGAATGCGACAATTAAATCATATTTCCCTAGAACTCATAACCTATACCAAATGTCTTGCTGGAGGTAGTTTGTAACAACTTATAATTGTTTTACATTAACTTCCACAAACCTTTATAGTGTCTGGTCACTTTTTCTTTATGAGCATTCCGTTGGTAAAATTCTACCAGTTTAACCTTTTAATAACCCCAATGTATTAATATCTTATTTTTAAGCTCATGTTGTGAATTATTGACCGTTTCTATAAAACTGATGTAAACAAGACATAACATAACTAAATGAATTAGATGTCAACGTGCATATAAACTTGGCTTGCGTTTCGTTTATATGAGGTTATAATTGCTCCAATTTATCAACAACTTGGGTTTTTATTTATCTATTGTTACGAGTTTCTGAGTTTTTATTCAACTCAGCATCTATTTGGTGATTAGTTCATTGGCTCATGGAGCTTGATTAGCAAGCGTTACAAGTCAACCTCTGATATTTCCGTGGATTTTAGGTGTGATCATGGTATCTTTCGTGATCGTTAAAAATGAGCAGTAACGTTAATTTACTCACTGGAATTTCATTTTTATTACTGTCAAAAGGCCTGTTAAAACCCTTCCTGTAACAAATTACTGAACCAAATCGTGGAATGATAGCATTATCAGGGAGATGATTTCTTGGGGGATGACAACTGAAATCTTGTTTTTTCCTTTGGAAGTTCATTGTTTTCGAAGTCACATATCTAACCAGGGATTCTCAGTTGTTACTTGCACATTAGTATAGGACTGTAGTGCCAGATGCATTTACGGCGACGCTCATGGGAAGATAGCACATTGAAGCTAAGGGTGCTTCTTTGATTGTATCGATTTATGCTTAGTTGGTGCATAAACGTTTGTTCTTCGTTGAAGTCCGTATCGATGAGAGTATAATTTATTGTCGATCTTTGAGGGCTGCTAATTTTGATAAAATTCACTAACTTACTCAGATCAAAAGAGGGTGATATATTTTTGTGAGGAACTAGAACTTGGATTGAGAGTTAGAAGTCAGGATTAGAAGTTAGAGTTGGGGTTTTCGTCACGAACTGGCATCATTTACAATTCCAAAGTGCTATTAAGCCATATAAATGGATGAAGTTTACTCTGAAATCCAGGACTTATTACTTTTAATGGGTTTGTCTGTTATAGCTTCACCGTTATGAATAGTATTCCTGCTCCATCACCGGGGAAATCAGTTTATTCGTAAGGCCAGAAGTGATAAGTGGTCTGAGTGCTTCATGCTCAAGCGTCTCATATTTTTCTATCGATCGCTTTAATGCGTTGAATATGTCACTTTTTTGTTTTTACTTTTCTGTTAAGTTAATCTTTTAGTACCTTTTGTACGTAAAACTTTACGAATCTTTTAAACGTGTAAGATCGTTCGACGTTACTTAGTTGCGAGTGTTTAACAAAGACTGCCATCCTGCTTTCTAGAATACAAACACATTGAGCTTCAAGTGCATATTCAAATAATTATAGTGGTTTCCTTTCATTCTATTATCTTCCAATGTTTAGTAAACCGTCTTGTTTTAAAATCTTTCCATAGCAATGCAGTAATCTGTTTCTTTCTTCAAGCTTTCAAACAAACGGTCATCAACACATAGATGCAAAACGTCAATTCCTTAAAACAAATCACTGAAACTTTTGGGAAAGGTTTCAGTGTTTATAATCTAAATTTTTTTATTACAGCCGTTGTGGAAATGCTTACGTTAGTCATGGTGATCTGTCCTCGGGTTTTTACGAAGTCGATTTTTAAAAAGAAGTCAAATCTTCACGATACCCGTTAGGTCAATACTATGAAGCAAATGAAAATTATCTGTGTTGGTTTCCAATCAGGTTGCAAACAATTAAGATACCAATCTTAATGATTAGTCCACTTTTTCAGAGATTATGGAGTATCAGAGGTATGGATGATTCACAAACTGAGTATGTGGTAAAATTCTCTCTTTACTATCGCCATATTTTAAACGTCTAGTTGGCATGTTTCGGGAAAGATCTGTTATTTCTCAATCACGTTATCCATAACTCCGATGATTACACATATTTATTTTGTTACTACTCGGTAGATATTCAGGGGATCATAGAATATCGATCGAAAACACTGACCGATTCCATACAGAAAATAAAATTAAACCGGAAAGTGTTGTTTTAAAAATAGATATCTTAGTGATTCAGCGAGTAAGTTGTATTGTTTCAGGGTAACCAACCCTACTGTTGAAAATTGATGCATCTATTACAAAGAATATTCAGAGTATATGCATACGTAAATTTTAGTCTAGACAAACACATTCTTTTCCGTACATTGCAAAGGACCTCCATTATACATGTGTAGATTGGAAACAACTGCTTTTTGACCATCTTTTGAATACTTTTAATAATCTCGCTATGAACGTAGTTAACTTATAGTATCATCTACTAATTCTTATACATTTGATTGTCAATAAACAACATACACCACTTATTTTGTTATTTCAAATCTGTGTGGTGGACCAAAATGTATGATAACCAAAAATTAGCAACAAAAATATTATGTCTATAGTTTATGTAACAATTAACAGTTAATAAGTTAATTACACACACAAATAACAAAATAAGGGACGTTACTTAAGTCTTCAGGCTATTGCGTGTTCGGCTGGGTTTGGTCCAAATAATCCACAATTATAAAAAATTAGTAATCCCAATATGGACGATATAGATCCAGTAGGTTTACCAAGCGTAGAATTCAATAAGAATGTCACAATTGTCTATAAACGTAGATGGTATGCAATTAATATTTCATTTAACATATTAGCAGACATAGCAGAACGATGCAGATGTGAATTAGAGTGTATTTAATGAGGAGCAGTAACAGTGTCACGATATGTTGTACTCAAAACGGAAGGAAGTCGAATTACAAGCGTTCAAAGTGATACACTTAAACAACAAGTACAATTGTTTAATGCTTAATGTACAGAATATGAAAATACATGCGATAACTATGAAAAATTATTTACAAAATAGGTTTTTAAGGTTCTATCTCCACATAGCTCCATATGGTGGTGTCAGTGGCTTTTTCACCGCGTCTACTCGAACAAAAACAAATTTGCACGTTTCTAAATGTTTATCGAGATGGACTGGGTTGTTGTATTCTCGAGGTGGTATTGCTCTAATGTTCTGCATCATTTGTAATAGGCGACTTGCGAAGTGAGTAGAATCCCCGTGCGTTGTAGGTTCATAGTTGACTAGTTGGCCGGGTAACGTTAGAGTTGTACCATAGACTAACTCGGCGGCTGTACATCCAATGTCTTCCTTTATGGTTGAACGAATACCGAGGAGTACAAGCGGTAAGGCATCGCTCCACTTTGATGAGTCAGCTTGCGCCATCAGTGAGCTTTTCAATTGGCGATGGAATCTTTCCACCATGCCATTAGCTGCTGGGTGGTAAGCTGTGGTTTTAATATGGTTGACCCCTAGAAGTTTAGTGAACTCCTGGAAAAGGACAGATTGGAATTGGGGACCGCGGTCTGTTGTGATTATTGATGGTACTCCATAGTTAGTTATCCAGCGGTCGAGGAAGACTGAAGCGACTGTTTCTGCTGATGTGTCTCTAATGGGGCATGCTATGGCCCATCTTGTGAACCTATCTATTGCGGTGAGGATATGTGTGAAAGAGTTTGATGGTGGCAGAGGCCCAACTAAATCTAAATGCACGTGCTGGAAGCGTTTGTCGGGGATAGGGAACTTCCCAATCGGACTGTAGGTGTGTTTTTGCGTCTTACTGCGTTGGCACTGGAGACAGTTACGTGTCCAACGTTTAACATCCGAGTTGATTTTAGGCCACACAAAACGTTCGGTAATGAGCTTTGTTGTTGCTCTGATGCCTGGATGTGAAAGACCGTGCAAGTGCTGAAATATTTTTCGTCTGCAAGCGTGTGGGACAAACGGACGATTGTTGTTTGTTGAAGTGTCGCACATGATAAATGCATCTGAAAGAGGAATTGGTACTGGTTTGAGATCTAAGCTAGACTTTTCTTTGCAGGCTTTTAATTCTGCATCGTCTGCTTGTAACTTAGCCAAGGTTTCAAGGCTGATGTCATGATTGAGTACCATCGTATTGATATCCCTCCTAGATAGTGCATCTGCAACAATGTTTGTGTGACCTTTGATAAACCTGATGTCTGTGGTAAATTGGGAGATATAATCAAGTTGTCTTGCTTCTCGTGGGGAATGTTTGTCATACGATGTGCTAAAAGAATGGCAAAGGGGTTTGTGGTCTGTCATAATGATGAAATCACGACCCTGTAGCAAAAAGTTGAAATGTTTTACTGCTAAATACATAGCTAAGAGTTCGCGTCCAAAAGTACTATAACGTTCTTGTGCTGACGATAATCTCTTGGAGAAAAAGGCAATGGGGGTAATCGTGTTGTTAACCCGCTGTTGTAATACTGCCCCGACGGCTTTTTGTGAAGCATCCGTGCATAGGATCAACAGTGTTGTGGGGTCAGTATTCAGGTGTTGGAGCATGGTAGCATTAGCAATCATGGATTTAGCTTTCTCAAATGCTACTTTGGCGTCGGCAGGTAGCTTGAATATTTGGTTCTTTTCTTTCTTAGTACCTGATTTATCGTTTTTCAGTAAATCTGTCAATGGCTGTAGTACATCGGCACAATTTGGTAGAAATCGTCGATAAAAATTAGATGTTCCAAGGAAACGACGCAGTGATTTTACTGAGGTTGGTTCTGGATAGCTGGTTATGGCTTTGACTTTATCTTCAAGTGGTTTAATTCCTTGGGAATCAATATGGTGTCCCAGGAATTCCAGAGATGAGGCGCCAAATATACACTTCGAAGGGTTGATTACAACACCATAACTTTTGAAACGCTCAAAGGGAGTCTGTAAGTGCTGAAGATGTTCTTCCAAGGAAGAGCTAGCGATTAGGACGTCATCGATGTAAACAAATACGAAATCTAAACCTCGCGTGACTTCATCCATAAATCGTTGGAATGTTTGCGCAGCATTCTTAAGCCCAAATGGCATCCTCAAGAATTCAAACAACCCAAAAGGTGTGATTACGGCTGTTTTTTCAATATCCTCAGGTGCCACTGGGATCTGATGATAAGCTCTGATTAAGTCTAGTTTTGAAAAAATCAATTTACCGTGCAGGTTTAGTGAAAAATCATGTAGGTGAGGAATAGGATATCTGTCTGGAACTGTCTGATTATTCAAACGTCTATAATCTCCACAAGGGCGCCCAATCTTGATCTTTTTTGGGAACCATGTGCAGTGGCGAGGCCCAAGGGCTATTAGACTGTCGGATTATCCCTAGTTGCATCATATGTTCAAATTCTCTTTTAGCGGACTGCAACTTATTGGGTGGTAGTCTCCTCGCCTTGGCGCAGATAGGTGGACCAGTTGTAGTGATAGTATGTTGAACATGGTGTGTGGAGTTTTCAGTTTGATAATCGGCTTTCGTTATACATTCATACTTCGATAGAAGATCGGTAAAAGTTTGACTATCAGGTCTAAGCAATCGGACACCATAAGTTTCATAATTGCAGGTGATTGTTCCGTTGACCTGTAGACTTGTATTCACGTCGATAAGTTTCTTTTTTCTCATGTCGACAAGGAGATTGTAGTTACTAAGAAAATCGGCTCCAAGGATGGGTTGTTTAACTTCTGCGACGATGAAAACCCATGTAAAACGTCTACGGAGACCGATGTCCAAGATGAGTGATTGCTCGCCATACGTTTTAATAATAGAATTGTTTGCTGCCACTAATGATAATTTAGCGTGTTGAGAGTGCCGTCGTCGGGAAAGATGAATTGGGAGTATGCTTACTTCGGCTCCAGTATCGATTAGAAAATCCGAGCCCGAAATACGATCCCTGACATGAAATAGACGGCTTGAGCTGTGGCCAGAGTCAGGCGCCGCCATTACTGCCTGGCCGGACCGTTTCCCTGGTTATCAGTGATGGGTGAGGGGAATGCACACGGGCGTGTACAACGCCGTGCTTTTGTGCCGAATTTAGTATGATACCAACAAATTTCGGATGTTCGTTTAGGTGAACGAGATCGTGGTCTAGAGCGTGATCTCTGTCTAAAAGGGGGTCTTACTTGTTTGGCCTGAACCGTTGCTACAGTGGTTTGAAGTGACTCAAGTTGATTCGTCAATTGAGATAATTGTCTTTGAATAGAGTTTAAGTAACTGACATCAGCTGCTCCATACGGCTGCATCGTATTTATATAGTGATTATCATGGCAGACTTCCATTACCTTATCCGCCATATCAGCTAAATCATCGAGAGGGGAAGACTTCCCCAAGGCACTTAAAATTTGTCTGACACTGCGTGGTAATTGGTTGAACCACATTTGTTTGAGGAGGGCTTCGTCTAGTTTATAAGGGCCGGCAAGTTGTTTCATGTGTCGGAGTAGTTGGGAAGGTCTTTTGTCTCCCAGATCACATGCATTCAAAAGTTGTTGTAATCTTGTCTCATCTGAGACTGTTGTTCGCTGAATTAAAGCCGCTTTTAATTTATCATATGGCTCGGTTTCAGGAACCTGGTCGATAAGGTCTCCTACTTCGGCCGCAATTTCGATCGGGAGTGAGCCAACTACATAAGCGTACTTAGATGCTTGGGAACGTACGCCCCTGGACTGAAATAAGGCTTCAATTTGAGCAAACCAGATTCTAGGATTATTTACTCCATAAGGTGGAAGCTTAAATTCCGAAATAGCATTGACTGCACTAAATACACTGTCAGTAAGGTTAGGTGATGAACTAAGAGTAGTTACAGGAACAGGGTCCCTCTCACTAAGCTTATGTGGAGAGTACATTAGGTTGAAGATGAGCAAAAGTGTCGTACAATGAGCGAATAAACAATATAACAATGGGATAAATGCGAGATAATAAAGTACTAGGGCTCACCAAATAATTGTGGTGGACCAAAATGTATGATAACCAAAAATTAGCAACAAAAATATTATGTCTATAGTTTATGTAACAATTAACAGTTAATAAGTTAATTACACACACAAATAACAAAATAAGGGACGTTACTTAAGTCTTCAGGCTATTGCGTGTTCGGCTGGGTTTGGTCCAAATAATCCACAATTATAAAAAATTAGTAATCCCAATATGGACGATATAGATCCAGTAGGTTTACCAAGCGTAGAATTCAATAAGAATGTCACAATTGTCTATAAACGTAGATGGTATGCAATTAATATTTCATTTAACATATTAGCAGACATAGCAGAACGATGCAGATGTGAATTAGAGTGTATTTAATGAGGAGCAGTAACAGTGTCACGATATGTTGTACTCAAAACGGAAGGAAGTCGAATTACAAGCGTTCAAAGTGATACACTTAAACAACAAGTACAATTGTTTAATGCTTAATGTACAGAATATGAAAATACATGCGAAAACTATGAAAAATTATTTACAAAATAGGTTTTAAGGTTCTATCTCTACATCTGTTCTGTTTTCTGGAAGCGATCATAATCAATGTAAACTTTCGCATTAAACTAAACGATAATAGCCGGCATTATACCTGAATCACTATCATTATAGCATTTTTACTTTTATCATAAGGAAATTGTTAAAAGATCTTTATACTACTTGAAAGTCATTCTTATTTTAGATAAAACAGCTGTATGCTGTTTCTCAATGATTTCCTTGTTAAAGTTTATTTGTAATGGAAAGTATGGTCAAGATAAACGACCAACTTTCTGAATATGAACAGGAAAAAACAATCTATATTTTGGTTAGAAAATCAATAAACTATATTAACTATATATTCATGTGATTAAAAACAAATAAATTAAAACGATTGACCTTAAAAATCCTAATCAGATAATAAATTTTTGTTTAGATTATAGAATAAAGACAAAGAAAGTATAATTTCTTCCAATATCTTAAAGACATTTGGTTACAGACTGATAAAAATCCATATTATAGTAAATGATTATAAAGAATTGAGATTCAAAAGAATCTTAATTTTCTTTCCCATCTGTGTAATAACTCAATATTATATCAATCGATCAAATACAATCAATGAGAAATTCTCTAGGTCGTTTCTAGGTTATTAAAATAAGTAAATTAAATGGTTTGATATTCATCCGTATAATAGGAATGATTAGTAGTAGGTTGAAGCCTATTTGGATCTAAAATTGGCATGATTTCTTCCTCCAATAGAGTCTTAGCATATTTTATAGTTTGGCTCACCATATCCTGACTATCCGATGGTGCTAATTCTTAGATAATTGTTTGAACATTTTTAATGATGTCCATCAAAAATGGTTAACATTGACATTAGAAGATTTGCATTCTATTTACAACACACAACTGCTTTCTCCAATTGTTTTAACTGCAGCCAATCACAAACTATGTCACATATCTGCATCAGTTGCTTGAAATGACTTGTTCAAACTATAGTCTTTAGAGTCTTTAACGTTCAGTGAAAGTGCTAACTAACCAAAAGTTTTCGAGAAGCTTAAATAATGAATAACAACAAACGAAAGACAATTTTGTAGTTTTATTCCTGTTGATAATTGATAGTGGACCGCAAAACTCTATGTTCATCCTACAATCTTGATTAAATTTTTAATTTAAAAAAAGAATCATGGGTCAAGACACGGAAGTAAATCCATGAGAAAGTAACTACTCCTTAAAATTCCGAAATGATGTATATCTTTCAATGTGACTCGGTTTTTAAGATATGCTTGAATCTAAAACATGTACCTGAGAAAATATATGTTGTAGACAGCTCCGAAAAGCAATGTTTACCAACATTATTTAATGGTTAATAAACAGTAGTTGCAAAGCCATTATCCTTATTTTACAATGAAATAAAATCAGCTTAGTGCCAGCTCATTAATTCATCTGGATCTCTCCAATCCACGAAGAGAGTTCGTATTACTAAACCGCCATACCTACGTGTGTTGAGGTATGTTGCAACGAAAATAGAGTAATCCTAAAGTGGTTTTATCAAAATCTGTAAATGATTTTAGTCATTTTTTGGGGGATTCAAACCGAATAAACTCGAGACAAATTTTTGTTAACGACCATAAGTAAATAAACTGAAATGAAATACAGTTTGCTAAAATAATCCGGACATCAGTTTACCAGCAAATGAAAAGTTTTACAAAATGATTATAGGATTTATACATACCCATAGTGTACAGGCAAATTCCAATTCGAAAAATTCGGTTCACTCTACGTACCAAAGTGCTCGTATAAGATCATTTACAGATTTTTGATGTTAAAGTAGTGCTGAAGGTTCATAAATTGAGTTTAGTAATCTACATCAGTAATCTACATAAAGTGTTACGAACTCATCTGACCGATTTATTGTTGTCATATAAATGATAAAAAAGAGATATCAGTGTATATTTAGAAAAAAAAGTGAAGAAAGTCTAGTTAAATTTGAGTTTTTCACAAAATTATTTTAAAGAAAGGATCCAACATCTATTCTTTCGAATTTTGTCGAAGAAATCTTACACCACAAATGCTCAACATCTTGCAACTAATTATTCACTTATTGATAAAGGATCTAGTAAACATTTAAAATTTTTCCTTATTTTCATTATATGAGATAACAAAATTGACTTACTCGTAGTGATAAAAAAACTCCTTGTATTAGACCGTTAATAAATTGTCACGATATGTTCTCAAATTATTACTGGTGCTACAAATATTCTTTCATGTATGGCATATATAGAAATCATACTCCTTGGATATATATCTTTCATTTTTAACTGTAAGACGTTTAGCAAATTCAATCCTATCACCTTCAAATGTACTGACAGATTGTAGCTTGAAATTCAGATAAACTTATGAGATGCAGATTAAGTATAATGATGTAATAAACTTCTACTAATAGTGAGGTAAAGAACAGGGTATAAGTTTGAATAACTATTCACTAATGTAAAAGTTTCTGTTATCTAAAAATAATTTGTTTGGATTTCCAAACACTATCGAATTTCCGTTTTAGATGTAAATTATTATAGATGCACTAACATACATCTTGCTTCACTTAATTCCAGAATGATAAAGATAGTCTACATAAATCAAACACCTAGCTATTGGCAATAAACATTTTACCATAGCATAAATAATCAAAAGTTTATTTTTAGAAGTTTCAACTACTTTAAGGACATTCATGAAAGGGATTCAGATAAAGAGTAACAATAATTCCCTCCATTTAATAGCAAGTGTATTGATTAATGACTATCCGAATCTTGAATTTATTATTCATTAGGTGTGTTCTGTAATTAGGCTGTTAACATATTTGGCATTAACAAGATCACTCATAATTTAGTCAGAGAAATAAATTTCTCAAAAGAGAATTATTATTTTTGCTTCAACTACATAATGTTAATTCCATCTGGATCCCAAGCTCAGAAAGAGGGGAAGTGTTAGGTATGAGGTTAGCAACCTCATCTCTCTGGAAAACATCTTCCCAAATACACAAACCAGTATAATTCATCTTAATCTTTTAAACTCCACCTTGGGTGTTGAAGGGTTTTCATTCAGAAGAATTATGAAGCCTAATGATGAAAGCACGGGAGTATGGTAATTCAGAGCAACCAGCCGAGAACAAAGAATGCAAACGGATCACATCTTAATTTGCATATTACTGGAGATGAAAGCCTGGGACAGAAATGGTTGGAGATCATTAGCTGGCGGTCGATGCCCATGATAGATTGCACGTGTAACTAACAATATAATATTAGTTGACAAGTCGATCATTTTGGTGGACATAAAAATATCGAAATGTCTATACAACTAACTGTCGAATTCTGCATACTAAGTAAAGAAATATTGTCATCACATCATCATAACTCTGCGTACTGATGTTCTTAAAGCTAACCTTTAGCATGCAGGTAATATCATTTTCTTAAGTAGTCTAAACTACCTTTGTAGACGTCTCGATGGTTGCAGATTATTGTAATATTAATATAGCCTTTAATGTAAGATGTTTTGTTTATTCATCTTTATCACTGCCAGGAAGTCAGTATATTATAAAAGTGCAGCAACGTCTTTTTGACCCAACTGATGGTAGTTATACATTCTGTAGCTCCATCCTGAAACAAAGTCTTCAGTGACTTGATTATGATGAAGTAGTCTTGTCCCACTGAATTATATAAGACACCTGATTTAAAGACATTGAATTTGTTTGTGAAAAATGGGATTAATTCTCAGTGTATGACATGTTTGCATAGAGTGTATCATGTTATGGTTTAATCGCTATTTTCTGGATAGAACTCTAAAGATTACTTATTTCATTTACTTCAGATGTAAATAGATGTGGCCCATTACATATAAATTATACTTGTTGATGCATTACAAGAGGACCTATTAAACAAAGCACATCCGAACTCTTCATTTATAAGATAAGATATATTACATAACCGTCATTATGGACATATGTAAGATATTTCACTTTCGTTTGTAGAAATAAGTTAACAATAAGAATTAATAAATTTTGACATTATCAGCTGACCTATTTGATAAGTAAGTTTTATTAGTCTCTTTTTTATCTTATTTACTTGAATAGAAAATTATTTTCAGAAGGGGTTCTGTGGAGATTTTAGTGTTTTTCATAGTTGAAATCATGAATCAATTGAAGCTAGACCACCATGGAAAACCTCGAAGCGCTGGATGGCCGTTTCCTACTATTGTGGGACTCCTCAGCAGTGCGCATCCACGATCCCGCCTCTCCAGATTCGAACCCAGGACCTATCAGTCTCGCGCGCGAGCGCTTAACCACTGGACCACTGAGCCGACCTCCGATGGTGTTAATGTCTAACTTCAACCAATCAACGAGACTGGTAGGTCCTGGTGTAATGAACAGGAACACTTTTGTGGACAATCGAATGTATTTAGATACAAATTACAGACTATCTCACTAAATTCTGATAACCATACAACAAACAGTTAATTTGCAAAATAACAATAGTTATCTCAATCTTCACTGTTCCTTCTGTAAATATCAATCCATCTTCTCTAATTCCATTGTTCATGTATTTTCCTATCAATTGCGCCTCATTTTAGTCCTCTCCTTATCGGTCTTCTGCCAAAATACATTCTATGTCATACCATCGCCATATACTACTTATATGGACATAAGTAGACCACACTACACTGGGTTCGAATCCCGCGAGTCGGGATCGTGAATACGCACTGCTGAGAAATCCCACAATAGGACGAAACGGCCATCCAGCGCTTCAAGGTTTTTCATGGTGGTCTAGCTTCAATTGAGTCACGATTTCAACTATAAGAAAATTATTTATTTTAAATCTGGTAGATTAAATGCAATCAAGGTCATAATTTTCTAAACATGAAAGTTATCCTTTCTCAATAATATCCTAACCAATTTAAATGTTATCGTTTCTAAGCTAAAGTAAGAAACCTTTAAATTTTAATTCTTGGTTATATATCAAATATATAATTATCTGTAATAATTAAAATGATAAAAAATAAATAATTGTTTTTCGATTCAACTGAAGTTTATGATCTCCTAATTCATTGGTTCTGTTATTATATTGAACAATATCAAGTCAGTTTGCCTGAATATTTCATTCAGTTAACCTTTAAGGTTAAAAAAAATTGAAGATTTATTATACTTCATCATTCTTCATTTCATCAGATGAATAATATATGGTTTACAATATTTCTTCTTTTTTTTTAATTAAAGAAAACAAAACCAACACTATTTGAATCTGAACACAAAGAAAGTAGAATTCGTCTAGTGAAATTAATAAAAATAACTTTGTACTGAATATTATTTGGTTGTTCTCGATTTTGCATGTTTAACTTGAAATGTTGTGTTTAAAATCTTATCAGAGTCATAAATTATTATACTGTATGGATTTTCTTTGACTGGGGACAGACAAGACTGCCTACACTCACCCTTTCCCCTTTCTTCTGATGATTGACTGGATTATGAAGACCTACACGTCTGACGAGAAGCACGTAATACAATAGATAGCTTGCATGCAACTAGACGATTTGGACTTCTCAAGTGACTTGTCCCTTCTATCCCATACACACGAACAAATGCAGATGAAGACAACTAGAGTAATAGCAACTTCTGCATCAGTAGGCTTCAACATACACAAGGGAAGCAGCAAGATCCTCAAAAACAACAAGGGGAACACTAAAGTAATCACACTTGATGGGGAATCTGTGGAAGATATAGAAAATTTAAAATACCTGGTCAGCATCATCGATGAACAAAGAGGATCTCATGCAGATGTAAAGGTGAGGATTGGCAAAGCAAGGGTGGCATTCCTACAGTTGAAGAACATACGGAACTCAAAACAACTGTCAACCAATATCAAATTCAGAATCTTCAATATGAGCGTCAAGGCATTTCTACTGTATGAAGTTGAAACATGGAGAACTAGTACAACCATCATCAAAAAGGTACAAGTATTTCTTAACAATTGTTTATGCAAGATACTGAATGTCCGTTGAGCGGATACTGTCGGCAACAGCCTACTATGAAAGAGAACAAACCAGCTCCCAGCTGAGCAGTAATTTAGGAAAAGACACTGTAGGTATATAAGACAAATTGAGTAAATCATCAAATTGCATCACGAGGCAATCACTAACGTGAAATCGTGAAAGGGAACAGAAAAGAGGAAGGTCAAAGAATACACTGCGTCAGGAATTGCAAGCAGACATGAAAAGGATGAATAGCAACTGGAAAGAACTGGAAAGGATTGTCCATGACAGTGTTGAATGGAGAAAGCTGGTGAGTGGCCTCTGCTCCTCCACGAGGGGTGACAGGCGTAAATAAGAAAGTGTAGGATTTCTTTATAGTTAAGTGATCGATATTTTCTCTGTAAAAAGCTTCACTTGTAAAAGATAGACAAAATTGTAAAACAGAAGTTAAAATAGATCTGACTAACATATGATAAATGCTTAAATTATAGACAATTTGAGTTAGTGTAAATATGAAATCAATATTTTTGGAAAAAATACTTGTACTAATTGGCAGCTACTTTTTAACAGAGAGAGATTAGATTGTTCGTATTTAACCTGGTTACTGACAGAGATATAAACATCCTGCTTTGCGAGTGAGTTGAAGGACATTCCATCCGTTTACATAAAAGTTTATCTATTATCCAATAATGTGGCCGTCCAGAAGTTTCAATTTTACAGGGTTCAAGCGGACATTCAAGTACAATGAATTGATATTTCTTTGATTTGTGACTCAGAAACCATATAAGTACGTTCCAGTGGATACATAAATAGAGGTACTATAAATAGTAACAATAACAGTAATAATTCAACAATTTTTGACTGCAAAATTGTTATATCTAGAGCCTTGATTCTTAATATGCCGCGAACTACTTGACTACTTGAACGATAGAACCCGCAAACGTCGCAAAAGAGAGAAGACAAAGACTGGTAAGCAGGAAGTTTATTGCCCCGAACAGTGTCAAAATATAGCACAGAAATCTCGTGTATTTATAGTTTTTGGCTGAAAGTAAATTATCATTTAGGTCAACCAATAAGCACATGGGTATCAAACTAATCCATCCAATGGAGAAGCTCCACGTTGGCATTTCTAGAACATTCCCCTAGCCGTGATTGGATGGAATGTCTGCGGCTCTTCCTGGGCTTCTTAGGGCTTCCGAGAGTCTACCGACGGGCCGTCCTTACACCTCCCCCTTTGAAGTCTGTGACGTATGAATTTCTTTTTGGATTTTCTTGAAGCATTGTTGTTGTTCTCGTTTTTCTGTTCATCACCCTTATCGGCTGCGCGCTCTCACTCTTAAGTTTTTCTAGTCGTTGGTTGCGGCCTTCTTTCGGGCCTTTCTCCACCAGAATGTGGAACGGTACTTGTGTGTCTACTGCTGCTGTCCTATGATCCCTTTTTATCTGATTCATATGTCTGGTACATTTTCCGTCCCTTCCACGGACTAAATAAAGTACTTTCCCGATACGCCGTACTATGACACCTGGTTCCCATTTCTGACCGTCTTGATACTTTACAAGTACCTTTTCGCCGCGGTCGTTCGTCTGATACTCTTGTACAGGTTTTCTTCTTTTCTTGGGTGGCGATTTTTTTTCAAATATCCATGGGTTCTTTGCCTGAACTTCTGATTCACCTTCTCCTGCGGCAATGAGTACATCTTCTCCATGTTTTGCCTGGGGACCGATCAACCTTGAGAGTGCATCAGATCTCACCGGACTACATATATGATTAATTGGCTGGTTAGCCAACTGCAACATTTCTATTAGGTCAAGACCAAGCAAATCTAGTCCTGGGCTTTCAGTGAGATATACTTTCACATTCTTCTGTACATTCCCTTTTTTAACTGGGCAGCATATCTCTCCAGCAATATTTAACTTTCCTCCAGATGCACTGTGTGCTAACTGGGTTGTAGGGAGCACCGAGGGTTTGCCAATATGACTCCATGTTTTGCGGCTGATCAGTGAAATATCTGAAGCAGTGTCAAGCTGTAGACGGGCACGGCGTCCATTAATCTCTAAGGTCACATATTTTCTTCGATTATGTTCTGTGCTGGTATGTGCTACCATTATTCTATTGGTTGATGAACAGTTTTTACGTCTTCGGTAATGAACACTCGATGAGCGACGGTGCATCTTCTTCTTACAACATGTTTCTTTATGTCCTTTGAGCTGACATCTAGTGCACCGGTAGTTTTTGTATGGGCAGAACCTTTTGTAATGCAGCTCTCCGCAAAACCAGCATGCGGATGGAGGCTTCTTAATGGTTGTGTTCTGCTTTTGCATATAGGAATCTTTCTTCCCACTTACTGCCTGTACATAAGGTAGTCGACCATTATTTTCTACCATTGAAGTGTCATGCTTCAAGTTCACCAGATGCTGACATTCAGTAGTCACCTCTTGAAGGGTGATATTTGGGCACTGTTCAATTTTGCTTAGAATTCTGGTTCTAATGTCGGCGTCTTCTGAAGATTGTAAGCTGCATACGAAAACAAGACATTTGAATTGGTCTTCTGTCATTGCTGATAGTTTAAAGCGCTCACATTCGCGATTTATTATGCTAGCATGTTGCACCCAGTCATCATTGCCGGCTTTTACTATTTTCAAGCACTGATATCGAATATTGAACAAGGAAGACTGTTCACCGAAAATTTGCGACAAAATTTTAACTGTTTCTTCGAATGAAATGTCTCTTGGGTTCTTGGGCAGAATGTAATTAGTATATCGTTCATGTTCAATGGTACCCAGCTTTCGTAGTAGCACCCTGACCTTGGCGGCATCATCAAAAGTTTCTAGGTCGACATTAAATACATCTTCATATTTCTTGTACCAAGATTCGAATGTTACACCAGCAACACCATCAAAATGAAATTCGTGAATGGAATCAATGATACAATCAGCATGCGATTTGGCAGAAACATCTGTAAGTCCATTCTTATTGAGGTTCATCTGCTGGGTTAGTTTTTCGAGTATGCGCATCTGGAATTGTTCAAGCCGTTTTTCATGGCGCTCTAGAAAAGCTTCAAATTGGTCAAAGGTAATAGACATCTTGATAAATTAACCCGTCGCCAGTTGTTATATCTAGAGCCTTGATTCTTAATATGCCGCGAACTACTTGACTACTTGAACGATAGAACCCACAAACGTCGCAAAAGAGAGAAGACCAAGACTGGTAAGCAGGAAGTTTATTGCCCCGAACAGTGTCAAAATATAGCACAGAAATCTCGTGTATTTATAGTTTTTGGCTGAAAGTAAATTATCATTTAGGTCAACCAATAAGCACATAGGTATCAAACTAATCCATCCAATGGAGAAGCTCCACGTTGGCATTTCTAGAACATTCCCCTAGCCCTGATTGGATGGAATGTCTGCGGCTCTTCCTGGGCTTCTTAGGGCTTCCAAGAGTCTACTGACGGGCCATCCTTACACCTCCCCCTTTGAAGTCTGTGACGTATGAATTTCTTTTTGGATTTTCTTGAAGCATTGTTGTTGTTCTCGTTTTTCTGTTCATCACCCTTATTGGCTGCGCGCTCTCACTCTTAAGTTTTTCTAGTCGTTGGTTGCGGCCTTCTTTCGGGCCTTTCTCCACCAGAATGTGGAACGGTACTTGTGTGTCTACTGCTGCTGTCCTATGATCCCTTTTTATCTGATTCATATGTCTGGTACATTTTCCGTCCCTTCCACGGACTAAATAAAGTACTTTCCCGATACGCCGTACTATGACACCTGGTTCCCATTTCTGACCGTCTTGATACTTTACAAGTACCTTTTCGCCGCGGTCGTTCGTCTGATACTCTTGTACAGGTTTTCTTCTTTTCTTAGGTGGCGATTTTTTTTCAAATATCCATGGGTTCTTTGCCTGAACTTCTGATTCACCTTCTCCTGCGGCAATGAGTACACCTTCCCCATGTTTTGCCTGGGGACCGATCAACCTTGAGAGTGCATCAGATCTCACCGGACTACATATATGATTAATTGGCTGGTTAGCCAACTGCAACATTTCTATTAGGTCAAGACCAAGCAAATCTAGTCCTGGGCTTTCAGTGAGATATACTTTCACATTCTTCTGTACATTCCCTTTTTTAACTGGGCAGCATATCTCTCCAGCAATATTTAACTTTCCTCCAGATGCACTGTGTGCTAACTGGGTTGTAGGGAGCACCGAGGGTTTGCCAATATGACTCCATGTTTTGCGGCTGATCAGTGAAATATCTGAAGCAGTGTCAAGCTGTAGACGGGCACGGCGTCCATTAATCTCTAAGGTCACATATTTTCTTCGATTATGTTCTGTGCTGGTATGTGCTACCATTATTCTATTGGTTGATGAACAGTTTTTACGTCTTCGGTAATGAACACTCGATGAGCGACGGTGCATCTTCTTCTTACAACATGTTTCTTTATGTCCTTTGAGCTGACATCTAGTGCACCGGTAGTTTTTGTATGGGCAGAACCTTTTGTAATGCAGCTCTCCGCAAAACCAACATGCGGATGGAGGCTTCTTAATGGTTGTGTTCTGCTTTTGCTTCCCACTTACTGCCTGTACATAAGGTAGTCGACCATTATTTTCTACCATTGAAGTGTCATGCTTCAAGTTCACCAGATGCTGACATTCAGTAGTCACCTCTTGAAGGGTGATATTTGGGCACTGTTCAATTTTGCTTAGAATTCTGGTTCTAATGTCGGCGTCTTCTGAAGATTGTAAGCTGCATACGAAAACAAGACATTTGAATTGGTCTTCTGTCATTGCTGATAGTTTAAAGCGCTCACATTCGCGATTTATTATGCTAGCATGTTGCACCCAGTCATCATTGCCGGCTTTTACTATTTTCAAGCACTGATATCGAATATTGAACAAGGAAGACTGTTCACCGAAAATTTGCGACAAAATTTTAACTGTTTCTTCGAATGAAATGTCTCTTGGGTTCTTGGGCAGAATGTAATTAGTATATCGTTCATGTTCAATGGTACCCAGCTTTCGTAGTAGCACCCTGACCTTGGCGGCATCATCAAAAGTTTCTAGGTCGACATTAAATACATCTTCATATTTCTTGTACCAAGATTCGAATGTTACACCAGCAACACCATCAAAATGAAATTCGTGAATGGAATCAATGATACAATCAGCATGCGATTTGGCAGAAACATCTGTAAGTCCATTCTTATTGAGGTTCATCTGCTGGGTTAGTTTTTCGAGTATGCGCATCTGGAATTGTTCAAGCCGTTTTTCATGGCGCTCTAGAAAAACTTCAAATTGGTCAAAGGTAATAGACATCTTGATAAATTAACCCGTCGCCAGTTGTTATAACGTATCAATTTGCCCTCTTAATATATATATATATGTGTCCAATGATACAGGAAATACGTACGAGCAGTCTTGGGTGCTATTCGGTCCTTCCCTATCTGCCTAGCCCAGTCCGTTAAGTCCAGAACACAAATAACAGCCTCAGCAATATGAATCATTATTTACAAGCATACTGGGTTATATATACTAACCAAACAGACCACATATATCAAAAATAGAAAAATAACATTTGCACAGTAATTGGCCAATGTGGCTGTAGCTAGGGGGAAAGTAATCAATAATAATAGTTCCAAGGTCAAAATAAAGGTTATGATAAGAGGAACACAGAAACGATTAGGTCACTTATTTAACAACTATCCAATAGGAATAGGCATATTATATTTGTCCATAAATAGACATCAGATTTAGGTTACTCATTTAACAACAATCCAATAGGAATAGGCGTATTACATTTGTCCATAAATGGACATCAGATTTATGATTCATAATTCGCCAGGGGATATAACACCTCCCCTTTTTGAGAAATCCGGGGTTGATATCCGGATTTTAAATTTTCTCGGATTCACCCTCCCCCACGAAAGACTGTTGGATCCTCATATAGCCAAGTTACTATTAATGCGATATGTTTGTCACATTTAACAGAGAAACCATTAGAACTGAAGAGATCATGAGGATCGACGACATTTGATTCGAGGTCACCAACATTTGATTCTTCTGAAATAGTTTCCTTGAATTTCCTCGGAACCTCATTAGTAGATAATGAATCATTAGGATAATCAGTATCTATGAGAGTTGTATTGGATTCTTGATTATCATTTAATACATCTGACATTTTTCTCTCATTTTTATAAGAGAATTCAACAGGAACATATGAATCATCAAAATAATCTAAATCTGGTAGAACAATTACAGAATTTTGATCATTAGATTCATTAGAAACATTTTCCGTATCATGATTAAATTCATTTGGCGCCTCTGTATTCAATACACTGCTCGATTTGTTTCCCGTTTCTTCGTGGGCGGGTACTGCAGCAATTTCATGAGCATTTTGCAAGACATTTACTTTCTGTGAATAGGATAATTCACTGTTTGCACGTCCGTTTTCGGGATTAATAAGACTTGGACCGTGTACAGGGCAAGTATCTGAAACAGGTAGTACTGGGTTACTGGGCTGATCGTGCATAACTGCTGCATTTAAATTATTGCTTTGTATGGATTCATTGAGGCTTTCGCCGGCATATTCATTAGTTCTGTAATCGTTTTCCAGCTCTGTACGCAAATTTGAAATTAATGCGTCAACTTCCGTTGCACCCCCGAAGCATGGGTGATTCAGCAGCTTCGCGTGTAACTTGTCAATGAAATCCAATTGACTCTTTCTAAAGCGCTGCTCTTGTCGCTGGATTAGCAACTGAAATTGATCGGAAGTTAGAGCCATTTTTTTATGCAAATAATAATAATAATAATAAATCCAAAAAAAAAACACCGGCAATTATTATGGATTATTTAATTCCGAAATGGCGTCAGCGGCTGCTGTATTTTTTTTTCAGAATCCCCGTCGCCAGTTGTTATATCTGGAGCCTTGATTCTTAATATGCCGCGAACTACTTGACTACTTGAACGATAGAACCCGCAAACGTCGCAAAAGAGAGAAGACAAAGACTGGTAAGCAGGAAGTTTATTGCCCCGAACAGTGTCAAAATATAGCACAGAAATCTCGTGTATTTATAGTTTTTGGCTGAAAGTAAATTATCATTTAGGTCAACCAATAAGCACATAGGTATCAAACTAATCCATCCAATGGAGAAGCTCCACGTTGGCATTTCTAGAACATTCCCCTAGCCCTGATTGGATGGAATGTCTGCGGCTCTTCCTGGGCTTCTTAGGGCTTCCAAGAGTCTACTGACGGGCCATCCTTACACCTCCCCCTTTGAAGTCTGTGACGTATGAATTTCTTTTTGGATTTTCTTGAAGCATTGTTGTTGTTCTCGTTTTTCTGTTCATCACCCTTATTGGCTGCGCGCTCTCACTCTTAAGTTTTTCTAGTCGTTGGTTGCGGCCTTCTTTCGGGCCTTTCTCCACCAGAATGTGGAACGGTACTTGTGTGTCTACTGCTGCTGTCCTATGATCCCTTTTTATCTGATTCATATGTCTGGTACATTTTCCGTCCCTTCCACGGACTAAATAAAGTACTTTCCCGATACGCCGTACTATGACACCTGGTTCCCATTTCTGACCGTCTTGATACTTTACAAGTACCTTTTCGCCGCGGTCGTTCGTCTGATACTCTTGTACAGGTTTTCTTCTTTTCTTAGGTGGCGATTTTTTTTCAAATATCCATGGGTTCTTTGCCTGAACTTCTGATTCACCTTCTCCTGCGGCAATGAGTACACCTTCCCCATGTTTTGCCTGGGGACCGATCAACCTTGAGAGTGCATCAGATCTCACCGGACTACATATATGATTAATTGGCTGGTTAGCCAACTGCAACATTTCTATTAGGTCAAGACCAAGCAAATCTAGTCCTGGGCTTTCAGTGAGATATACTTTCACATTCTTCTGTACATTCCCTTTTTTAACTGGGCAGCATATCTCTCCAGCAATATTTAACTTTCCTCCAGATGCACTGTGTGCTAACTGGGTTGTAGGGAGCACCGAGGGTTTGCCAATATGACTCCATGTTTTGCGGCTGATCAGTGAAATATCTGAAGCAGTGTCAAGCTGTAGACGGGCACGGCGTCCATTAATCTCTAAGGTCACATATTTTCTTCGATTATGTTCTGTGCTGGTATGTGCTACCATTATTCTATTGGTTGATGAACAGTTTTTACGTCTTCGGTAATGAACACTCGATGAGCGACGGTGCATCTTCTTCTTACAACATGTTTCTTTATGTCCTTTGAGCTGACATCTAGTGCACCGGTAGTTTTTGTATGGGCAGAACCTTTTGTAATGCAGCTCTCCGCAAAACCAACATGCGGATGGAGGCTTCTTAATGGTTGTGTTCTGCTTTTGCATATAGGAATCTTTCTTCCCACTTACTGCCTGTACATAAGGTAGTCGACCATTATTTTCTACCATTGAAGTGTCATGCTTCAAGTTCACCAGATGCTGACATTCAGTAGTCACCTCTTGAAGGGTGATATTTGGACACTGTTCAATTTTGCTTAGAATTCTGGTTCTAATGTCGGCGTCTTCTGAAGATTGTAAGCTGCATACGAAAACAAGACATTTGAATTGGTCTTCTGTCATTGCTGATAGTTTAAAACGCTCACATTCGCGATTTATTATGCTAGCATGTTGCACCCAGTCATCATTGCCGGCTTTTACTATTTTCAAGCACTGATATCGAATATTGAACAAGGAAGACTGTTCACCGAAAATTTGCGACAAAATTTTAACTGTTTCTTCGAATGAAATGTCTCTTGGGTTCTTGGGCAGAATGTAATTAGTATATCGTTCATGTTCAATGGTACCCAGCTTTCGTAGTAGCACCCTGACCTTGGCGGCATCATCAAAAGTTTCTAGGTCGACATTAAATACATCTTCATATTTCTTGTACCAAGATTCAAATGTTACACCAGCAACACCATCAAAATGAAATTCGTGAATGGAATCAATGATACAATCAGCATGCGATTTGGCAGAAACATCTGTAAGTCCATTCTTATTGAGGTTCATCTGCTGGGTTAGTTTTTCGAGTATGCGCATCTGGAATTGTTCAAGCCGTTTTTCATGGCGCTCTAGAAAAGCTTCAAATTGGTCAAAGGTAATAGACATCTTGATAAATTAACCCGTCGCCAGTTGTTATATCTAGAGCCTTGATTCTTAATATGCCGCGAACTACTTGACTACTTGAACGATAGAACCCGCAAACGTCGCAAAAGAGAGAAGACAAAGACTGGTAAGCAGGAAGTTTATTGCCCCGAACAGTGTCAAAATATAGCACAGAAATCTCGTGTATTTATAGTTTTTGGCTGAAAGTAAATTATCATTTAGGTCAACCAATAAGCACATGGGTATCAAACTAATCCATCCAATGGAGAAGCTCCACGTTGGCATTTCTAGAACATTCCCCTAGCCGTGATTGGATGGAATGTCTGCGGCTCTTCCTGGGCTTCTTAGGGCTTCCGAGAGTCTACCGACGGGCCGTCCTTACACCTCCCCCTTTGAAGTCTGTGACGTATGAATTTCTTTTTGGATTTTCTTGAAGCATTGTTGTTGTTCTCGTTTTTCTGTTCATCACCCTTATCGGCTGCGCGCTCTCACTCTTAAGTTTTTCTAGTCGTTGGTTGCGGCCTTCTTTCGGGCCTTTCTCCACCAGAATGTGGAACGGTACTTGTGTGTCTACTGCTGCTGTCCTATGATCCCTTTTTATCTGATTCATATGTCTGGTACATTTTCCGTCCCTTCCACGGACTAAATAAAGTACTTTCCCGATACGCCGTACTATGACACCTGGTTCCCATTTCTGACCGTCTTGATACTTTACAAGTACCTTTTCGCCGCGGTCGTTCGTCTGATACTCTTGTACAGGTTTTCTTCTTTTCTTGGGTGGCGATTTTTTTTCAAATATCCATGGGTTCTTTGCCTGAACTTCTGATTCACCTTCTCCTGCGGCAATGAGTACATCTTCTCCATGTTTTGCCTGGGGACCGATCAACCTTGAGAGTGCATCAGATCTCACCGGACTACATATATGATTAATTGGCTGGTTAGCCAACTGCAACATTTCTATTAGGTCAAGACCAAGCAAATCTAGTCCTGGGCTTTCAGTGAGATATACTTTCACATTCTTCTGTACATTCCCTTTTTTAACTGGGCAGCATATCTCTCCAGCAATATTTACCTTCTCTCCAGATGCACTGAGTGCTAACTGGGTTGTAGGGAGCACCGAGGGTTTGCCAATATGACTCCATGTTTTGCGGCTGATCAGTGAAATATCTGAAGCAGTGTCAAGCTGTAAACGGGCACGGCGTCCATTAATCTCTAAGGTCACATATTTTCTTCGATTATGTTCTGTGCTGGTATGTGCTACCATTATTCTATTGGTTGATGAACAGTTTTTACGTCTTCGGTAATGAACACTCGATGAGCGACGGTGCATCTTCTTCTTACAACATGTTTCTTTATGTCCTTTGAGCTGACATCTAGTGCACCGGTAGTTTTTGTATGGGCAGAACCTCTTGTAATGCAGCTCTCCGCAAAACCAACATGCGGATGGAGGCTTCTTAATGGTTGTGTTCTGCTTTTGCATATAGGAATCTTTCTTCCCACTTACTGCCTGTACATAAGGTAGTCGACCATTATTTTCTACCATTGAAGTGTCATGCTTCAAGTTCACCAGATGCTGACATTCAGTAGTCACCTCTTGAAGGGTGATATTTGGACACTGTTCAATTTTGCTTAGAATTCTGGTTCTAATGTCGGCGTCTTCTGAAGATTGTAAGCTGCATACGAAAACAAGACATTTGAATTGGTCTTCTGTCATTGCTGATAGTTTAAAACGCTCACATTCGCGATTTATTATGCTAGCATGTTGCACCCAGTCATCATTGCCGGCTTTTACTATTTTCAAGCACTGATATCGAATATTGAACAAGGAAGACTGTTCACCGAAAATTTGCGACAAAATTTTAACTGTTTCTTCGAATGAAATGTCTCTTGGGTTCTTGGGCAGAATGTAATTAGTATATCGTTCATGTTCAATGGTACCCAGCTTTCGTAGTAGCACCCTGACCTTGGCGGCATCATCAAAAGTTTCTAGGTCGACATTAAATACATCTTCATATTTCTTGTACCAAGATTCAAATGTTACACCAGCAACACCATCAAAATGAAATTCGTGAATGGAATCAATGATACAATCAGCATGCGATTTGGCAGAAACATCTGTAAGTCCATTCTTATTGAGGTTCATCTGCTGGGTTAGTTTTTCGAGTATGCGCATCTGGAATTGTTCAAGCCGTTTTTCATGGCGCTCTAGAAAAGCTTCAAATTGGTCAAAGGTAATAGACATCTTGATAAATTAACCCGTCGCCAGTTGTTATATCTAGAGCCTTGATTCTTAATATGCCGCGAACTACTTGACTACTTGAACGATAGAACCCGCAAACGTCGCAAAAGAGAGAAGACAAAGACTGGTAAGCAGGAAGTTTATTGCCCCGAACAGTGTCAAAATATAGCACAGAAATCTCGTGTATTTATAGTTTTTGGCTGAAAGTAAATTATCATTTAGGTCAACCAATAAGCACATGGGTATCAAACTAATCCATCCAATGGAGAAGCTCCACGTTGGCATTTCTAGAACATTCCCCTAGCCGTGATTGGATGGAATGTCTGCGGCTCTTCCTGGGCTTCTTAGGGCTTCCGAGAGTCTACCGACGGGCCGTCCTTACAAAAATTTTCGCTGAGAAGGTAACTAAATATTCCCTAGTGATTTATGAACCGAAATTAATCAGACAACGGTTAAACTTATAAGTAGGTTGAAATAAACGGTACAACAGAGCTCTTTCATTAAATGTGAAAACAATACATTCAATACTTCATTTGCGACTCCTCCATCAATTGTCTCAAACTTCATTGTTCCTTCATCGTCACAACAATTACTTTCTGTTCCCGTTCTATTCGATTCAATCTTCCCAATCTTCTGCTACCAGACATTCCACTTCTGACTGATGCTATATACTACTTATACTGACATAAGTAGCATACATAACATTATCAATAGGATGACTTGAATAAATGTTTGTAAACAACTGTGCTATCCTTTACTTACATTCGTGCATTCATGATGCAAACCATTGACGAAAATAGGTCAATGTTACATAAACTAATGTGTTTTATTTAGCATAAATAGTTACAGAAAAGAACGTACACATACTAATAATTTATTTCATCCACATTTCTTGTTATTCAAGAAGAAAAGTAACATTTGCTTCAATTAAATCATTTGTATGAACATATGTTCCGTCATAAAAAAATTACTACAAGTTTATGATGAAATTACTTAGTGTGATAATTGTTATTCATGATTATTGATGTTATAATCATAACTTCTACGTTTGTTTGTGTTTTTTGCGGTGACTAACGTTTTTATGATCAAACAGAATCTCTATTACTGTAATTGTGTGAAATGAATCCTAATTTATTTAAATTGAGAAATAAGAGCGCCTTATTGTTCAATGTAAAGTAAGGGAAACCGGGTTTGATTCTTAAACAGTGCATTTAACCTTAAACCATCTCTTTATTATATGGATCTTAGGAATAACTAACAAATTCAATTGATAGAAAACTTTAAGCGTACTTCTACAGCTGAGTGAAATAATGAAACTACGTTCCGGTTGCCGAACATGCAAATTATATCAACCATTATTGATCGAATGGTTGATGCTAGGAATCCGTGTTTTCCAAATGCTTTTATTTATATACATATTCAGTCAACCTAAGTTTTTCATAGTTGAAATCATGGGTCAATTGAAGCTTGACCCATGATTTCAACTATCAAACTAAGTTTAACAAATAGAAGATTAATACGGCCGAATAATAAAACTGAAAAAGCGCAAAATACTTTGAGCAGGTTTTCATACAACGTTTCATGAATACTTAAAGCCAGTAGAGTTTATCTGTTCTAATATATTGGTCTTTATCATAAATGAGGATGGATAACTCAATTATGTCTATATGACTAAAAATATTTTACAATCTACGGAGCCCATAATGGAAATATTAAGTTATTTTTCAATTTGGACAGTTGCAAATGTAAAAAATTCTTGTTAAGGATGATAGATTTTCATATGTTGTACCATTCGTGCACGAGACCGGATGTGGTGTGGTTGTGAGTGCGCATTGTTGAGGAGTCTCATACTAGGATTTTCTCAGTGATGGTCAAACAAAGATCAGTCAGTGCAGTAAGAAGTGAAAATCGTACAAACAACAATTCAGTCTAATACATGAAAATAAAACGAGAAAAAAGTGATAATCACTTCGCTACGTTTTAGCACAAAAAACAAGTAGGCATCCGACGAAAAATCTTACTGCTCTCTTCAGGTATTAGTTACACAATCTAAAGATCTAAGTAATTCAACGTATAAATTCAATATTTAACATTATTTATATTATTGTGTACGGAAATTGTATTATCTATTAATATAATGATAAGAATTGTTTCACGTGTATGATTGCCTGAACTCGACAACCATGATTAAGTCGATAAAATCCGATTGATCAGTCAAAACGATCAACTCCGTTCATTACGAATGGTTCTAGATATGAATATCTTAATAGTAGAATCTAGTCATCATAAAAGTTTGTTTGGATGAAGTTTGCTTATGTTTAAAAAAACACATTATTATATTATACAAACTAGTGATATTAATACTGTTTTAATGAAAGTAAATTGTTATTACAAGTATAAAAACTATATCATTTACAGGTTCGCAAAGAAACAGTGAATATGGACAATAAGATTCATATTTCCTAAAATATATAACAAACATAAGTATTTGAAAATACATAGACTAAAATCTTTTGATTATGCAAATATTAATGATAGAACTACACTGATCTTCAGTACACTGACAATTTACTCATCGTAAATACTTTGAAAATACATAAGCCAATATCATCTCTATTTTATTTTCCTTAGAGTTTAATAACATGATATAGTTGCTCAAATTGCATGCTCAGACAATTGTGTATACTCTGTAATAGAATTGATAAAATGCTTCATAGTTTTGCTTCACGTTTTCTTTTCACTTGTAAAGGAAATCCATTTAGAAACACATATTATTGTTTTAAAGTTTCAAATTGCATAAAAGCCTGGTACTTGAAAAAAAAACATAAACTCAATAAGTACTTAACGGAATAAGTTGTATTTAACTTACCAAAAATTACTTATGTAATTCAATTTTTTGAAAATGAGATTGAGCCGCTGAATATGTATGATTGAATATAGTAACTAAAAATTTTATTTCTATTTGAATGAAGAGAGTATTTTTTTTGAAGATAATATGTGAAATAAAAGAGATTTTAGCTACTATTTATTGAAGGAGAGGGAAAGAGAAATATACAAAAAAAATAAGAATTTGTCCAAAATTTAGTCATTTAATTATGGAAAGAAGAAAATTAAAGAAGATAAAAGATAACTGAAAGTTCCCTTACGTTTTGTCATCAGCCTACTGAGGTCAAAAATATTTCATCATTTGACAAAAATATGGGCTATTATCGGTTGGTCTTTATTTGGAGTATTTTAATAACTTATTGTTGAAAGATTGGTTTTAAAGTCCTCTTTTAATGCATTCGTTCGATTCAGTGGCGTTTCCTTGTGAGACAACTATCCTAACTAATATATACCAACCAAAAAATTGTTTTAAAAAAAAACAGAGAATTCCGGTTAACTTCTTTCTTTTGATTCAATGATTTATTAGAAATCAATATTCAATAATCCATACAACAGAATTCATGACCATTGATTTACGTAACAATTACGATACCAGCTTACTAATAAGTTAGTGTTTTACAGTACGTTATTCAATTGTACACACAGTATGTGATTTATTCTCTACTTTGTTAGCACTAGAGACCACAAGTTCTTCGTATAGCTTCTGTAAACCTCGTCTACACTGTTCACAAAACTTTATGAATTACCATTTTGTTGTAGTTAAACAGAGAGCGTATCAGGTAAAAGTATGTTTTAAAAACTGACTTATAGGCAATCACCGAGTTTTATATACACAAGATTAATACTTTTACACGTTAGAAAAAGTGATTGATAAAATTTGAGACAGGTCAACGAATCCTTTCTGTGGTGAACATCATGACCAGCGTTTTGAGTAACATCCATTTTCCAGTAGATGAAGGTAGGTGGTATTTCATATATTTTACAGGCTGTTTCATTTTAAAGAAGTACTATATTTTTTAATGAAGTCTTATAGTTGATGACTTCAATCAACGGATAACATGTCATACAAAAGAGCTTTAGTTACAAGATATTGAAATCTATCATGTAATGTCTTTAACTTATTATTAGAATGGACTTTGTGGAGATTTAAGTGATTTTAATAGTTGAATCTATGGCGGTCTAGCCTATACTGACTCATGAATTCAACTATTGGAGCCTTTAAGTTAATTTTTTTAATATTAGCCTGAGAAATATCAAATTTCACTGAATGAATTACTTACATTCTCAAGAACAATATTATTAGTGTTAGTATTTGTATGCTTAAAAGTTAGTCCACGATCTTCCAATGTACATGATAGGCAACTAGCTGGAAAATGGCTGCTCAACATTATGATCTGACTGATATAAAATATATTTAGATACTTACTCCTATTACCGCTCGTGGAGGAGCATAGACTGCCCAACATAGTTCTTCATCAAACTCTATTCTGGACAATCCTTCCCAGTTTTCCCCAAGTACCATTCATTCTTTTGATGTCTACGTCCAATTCTATCCACCACCAGTATCTTTCCTTAATTTCCCCTTCAACTGACAGTTGATCTATTCTCTGCCACAACAGTTTGAACAGCCATTCACTACTATAGTTTTCTCTTTATATATATATATATATATATATATATATATATATATATCCATGGATATTTCTGAACCTGCTGATTTATAAGGGAAATTTTCTATTTGATCTATTGTTTTGTTTACATCCTCTCAGTAATGAAATTAATTATATAAGTAGGAAAGACGTTGTGATTAACCTGGTACCGTGTTAGTTACTCGTGGTATAAATCTTTAGTAAAGTTTAAAGGATTAATATGAAAAGAATTTTAGGTATACACAACAATGATATTATTCAAATATTTGAAATTTCTGTAATTCCGCGTATGGATTATAATGTAATTATAATTGTAAACATTTTTAAGACAGTATCTGTAGATAGAAAATTATTGATATATCATAAAAAATTCATATAGAAAGTTAATTTAAGATGAAAAATCTACACTTCGAGTAATGAGTTTCTCAGTGATTCTACAAACTAGCTTACATTAGTATTATGAAGAAAAAGACAGAATTTAGTCTAAGCCATAGCATTTACCTTGGGACTTCTATATTTATATTCTATTTAAGCATAAATTATAAATGACTATTTGATTATTAAATCCATGGTTAATGAATAATTCAGTATCAGAAGGGGGTGTTATGGAGACTTAAGTAATTTTTATGTAGTCGAGGTCATGAGTCAATTGAAGCTAGATTACCATGGAAAACCTGGAAGCACTGGACGGCCGTTTCATTCTATTGTGGGACTCCTCAGCAGTAAGCATCCACGGTCCCGACTCGCGAGATTCGAACTCAGAACCTATCAGTCTCGCGCACGAGCGCCTAACCTCTAGATCACTGAGTCGGTCGGCATCCAGCGGTGTTAATGTTCAACTTCAACCGATTCACGAAATTGAGTGACACATCCACCATTGTATTCAGTGAGTTGATATCTCACAACAGACCTGATTGAACTTCATTGGTCACTGCTTCTCACTAGAACTCCAGGAAATACCTTTTGAAGCCAGTCACTAGTAGGCATATGTTAAATAATATCAGAAGGTTTTTTCTGGAGTGCTTCTAGGTTTTCCATGTTGGTCTAGCTTCAATGGAATCATGATCTCAACTGAATAATTCTTTTCTATTTCCAAACTTACGATTGTACAAACAATTATAAAATTAAATAAACTTATTATTTTTACATACTAAAATTCAAAAAAAAACCATGTTCGAAAACATTTTTTTTCCAATAATTCCCATAGCTTGGCCAAAAGATCATAATAACCAAATACAAACATGAAAAGAATGAAAAAAAAAATTGTCAATACATATTATACTATATTTATTTATAAACAGTAATTAGGTATCTTATATAATCTATTTCTCTATACCTAAGCAATAAATAAGGAATCATTTATGATTGGTTTAAATGTTTAAAGGGGGGGAAGAAAGATCGTGAGAGAAACAATCTAATCTAAATTTATTGACCCAACTAATCGAAGTTGTTATATACACACATATTTACGACATATATATATATATACTTGCATGTTATTACCGTTATTATTATTATTGTTGTTGTAGTTGTGGTTGTCGTCGTTGTTATTACAATTCAGGAAATTCATTTTACTACCATGGATATTGTAAATTAGATAATAAAAATTTATTTTACATGTAACCATAGATATATATATATATATTGTATATTGTATATTTTCTTTTTTTGTGAATGCATATAGTTTAAACTTATGTGTTTTAAGTGGATTTTATAAAACAATTAAAAGATAAAACAAAAAAAAAGAAGAAATTAGATGGTTGTTTTTTGAAAATATTGGATCAAACTATTCTTGTACAGACATTGAAAAAGAACAAAAAACCAAACAAGAAACTCAATTAAAGGAATTACGCATATCAGATCAGATACAACATATCATGAGTCTTCACTGTACAATAACATTTGAACAAATTCAGAGACGAAAAAACGCAATACATTTTAATGTTTAATATAAAAATCATCTATTTAATCTTTCTTCAAATAAATCTTCATCAATTTTTCAAATGGAACAACCAAAATTTTTAACTGGATGGACACCGGTTGTTAGAACATTTGTCAATAGTAATAGAGCTGTAAAAGCATTATGGGCTCTTTTTGCAACATGTATGGTGATAGCATTGGTTAGCTCTGTTAGTGTAGTTATACATAAATATTTAACTTATGTAACAGTTGTTCGATTAGATCAAAGGGGTCCGAAAGATGGTGTTCCTCCTCCAGCAGTAACTATATGTTTAACAGAACATCAAACTAAATATCTTCATTCAGAGTATTATAGAACAAATTCCAAATTGAATATTGTACAAGGAGCAAGTAAATCATGTCAACTTAAACCTGGAATCATATGGGATTCTAGAGTTGATGCTATTTCAAAATTTTATAATTATACAAAACATTTTCAAGTAACATTTCGTACTGAACCACCTGGATGCTATTCACTTAATGTTATGGAACAAGTTCCATGGCCTCCTGATTCAATTTGTACTACATTTCAATTGGTACAAGTTGGACTACTAAATACAACATTCTGGAAAATAGTAAGTTCTATTTCTTTTTAAAAAAAATTGATCCTTACTACTTGTTATTTATTCTATAATTATATAATTATTTTCATGTTAGTGAAAGAAAATAGATAACAAGTTCAGTAGACATTTTTCAGTAGTCAAATAAGTAAAACTTTCCGTATTGACCATTACAGTAGAATTAAAGCCGTTGAAGATTATCAATCTCTAATAGAGCCCCCAAAATGTGGAATTAGGACGTTTATAGATTCACGCACAGTAATCTCTCAGGATATATATACCTAAAAGACGAAATTAACCGTTATTTAACTAATATCAATCTGTTTTTTTAATCAAAAGCATAACGTTCGCGAATAGAAAGACAGTTTTTTAGCATGTCATATTACCTTGATATACAATAATCACTTAATTACAGATTAGTTATGCATAATTCAACTTCTTAAGGATCATTCTATATTCATTTATTGTAGATTGACAAGTGGTGCTTTTTGTTGGTCAGAGTTTGACAATTTCCTCTCAGAATATATTTTATTCTTATTTGTATTCTACTTTAAATTTGGATTAAGTTTATTGTTACTGACAACAAGTAGGATCAAATTAGATTAAGAAAAAACACAATAAATTTTCCTAAATGATATAAGGCTTCTGGTCTTACTCATTATTAATAGACGAAATTCGGGTAAAACGCGTTTTAAGCAAAAAGAAAACTACTAATATAAAGTATCATTTTGATAAATTTGTGATTTTGGTGAATAATCTTATTCAGTGCTTTCACAGATAATTTGATTTTGTAATGAAAGTAAGCTTTTAAGTGACTAATCTTCTTAAATCACCTTTATTGATAAAAGTTATACACCAAGGTTGATGCAGAAAGTTGTCATTTTAAACTGGATGTATTTGCTTCATTTCATTAGTAAACTGATATTGACATAAGCTGTCCGAATCTTTTTAAACAGAATTCTTTCGTTTATAAGTATGACAAATCGTCATGATTCTTAATAAGTTTGTATTTTTATCAGAATAGGACTTTGTGGAGATTGTTAAATTTTCATTGCTTAAATCACGAAGTGATCTTAACTAGACCACCACTGAGGATCTGGAAGCAATGGGTAATTTAAATGTTTTAGTATGGTGTTTTTTGTCAGTCCTGGGTTTCGATTTCCTATGGTGGGTTCGTGGATGTGCATTGGTAAAGAGCCCAAACTAAGACGAAATAATTGTCTAGTGCTTCTCAGTTATAAGTGATGGCCTAACTAAGCTCAGTTCATGATTTAAAGCATATAAGTTTCATTTTTCTGTCTTTCTACAAATATTTTTTTGGATAATTATAGCAAGAGTTGATTGTCTGCATTATATAAAATTATACTTTTCTCCAGAAAAATATTATTCTCTTTAACATACTTGAAAAATAATTAGTAACTTTTCAATATTGTGGTTTCTATGACAAGAAACAAATTATTTTTAGTCACTTTTTTATAGTATTGTTTGTAGTTAGATATACTGATGTACTGAAGTTCTACGATATTAACTTGTGTCAGAGTTTTATGTGTGCATACATCAACTCATCTGCTCTTGTGAAGCAAGGTAGGTAGGCGATTGTTAGAGCTTCCTTTCAACTCGGATTCTACAAGAGTAAGAGGAAATCAGTTAGAATAAACATCCTTGAACATTCAATCGACTTCAGTAACTCCACTTAAGGCTGCTTACTCTTTCTCTTTCTCTTTCTTCTGGTGGTTGACTGGATTTGAAAACCTCCACAACTGAGGAGAAGCACGGGATGCAGTGGACAGCTTAGATTCAACCAGACGATTTGTACTTCGCAGATGACCTAGCTTTCGTATCCCATACACAGTAAGAAATACAGAAAAGGTCAGCCAGTGTAGCGGCAGCCTCTACAACAGTAGGCCTCAACAAATACAAGGGAGAAAGCAAGATCCTGAAATATAACACAGTGGACACCAATCCAGTCACACTTGATGGAGAATCTCTGGAAAAGATAGAAGCTTTCACAGAACAAGGCAGCATCATCGGCAAACACGAGGAATGTAATGCAGATGCAAAGTGTTATAACGGTCATGTTTCTTCTTCAACACGAATGGGATGCTAATTTAACTTAGACGAATATCTACACTGAATTCCTTCCCAGTATCTATTCTACAGGACTTCAACATAACTCAGATAAAGAACAGGTGGTTAGCCTGACTAGAACGTAAATATATTTCTACACCAAAAGCCGACACAACGCAAAAACGATCAGCAATCGATATTAATAATAATAAGGATGGGAGAATATGAAGCTCAGTTAACTCCTGTCAGACTATCTACACATCTGACTAAGCAAACGACCAATCATTATCGCCATCGTCCACGCATCATAAAGGTAAGGATTGGAAGGTCAAGTGCAGTGATCGTACAATTGAAGAACATATGGGATTCAAAACGACTGTCAGCCAACATCAAGGTCATAATTTTGAATACGAACGTCAAGATAGTTATACTGTATACAGCTAAAACTTGGAGAACTACTACAACCATCATCAAAACTTAACAAATATTTATAAACAATTGTTTTCGCCATGTCCATTTTTTGGATACCATCAGCAACAATCTACTGTGGGAATGAACAAACCAACTTTCAACTGAAGAGGAAATTAAGGAAAGACATTGGAGGTGGGCAGGAAATATATTGTTGAAACCATCAAACTACATCATGAGGCAAGCTCCAACTTATTATCCTCAGGTCTGAAAGCAAAGAGGCAAACCAAAGAACACATTTTGTCAAGAATTGGAGGTAGACATCAAAAGAATGAGTAGTACTTGGAAACAACTGGAAAGGAATTTCCAGGACAAATTTGGTCAGAGAATCCTGTTAGACAGCTTATGCTCCTCCACGAGAGATAACAGATAGAGTAAGTAAGTAATAGCTCCACTGATCCACAGGTTGATTTTGAGGTTGTCTATACAGTTCGTCCAAATCCGTCTAGATTTCTTTGAATCCAGCTATTTAAAATAGCAGAAGCATTAAGGTATATTCCTATCTTAATAATATATCCTAATAACACTGAAATTCAAACTCAGTACCCTTCATTTGAGGCCGTAAAGTGTTAGGTGATAGTCTAACTTATGATAGCAATCTCTTATTCAATATATGCTACATATTACTGGGCTTCATTAGGATATAAATTGCTGGTATATTAGACACTTAATTTGATGACTATGACTCTATTTAGATGGCATTTAATTTTGGCCAACAGTGGGATTCAGAATATTCCATTTGTTCAACTAACAATCTCAAGGTAGTTTTAGAGGATTATTATAATCAATTTCAAATCCTTTAAAAAAATTATTATTATTATATTTCTTTAAATCATTTAGTACTTCCTAATCTTTTCATATTATTAAATGCTATTTATCATCATGCATAACCGTTCGGACAGATTGTCAAGATAATGGGGAGATAGATTGAAGTGATCATTGATTTTTCAGTATCTTATTGGCTGCTTTGTTGTATACACACATACAAAAAAAGGATTCTGTTCACATTAAGCCGTATTTACCATAAGTATGCAAAATATTTTTATCAGAAGTTTGTCTTTATTCACGTTTCAGTTAAATCAATAACCTATTTGATCTAACTATCAGTGTATAATAAATGGATATCTTCTTTTAGTCAACTTTAATATTAGAATAATCTGATATATACTTAGCTGTGGACTGTAGAATCCCTTCACAGATTTTTATCTAACGGTTTACTAAACATTTAAATAAATCAGAAGGGGGTTTTGTGGAGATTTTAGTAATTTTATGGTTGAATTCATGAGTCAATGGAAGCTAGACCACCACGGAAAACTTGGAAGCACTGGATGGACGTTTCCTCCTATTGTGGGATTCCTCATCAGTGCACATCCGCGATCACGCATCGTGAGGTTGGAACGCAGGACCCATCAGTCTCGCGCACGAGCGCTCAACCTCTACACCACTGAGTCGGTCGGCATCCAACGGTGTAAATGTCTAACTTCAACCGATCCACGAAATTGAGCGACACATCCACCATTGTCTTCAGTGAGTTACTATCTCATAACAGACCTGGTTGAACTCCACTGGTCACTGCTTCTCACTAGAACTCCAGGAAATACCTTTTGAAGCCATTTAAATAAATAAAAAAACAAACAACACTGTTTACATGTAATCTTTGGGTTTCATTGTTTTACTCGTGGTTTACATCTCTTATGTAAATGTCTCATTAAAGTTATCATCATGCCTATGGAATGCAATAAGATGTGTGATTAAAATCCTCGTAGATGTTTAGAAAGTATGTGAGTAATAAAATGCACTGCCCTATTGAAAAATGTTATCAAAACTGATGTTATTCAGCTAATTAAATATTTATTCATGTTGAACTTCAGATTGTCACTAAATGGTTGTAATCAATGATTTTAGCTGGTTTGACTTATCTGTTTTCATTAAAAATCCACCGGTCGGAGGCGTTATATATAGTGAAGGAAATTTCTCTCACCTCAAGTTCGTTTACACATATATACATTTGTTATCTTAACACATTTTTATTTACACAACACAGATGTTTCATACGCACTACAGCATATTCTTATTTTCAACATTGTTAACGTGATCGCATGACTTGTTTAGCATACAGTTAACCAGAGAACCATCGACCTATTTATATTCGATAATTCTAATGTTTGACTATATTTCTTTGAAAAATCTTTAACCATATTGAAGAGAGGAACGTTAGATTTACTTAAAATTCAATCATTGAAATTCTACAAATATATTTTTCTTCCTCAATGTACTATGTGGTTGGTGTAAATGAGACAATAGTATAATTCATCTCTAAAAAATAATTCATATAAATCAGTAAAGATACTTTTGGTTAACATTATTACATAAGACTAAGTTATGGAAATCGCTCGGGATATATTGATTATTATTTGAGGTAGTAAATGCTTTGAAACTAACAGATAATACAACGTAGTTTGATCAGTCTCAATGATTTTTAAATCCTATCGTTAGTCGTCATTTGTGTTTTGCCAACATAGTACAGGTAATCAGATAAAACACACTTCTTTATCGATGGTATCAATACTTGTGATCAAACCCACCCATTATTTTACAATTTCAGATCTTAAATGACACTAAATGTTGTGCATGCTGTAGAATGAAAATGAATCAGTAAACAGATCTATACATAGGAAACCTTTGAAGAGTATGTTTGTGATCGTAACACATAAAATTTTAAAACTCCATTTTGGAAAGTAACTGATGAAATACTTTCTATATAGATAAAAAAAGTCAGATAAAATTTCTAACAGGACTGTCCGTTTAGATAAACAAAACTCATCATCATGCAAACGTTAATTTCAAATCACTGTCAAGTAAATTACTTTTCACTGATAATACAATTTTTTTTACAATTACAGTTTTAATGATCACAGTCAGATCATTGACTTCTATATGTTTGAGAAAATAGCGATCTTGCACATAATTCAAATATTAGATCATTTCAAAATTTGTCTCATCTAAATATTTTTTTTGTATAGACCATTTGGTTTGCTGAGAATAATTTTTTGTTTATTTTAATCAAGATCATAATTCTATGATGAATGGTTGAATAAACATTTATTCGTTCATCGGTATCATTACCAAGTTTTGATTTGATAATTTTGAATAAATTGAGCATTGGGTAGATTGTTATAAATAAATTATTATATTTGTAATATCCCATTGAGTAGAAAAATTGATTTTCTGACGTTTCGTGACTCAGTGTAAGCCACTGCGTCTACAAATTAGGTTGTGTCGATTGTGATGCCTTCTATATTGGAGAGTCATCTCGCGAAATCTTGACTCGCGCCAAAGAACATATTAGGTACACAAAGAAACCTCCTGATAATCCTGCAGAACTGGATAGACTTCAAATTAAATCGGAAATAGCAGTTCACGCCATTTTCAACAATCATCAAATTGATTTTAAAAATATCAAAATACTACAGAAGGGTTTTTCCAATTACAAAGAAAGGAGAGTAGCTGAAGCTTTCCATATAATGCTTAATCCCACTGCTCTCAATAGAAATGAAGGCCTTACCATACGTCCTACTTGGACTATCTGTCCTAGTCACCTAGTCTGATATTATTTACGATTTCACATCATTACTTTACAAATTAAACTCTATCCTTTGTCATTATAAAGGTCACACATTTTTCATCATTTACAGTGGACACATACACACAAAATTACATACATGTCACTTATGAATCACTTTAACCGAAATGAAATGACATGACATTGATTTATTCAGACCTGTTTTTTGATTGATCGCACCTAATATTCGTGTTGTTCCGTTGTACTATTTAAACTTGGATTAATGTGAATTTGGTTATTTATTCTCTGAAGAAGTGGCTTACACTGAGTCACGAAACGTCAGAAAATCTAATTTTTCTACCCATTGGGATATTACAAATATATTAATTTATTTATTTATTCGTGCAGCTTTATCATCAAATGTATCAAGTTTATAGTGATTTAAACAGAATATTTCACTTCTATTGAATGTCACTAATTTATGTCTACCTATAAAGTTTTTGTCGTTATCTCTGCCATTCATTCAGTAGATATCATTGAATAATTCAGTGGTCTTAAATTGCATATATATATATATATGCAACAAGCAATGTGTGGTAAAATGACTGAATCACTTTTTTCTGTGTTTCGAAATCTTCCAAATATCCATTAATTTTACGAATAAGATTTGGTTTAATGAAATGCATTTTAAAAGGAATACATATTAATTAACTTCAGTCATACCCATTTGATTATTAGAAGAGAAATGAGGTAATTAACAAAAGAGTTCATGTAATCAGTACTAGGGAATAGGTGTAGATTTTTGTCATTATAATAAAACAATAAGAAAAAAAAGATCGATTATTATAATCCAGTAAGTAATAATTCAATATAGTGTAACGATTTAATATATTTCTTTGAAAAACCTTGGACCAGATTGACATGTGAAACGTTGGATTTGCTTCCAATTCATTCGCTGAGATTTTACAAATATATTATTCTTATTTAATATCTTACATCAACTCGGCGCCCAAATACTGTGAAACTATTCGCTCTAATTTAAACGAAAGTTCTTAGATAAGTGTAACGATTTGATCTAAAAAGTCGTATAACTAAGATAATCTTGTCTTTAGTCATTTCAACATAAAAAAAGTTCAATGACATTCATTATAATGACGAAAAGGATTTATGATTATTTATACTACTAAATTAAATATTATTCTATAGTCATCATATAAAACATAGTTGTGAAACTGTGGAACTTATGCTCAATAATAATGATCAACAATTGACTTTATAAACTTAACCAAATTATATCGTTTAATGTTTGTTATTCTTTAAAAATTTTATTGATCAAATGAATTGCATAAACATCTTTTAAATTTTTTTGTGAGAAATGCAAAAGAATATAATTCGTACAAATTAGTTTCATGTATCACAGTTGGATTTTAGTAGTTGCGCAGTTTCTATACGTTGAATACTATGAGTTTCCTAATTTTACCGTTAATTGATTCCTATTGAATAAGCTGGAGAAATACCACGGCCAGTTGTCTGGTATTATAGAAACAGAGGATGGAAAGGAAGTCTAGATACTTATTACAAACTATTACAAAGTATTTATATATGTATAGATAACCTTCGACTATCTATTCGGATCTTGAGGCGTTCTGTAATCTGAACTATTTTCTTGTCTGATCTACAAGTGTTTTGCTTACGTCGGGTTTTTGATAGACTGATCCTTTTCTTTCTGTGTGACAACTGTAAGGGCCTCCGGGATGTGTTCCGCTACATACTAATTGCAAGCAATCTTGTGAGTAGTGTTCACCACAGTGTCATTAAAAATACAGTTATCAAAGCTTTTTCATGTAACTGAATCCCTTGACATCCTTGACAGACTTTTTGTTGAAACATAGTATTTGACGGCTCATCTATAAAAAAACGAAAATGTGGAAGGATTAGCCAATAAAACTGAACTCAAGGTGTTACAGTAAGTAATGATGAATGCTTGAGTTACTAAACACTTATCAAGAAAAATTCTTATATTACTGTTCTTATGGTGGTGCCAGATATCCTGTTTCAGTCCCTAGTTTTAAGTAAAGTTTACTGAAGAACACATCCTATCTACTAATGGAAATAATTGCACTTAACTGTTTCACCTATAGATATTAAATTCCACATTGAAGGGTAAAGTTTATAAATTTGAAAATCAGTTGGTCGATGGCTACAGTCAGTTATTTTCATTAGCACTTATAGCGAGACCATTGAATCAGTTCACATCTAATAGTCAGTTACTTTACAGATTTCATTCGCTTATATGATGTCATTAAATATTAAACATTTTCCATCTAGTTTTATGTTGAAGGACACAATTTGTTAACAGTTATTTTATATCATTTTTTTATCAATATTTAAGTAATATTCTAACATAATATTAGTGAGTATATATACCGCTTACTTCAACCGTTATGTTCAAATTTCTACATGAAGCATCTTAAATCCCATCAGTGATCTTTTAAAGGACTGGTTAAAAGTAAAATGTTCGCTAATCTTTTGTTGGATAGCCAAAGTGAATTAAAAAGACGAAAAGGTATGATTTGATTATATACATAGAATAAATTTGGAATATAGGACAACTTATGTACAATTATTTATTTGATTATCTACATGTCAGTTGATTACGTTGTATAATTGAAAAGTCAACTTATCTCAAAACCAGAGCAACATTATGTTATGTCCCGTGGAGATTTAGGAATGGTAACTCTGAGGGCTATTTATAGACCAATATGATATGTATACTTCCTATTGTATAATTGTTAAGTAACTAAACTATTCATATTCGTGTCCCTCTTATTATAAGCTTTATTTTGACCTATAAACTATTATTATACTATTGACCATTCCTAAGTTATCCCTAGTCCATTAATTGCTGTTCCCCCTACTCACAGCCACATTTGGCCAAATCTTGTACAAATGTTATTTTCTATTTTATGGTACGATATGGTCAGTTTGTTTGGTATATAAACCCAGTATGTTTGAGAACAATGATTCATATTGCAGAGGTTGTTATTGGTGTTCTGGACTGAACTGGCTGGGCTAGGCAGATAGCAGGACCGAGTAGTGCTCAAGACTGCTCATACGGCTTTTGTGTATCATTGATCTGATCGATAAAACAATGTTCTCCAATTGGCGGTCTCGTAACGTCATTTACATTAACTGGGCATTCAAGCAATCGATATAACAGATTAAATTTATTTGATCATGCTTCGGTTGTTTTAAATAAATAAATAAAACAGTAAATATTAAAAATTAATAAATGACATGAAAAAACAATAATAATAAATAATAATAATAACATAATAAACAAATCATCTAATCTCTCTTATTTGACAGATTAAGTTTATTTGGTACCTGACTTGTAACAGAACATCCAATGTATATTTGATAATTCATATTTAATCTAGATAACAGGTCGATTATAAGATTTTCATTTTAATGAAAATTTTATTTTGGTCAAAACAATTTTAAGGTATCATTAAATAAAGTTTTGATCATCAAAAAGAATATAAGGGCGAGACTATAATTTATGGACGACCTTTGAACGAATCTTGAATGACCTTGAGAAATATTAGCCAATCAGTAAAGTCAGCATAGAGGAAAAATATATTATACAAAACCAAAGAATCAAAGTGGATACAGTTCTTTTGTATTGTCCAAAAGTTTGTCAAGGTTAGAAAGAGGTTCAAAGGTTCTAAAATCGTAATGCATAAGGTAGAGGAACTCATCCATATGGCTCCATAATACTTGGTCTCTGGAGCCATGATTAGGTCATAAAACCTCCTCGGCCTCCACCACATAGCTTCAATATTGTTTGTGTACTCCGGTTGTGTAAATTTATCATTTTCATTAATAATGTGTCCCTACAATACTCATACCACTGAACAGCCGAAGTTTCAGTGACATCTGCGATTATTGCAGCCAATTTTACTGGTACTTTAATTATACAGTTCGCGGCAATTATTATAATATGCCTTAGTCTCAATCTGGATCGAGCGAAAAAGGTCCCTATTCTAGCGAACGCCTTCCTTCAAAATATGTTACATCGAAGGACATCACGGTAGTCTGCACAACGTCCACAACTCTTTTGATTACTGTTATTCTAAATAAAGGAACTTCTTAGTAATCTCCTTTATTGTAGCCTCTTAATTGTCAAGTCTTCTCTAAAATCCTCTGTGAACCGATCGTACATGAGCACCAGGTACTGAAATTGGCGTCGTGACCTTGAAATCCCTCAAACGCTTCTGATTGGCTCGTCCATAAATCATAGTCTCGCCAATATAAGATTTTAAAATTCCAATTTGCAATTTATAGGACATTTAAGAAATGGGGAAATAATTTACTTATATTAATGATTACTTAGGTATTTTGAATTTGTCTCATCAAAAGAATAATTATGTCTATGAAATGAACGTCATTTCTGTTGTTATTATTTTAATTAAATTATTGTCTACATCATCAATAAGTCTACATTTATAAATCAATACTTACAACACTTTTCAATTCTGATATTTACGTAACACTTGACTATATTGTAATCATAACAACAGTTATAATAATTAGTATGGGTTGTGGAGATTATTAAGTTGTTTTTTATTTATTGAGATCATGAATCAATTGATGTTAGATCAACATTGAGAACCTGGAAACGGGATCGTGTATGAGCACTACTGAGGAGCCCCGTAATAGAACAAGACAGTCATCCAGTGCTTCCAGGTTTTCAATGGTGATCTAACATCAATCGATTCATGGTCTTAATCAAAAAATACTTCAACCACTTGATATTTTGATAGTTAAGTTTGATGTTATTCATTGTTTGTTTATCGTCTTTATTAACTAATCAAGCGTAAATTTTAAAAATACTTGATTTCTTTCTTCATTGAAATAAAGTGCCATTTAAGAAGGACATAAAGATCATTTCTGTTTATGAATTACTAGAATTCATTATCTTTCACATTGATAACAAAATATTTATCCTTTTAAATTTGATAAGAGTTATTATTTTTGTCTACTTAGTCACAAGGTTGATATATCCGAGAAGGTGTTTTAATTTCTTTGAACATAAACTTCAGTTTGAATAGGTTGATATTTACTATGGTATTTAAGGTTTAAGGAGGAAAAATTTGTTTTTTTTTATAAGATTTTAGTCCAAGATTTATGACGTTAATAATATAAACAATATCTGAGACTGTTTATCTGATTTCCGCGTCACTTGAATTTTTAAATTACCAGGTCTACAACACAAACGTTACCGGCTTCATTCCTGACATGCATCCGATTCTTTGTCACTATAATTTATGTTCTTAACTGTTGGTCAAGACAATCTCTAAACAGTGTAATTAATTAATTCGACCTGTGATATTTTTTCAATTTACTGCTTTTTAACTAATAAAAGAGAGATTTACGTGATTTGGAAGTTTTACGCATGGATATGCTGTCTGTCTTAGTCAAAACTTCCGTTTTAAAAGTAACTTTTTTATTCTAAGTAGATAGTTATTCACTAACTTCCCTTTGATTACAGCTATTAAATATTTAGCTGTAATTACCAAGGGAATGTTGTATTGTTTGAACTCATAGTTTTATTCGCCTCTTCGTTTCTGAACGATGGTTTAGCCAGTTGTTCATTCAACGGTTGTTGTCGTTTATAATTAATCTCATGGGTGTTATTCGTTGATAAGTCTGATGTTCCTTGAGAAACTTGTCATTATTTAATGTAGGATTTGTCTCTTAGTAATAACCAAGATTTCTTGAACAGTAGTTCCAATATCATGAAAGAGTCTCATTGAAATGTGTTACTGACGTTATATATACTTTTTCTAAAGAATAGTCGTCGATTAAATTCCTCAGTCGGCAGTTACGTTGTAATCTCGGACCAAATTAACTCTTGGAATTTGTTGTCATTCATTTTACACTTCATTAACTCAACTGAAATATATTTAACTCGGCTTTCTTTATCTCTAAATGTTAATGCATTCCCATAATTTCATAAATCAATAATGTTATTTCATAAATATTTAAAAAAGTATACATAAAAATATCTGAGTTTGTAATTATAAATGTGTTCACTGGCAACTGGCTTGGACATGGATTTTTCGAAACTATTGTGAAAATCTGAGACTTGTGGAGTTATCTAGATGGAAAATTAGACAGTAACTCAGTAATTACTTTGAATAAAAACTCTTAAAATGTGTGAGCTTGAAACTGTAAGCCATTGGAATTCATCACTAAGTATCAGAATAGTATTGTGTACCCCATGAGTTTCAGAGATGTCAGGTTATACGGGAGGAAAACTTCTCCACAGTTGAAAGACTACATGGTGACTTGCTAGATACGTTTCTTCACAAAATGAATGGTAAATCGTGTTCATATGGTTACATTTTAAGACGTCTATGTATTACTTCCAAAATAGTTGTATATTCATTCAATACAGTGCTATTAATTTCATGACCTTAAAAGTATTCAGCAATGAAAAAAGAAAACGTTCGTTTTATGTTTTCGTACGCAAAATGAACTTTCCTAATAAAATGCCCTTTAATTGATGGAGATGGTTCGCAAATCAGGCAATGTTTTATTTGTGTTAGTTTGGTACTGTATTATTTTATCTAGATGTTTTTATTACAAACTTCTTATTGTTGATGTGATATACTTCACCAGCTTGCATATGAGATAAGCGCTAATGATTTTCTCCAGAACGACAATAAAAAACTAAATTATCTAGCTCACAGACAATAATATCTCAACAACTTATGTATAGCAGTAATTTTATACCTCAGGGAAATTCCATATAGGTCCTTTGACTTTGAAATGAGAAAACCATCTCTTTCATAAACTTGTGACTGTCAGTATTCGATATAATCCTCAAACTTTGTATACTGCTCGTCCTAATAATTGTTACTAGATAAGACACAACGGTGTATAAAACAGAAGGCGAATACGAAGCGTTGTTCGCATTTATTATTGCACCACACAGGGATCACCAAAACCACTGGCACACAAAGCAAGGATGATATGAGAGTGCTGAAGAGCAAGCAAGCCAGTGAATCCAATGAACAGGGTTAATGTTATATCAACTGAGTGAGTGCGTGCGTGCCCTGTTTATATGTATGAACGTGCTGATTCCCGCCTAAGAGGGAGGAGTGAATTTATCGATCGGATCAATAATACTCGAAAACCTTATGAGCAGTCTTGAGCACTACTCGGTCCTGCTATCTACCTAGCCCAGCCAGTTCAGTCCAGAACACCAATAACAACCTCTGCAATATGAATCATTGTTCTCAAACATACTGGGTTTATATACCAAACAAACTGACCATATCGTACCATAAAATAGAAAATAACATTTGTACAAGATTTGGCCAAATGTGGCTGTGAGTAGGGGGAACAGCAATTAATGGACTAGGGATAACTTAGGAATGGTCAATAGTATAATAATAGTTTATAGGTCAAAATAAAGCTCATAGTAAGAGGGACACGAATATGAATAGTTTAGTTACTTAACAATTATACAATAGGAAGTATACATATCATATTGGTCCATAAATAGTTCTCAAAGTTGCCATTCTTAATTCTCCACGGGATATATATATATATATATAGGAAAATGAATGCATTATTGAATCATTTAAGCGACTAACACTAAAGCTGACAGAATGAATATATGCATAGCTGGTAAACAATGCTCAAACATATATATTCATACAAGTGCAATAATAAAAAAAGTACAATGTTGTAGATAGGTGGTTGTTGTACGAACGTCTCCGTCTGTTAAATAACTTCATCAAAAAGCTTAACCAAATTAAATGTGGACAAACTCAAATATATATGAGCTACTATAAACTATACTTATGCTTAATGTTATAGAATAGCTTACATAACAATTAGATGTAAAAACAAACTACTAACTTACATGTAATAAAACATGTAAGCAACTTAAATCATACAATTTCTTATTTATCATTATGTATAAACCATTTTTTTTGTGTAAATAATAACATTTAGATAATTAAAAAAAATAGAAGAAAAGAACTGAACTTATCAACCCATAATTTTATTTATTTTATGAACTGATTTGTGTGTTGTTTCTTTTTTTCCTTCTTTTCTTTTCTTTTCTTTTTTTTATTACAAAAATTCATCCACAATAAATAACAGAGGGCATAAACAAAAATAGTCAATTTGTTTATCTGCCAATATGAATTAATTTTAATAAAATTAAGTAAATTTAATTTTTCAATATAAATTGATTATTAAATCAATAATTAAGAAATGAATGACATTTTCTATTTTGTTTAATTATTTTTAATAGGTGAAATTAATAGGAAATGATTAGAGTATTTATACACATTAAGTAATAACTATATATTTAATAGGAAAATAAATCAATAAATTTATTTTTTTAGTTGAGATCATGAATCAATTGAAGCTAGATCACCATGGAGAATCTGGAAGCACTGGACGGCCGTTTCCTACTATTGTGGGACTCTTCAGCAGTAAGCATCCACGATCACGCATCACGAGATTCGAACCCAGAACCTATCAGTCTCGCGTGCGAGCGCTAAACCTCTACACCACTGAGTCGGTCGGCATCCAACAGTGTTAATGTCCAACTTCAACCAATCCACGAAATTGAGTGACACACCCACCATTGTGTTCAGTGAGTTATTATCTCACAACTGACCAGGTTGAACTCCACTGGTCACTGCTTCTCACTAGAACTCAAGGAAATAACTCTTGAAGCCAGTCACTAGTGAGCATATGTTGAATAATGTCAGAAGGGTTTATTTTGGAGTGCTTTCGGGTTTTCCATGGTGGTCTAGCTTCAATTGAATCATGATCTCAACTATTAAAATTACTATAATATCTACAAAAACCCCTTCTGATAATAAATTTATTGTTCACATTAAGTTTTCTTGTAAATTAAAATTATCAAAGGAAAGTATTTTTAATTTATACTTATTAGCATATTTCAATAATTATATTCATTGAATTGAACTAAGAAAAGAGAAGAAATAGTGGATTATATTTTAATAATTAAACAAAAAAACTATTCATTTTTTATTAAGTTAAATAAAGTTTTCCCAAGCGATTAAGATTTAAACGTATAAGAACCAAATCAGATATGAATAAATCAATTTCTTAATGTAAAATGTTTGTTACCATACTATAGAATAATATACTAGATAGTGATGTTGTGTAACTTATATTCGAAGTTCGTTTTATAAAATGAATCATGATAATGACGGAACTCATTCTGATTTAAGGGTATAACCAGGTTGGTAGAAAAACGTAATGCTGAATGTATGAGACAGACATGCATTTTCAAATTGTCTGGGATGGTGTAGTTCATTATTTATTTTAGAATTACATTTACCGTATAGATTACAACAACGTGAGGCATCAGTTAAAAGCCACCAATTATTTGTAAGGGGAATAAGCCATCCTGTTGATGTATGACTTATGTATCCAAATTCAATTCTAGTACCTGTACACAGTTTCTCTAATAATTTTCTATTACAAAAGAAGAAACAGAGAGTATAGGACAAAACTAGCAAAAATTACAGTGATAGGTTCGGCGTTATACAAGTGTTAAATTGTTTTATGATCAAATGTGATCGATATTAGTAGAATTAGTTCACTTTCCACACAATAGATAAATACTAATTATAAATATCGTCAAATCGAAAATACTCTTCGTTATTTGTTTTTAACGCATTCGACTTGAAGAGCAGTTCAATAAGCTATTTAGTCAAGTAAATTAGAGATATTGTTTTACAATTAAAATCTGATTTCGATCAACACTAAATAGCGGATTATCACATTACTGTTCATTTGCAAAAATTAATTTAATTTAGCTGGTTTCAGTTGACTGGTGTTTTATTAACCTTTAGTGTGAATTACGATATTCTATGCGGAAGAGTTTGGAGACTACTATTGTGAATATCACCATTCATGTCAGTTGAAAATTAATCCGAAGTTAGTTTAGTTGTCTGTTAATTGTTTAAATTTAGTCAAACGAACAACAAAGGTTGATACTGTAAATTTTGACTGACTGTTTAAAAAGTACTCTGCTAAGAGGTAAACACTAAAGTAGAATAACTCAAAAATTACCTCAAACCAGGATATAATAGAAGAAAAGATATTGGGACTATTAGAAATTGTGTTAAGAATTTGATTCAGTAGTTTAAAGTTATTGAGATTCTCATGAAAAACGTTCGTCTATGTTACCGACCACTTTTAATAAAATAGATGATTTCTGGATAAATAATGTAGCCCAGGATCTTCAATGATGACGTTTAATCATCATTATAGGATTGTGGAGATTAATGAGTTTTAATTCATATCGTGAACCGCTCCATGTTAGACCATCGTTGAAAACCTAAAAGCACTAGATATTAGTTCAGTGCTTCCGTTGAATGCCAGCTCAGTGGTCTAGACATTAAGTGTTCGCGCGGGAGACTGAAGTTCCTGGGTTCAAAGCCCGTATGCAGGGTCGTGGATGCGAAATTCTGACGAGTCGCATACTACGGCCAAATGGCCGTCCAGTGAACCCAAGATTTCAATGGTGGCCTGACATTGATCGACCCTTAATCAGTTATTATCATCCTAGTGCCATCTGACGTTAAGCTATTCGTTGAAATTCAGTAATCAGAGAATATGTATTGAGATAAAATTCGATATTAATACATGATATATTGGTTTTAGATTAACCGTCCACTGCCATTGGCTTTTATGGTTCAAAAGATGTATAAATATATCTTAGTCCATAACTTTTAAATGTTGACATATTGTGACACTTAATTTTCTTCTGAATATATAATTTTTTGTAGGGTTTTGTACAACTAATAAAATGTTATTAATGGAGAAGTTATTTTTGTCACTTTCAGTTGTCAATTTAGTTCAAATCACATCATCTTTTGAAACTGTCAATGAATTTATTTGACATTTAATTATGATGAAGATAACTCTTCAAAATATTTTTTCTGAATCGTTCTACATAATCTATTAAATAATATTGTATACCTTTCTAATAAATCTGAAAAACTGAATTGTTTACATAAATTGGTTTAAGTTAGAAACTACTGAAATCAAAACTCTGAAGGAGTTAGTAAGTCTATAAGTAGTATTAGTGTTTCTATTTCATTTAATATGAATAGTGGTTAATGAAGAGTTTGAATTCAAAATGATTGCTAACTCAAAAAATGATAGGCAGAAACAATCGATTCATGATTATATTAATCTTTTCTTTCTAACTATTTCAATACCATCCAACAAAATGCGTAAACTTCGACCGTGTATATGAATATGGATTCATCAATGAAGTCTACATTTTAATCACAGTATTTGAGTTAAATATGAAAATTAAGGACTGAAATTATTCACTGATTATTGAAAACTTAAAAATTAGCATTGCCTACATAACTTACTGTGAGTGATCCAGAAAAGTATTTTCCTTAAACTGTTAAAGTGTTCAAACTAGTAGTTGTGCTGAGGAGTTCATATTGTACTGAAAATGTGATTTTAAATAAGGTCCTTATTCATGATAATAATAATAATAACACTGAAAGATCATGCATAATCAAATACCATTTTGGTAACTAAAACAGTTCCATCTCTGTATTTAGGATAGATATCTTTTGACAGATTTCTGTAAATGGACAGATAAAGCAACATAGTATTGAGGAGTGGATAGTAAACTTTAAAATTACATTCTTAGAAATATCACTTTACAACATGTTATACAACTGAAATTCAATTTTGGCCTAATAATAGTTCATAACCGTAATGTGAAACTTTTCATTAGATAAGATCACTAATTCATGAAAAACCTTGAAAGACATCATGTTTCCATTTCAACTACACAAACGTTTATTCTTCTTAAATTATTACATTTACAAACAAGAATGAAATATGTTTCTAATTAAATTTGATCTATGATGTGAACGACCTTTAACTTTGATACAATAAACAAATTAGTACTGTGTATGTAAACAGTGTTGACTACACTTTTGAAAAAAAACATTCTGTGATATTAGACATTAAATAGGAATAATATATTTGTAAAATCTCAGCAAATGAATCTGAAGTAAATCCAACGTTTCGCCTCACGATCTGGTCCAAGCTTTTTAAAGGAAATGTCTTACATCAACTCGGAGCCCAAATACTGTGAAACTATTCGCTCTAATTTAGACGAAAGTTCTTATATATTCTGTGACATTAACTTACCGACTGAAGACTAAAATTATTTTGCAAATAAATCCAGTCAGAAATATAATCAAGTATGTTTAGTTTGTTGTCGGGAATAAAGCAATCAATCACGTTTTTTGATTACATTAGTTTACAGTAAAATACAAATCATTTTTTTGGGGGAAAATTTGATTGTGAAATAATTAGTTAAACTGAATTATACGTCTAGTAATGACTGAGGTCTCATTATTCAACAGAGTTCTCTCATATACTGAAGTCGAATTTTCTTTATTAATATTAGTCTCAGTATATTGTTTACTTCTATCAGTATAAAATAAACAATACTAAGTTTTCTCTGATAAGTTTAACACTATATTATTAGGTTTTAATAGAGGTTTACGGTGATTATTTGATAGAATCAAATTCTAAAGTTCATTTCCTAACAATCAATACGAAGCCAATACTCACATTATGAATACAGTCTTTTCATGACAGAAGTGAACAGCAGATCGTTTTATCAATTTCTTTTATTTATCAGTCGTTAATAATAACGTCAGCGGTTACGAATTATGCCTTATAAATATTTGAAAGCTCTTCAATTACGATTTTCAACTTAAGAAAGATTATAATCAGAAGGGGCTTTGTAGAGATTTCAGTATTTTCATAGTTGAAATCATGGTAGGTCCTGGATTTGAATGTCGTGAGGCGGGATCGTGGATGCGCACTACTGAGGATTCCCACGATAGAGCGATACGGCCGTCCAGTGCTTCCAGTTTTTCCATGGTGATCTAGCTTCAATAAGCTCATGATTTCAACTATTAAGAAAGATTATCAGTTGGAAAATAAAAACTAGGTGCAATTTTAAAAAAGTAACTTTGGATTTTGTAATAACCAATAAGTCAAATAGCTTGATAACGTTTTTACAAAATATATCTAAAAAGCACTGAATGGTAATGAAAACAATCATTCCACAGTACATGTATCCTAATTGAACAACTGTTTGTGATAAAAATAAATGAAATGAATATGTTCTAAATACAACATAACAAAAATTAAACACCTGATTGTCATGTTCTCATTAGTGACCAGTTTCGAGAAGAAATCTCGAGAGTTCCAGTGAAAAACCGTATTCAATGGAATTGAGTCGTGTCAGCTGTCAGGCAGCTACCTACCAGAGACAATCGAATATGGTTGATTTGGGTTAGGCATTAACACCTTCCGATACTGGCTCAGTAGTCTAGAGGTTAAGTGTTTTCGCACGAGATCGAAGATCCCGGGTTCGATTTCCATGCATGGGGTGGTGAATGAGTACTGAAGAGTAGTCCCATACTTGAATGAAACGGCCGTTCAGTCATTTCAGGTTACCAATGGATGTCTAACTTAGATTGGTTCATGACTTCAATAAAATGATATAACATAAATAGTAATTAGATTTACAGAGTTATCATTTATATTTGTACTGCTTCTGTTTTCAATGGATCATGTGCAGACAATATATAAAATTGACGTCATTTGTTGTTTATTATTATCTCTAAGTGGTTGATAAAAATCACATGAATTTTTCGATAGGAATATTTCCGTATGTAGAAGCTTTAATTAATTAATAAGAACTCAAAAAAGATTTTCTGAGGTCTAACTATTCTATTTCATAAGTTATTCATTAAGTACAGACTATTTAAACTAACAAATAAATATACAACTACTTTAACTTAAAAAAACGTTTGCTTGGTCTTAAAAATGAATATGGAACTCTCGATTTTCGGTTTAGATTTTTATAAGTGAAAATAAATTCACTACAGATATGGAAAAAAAACACTACAAGTGTAGTTAAAAGGCAGTTAAATTAAATTTCTTGGAAGACGGTGAGATTAGTTGGCTAAAAAAGTGGCAATTATCCGGTCGTGGGAAAAATGGTTTAAACTCTAAAGATTGTGATTATAATATAGTAACAACAATAATTATTATTAGTATTATTAATGATAATAACAGTATTATGAAGAGCTTGTGGAATTATAGTTGTTGTAACGGTCGTGTTTTCTCGTCTACACGGATGAGATGGTAATTTGCCTTAGACGAATATCTACACTAAATTCCTCCCAGTGTCTATTCTACAGGACTTCAAAACGACTCAGATCAAGAACACGTAGTTAGCTTGACTAGAACGTAAATATATTTCCACACCAAAAGTCGACACAATGAAAAAACGGTCAGCAATCAATAATAATAATAATAATAATGATAAGGATGGGAGAATACATAACTCATTTAGTACTTATCAGACGACTTACACGTCCGACTAAGCAAACAACAAATTATTATCATTCTCGTCCACACATCAATAGTGAATATGGAATTTGTAATTTTTGTAAAAAGATGGAAATAAAAAAAAATTTATAAAACAATGATGATCCACTATATGAGCACTTTTATTTAAAATGACCTCATTTAAGACAATTGATTCAATAAACCAGAAAATACTTGTAGCACTTTAGTTACTAATTATTGTTATGTCATTCATATTTAATTTATGTGGTAGAATTATAACATTGAAACTCAAACTTAGTGCCTATCACTCCGAGCACCAATAGATAAAAATTACACTTGTTCAATAGGTCATTGCTTTCCTGAACTAAGTAGCTTGGTAAGTAGCACGTTGGAATTCTAAGCCACAAGTCGTGTGCTCGATTCTCATCGCTAACAATAGCACTGAGATACAAGTGAACACAACTGACAGGTCTCAAATTAAATGAAACGTAAGCGCTGAATTTCAATACTAGTCACAAATAAAATTGTCCAGGAATATATATATATATGTATATATATATATATCTTTTATAAATTCATTTTATTTTCTTCTTGAATTTCAGTTTCACACAGACGTTCGGTTAACTGAAGTGAACCAAACATTACTCGGTCGACCACTAATCATAACACATGAAACAAACAGTTTTCCATTTGATAATTTCGGTCGTTATTTATATGAATACATGAATCCTGGATCATTATTAAATATATTCTATAGCAAGAGCATCACTAAACGATTAAATACTCGTCGAAATCCATGTACTTCAAAGCCAATTAATTTATTAGATAACAGTTTTGATTATGATCAAGTAAGTTGATTTATCATGGATAAAAGTTCTACATTTTTACAACAATAATGTTAACTTTTCTTAAAATTACAAACATTTATAATTTTTAACACACCACAAAGGGTATACGAATAATATTGTGTGGTAATTCCCAATGATAATAGTTTCATATGAGAACTGTAAGAGAACATATTGCTCTTTAAATTAGAAAGTCTTTTCAAATGCTTAAACATTGTTATTATGAGTTTGAAACTCTTACCAAATATGACTAGTAATTAATCAATGTGGTTAAATATTTGGAACTTTAAAATCAACAAGTGAATAGCAGTAGTAGGTGAACGAAGGAACGAGACTGAAGCTTCATCTCTTTTGAAATGAGCATATTCATTATGTTTAAATATGTATTCTGAAAATTTTCTCCTCACTCAATTTGTCTACTGGTTAAAATGTCTCTACAGAATTAGTTCGGAAGCAATCTTTTCTCTGTCGTTGAAATGTGCACTGAAATTCCTATTCTGTCTAATTTCAAGTACATACGGAAGAAGGAATAAGAATTATTTTATAAGTTGTTTAAAATAATAAAAACTTATAGTCTTTTATTTGTTCATAATGCGGCTGGACAGAATGAAGATGTTTATTTGTTAGTTGTTATTTGGATAGTTAGCATGGTTATGTTCAACACACTCATGAGAGGTTGCAATCAAATATGTACCGTAGGTTATCCGAAGCACAAAGAGCCTGTATAGTGCTATCACAGTGACTATTATCTACAGTGAAGCTCAAGATTCAGCAATTTTATTGTCATTATTTTTCATCTCTCATTCCATCTCAGGTTGACTTTATGATGGATAATGTTAATAGTGTTACAGTATGGATCTAGATTCTGAATTTCCGTCATTTAAATACTCGAAAATGAGAAATGGCTTGCAGAACTATTTATTCGCGTATAAACTCATAAGAGGGGTGGCGTCATATTGTCATATAAGTGATTACTTTCACAATTGATTGATCACTGGGTGGTGATCAATGTCACGCGTGTCAAGTCCTTCTTAGTGCTGATTGAATGCTATCGATCAAGTTACAATGTGGCCACCAGTCTAGGTGGCTCGACACTGCGTGCACTATATATATTGAGATAAGATGGTGGTTGGAGGTGGTCAACAGAAACCCTGGACCCGGATTTCGTGCTACTTGGCACTCGTCAGGAAGGTGTACCTGTAATCCTGAGGGAACTGATACTCCCTGGCGGATTCGATCTCCTGTCACTCAGCTTCACAGTCAGAGACGTTACCACTGAGCTATTCGGGCCGCAACCTACCTCCTGTAGGACTGAGATGTAATC